>NC_067133.1:17309351-17622692 GCF_021347895.1 Acanthochromis polyacanthus
GGATCATAAGATAACAAGATAGGAGCAGATATGTGTAGAAAAAAAATAAGATCCTAATTTACATGAACCAGTGGAGCGCAAACAGGTCAACAATGAAGCAAACACAAAAGCCTATTATTATTACACCTTAGCAGTGGGAAAATTAGGGTAGAATAGGAGGAAAACTTTATCAGTGAGTATGACAAGAGAATTCATCTCTCCTTTGAGCTGGAGTGGTCAGTCTTCCTCCAAAAGGAAATTTACACACTTCTCTGGAAGGTGAGAATCACATGGACCAAATAAGCTGCCAAGAGCAGATGGCGTTCCTTTTAAAGTTGATTTCACATTTCTAAAGACACTGCGAGGTCTGTCACCATGTTCTCAACTCATAATGATGGATCGTACCATTTTGTCATGAAAGCCTTTGATTCACAAAATGACCACTGTCGATACTGTTCCCCACTGGACTCTGAAAAACACCTGAGCACATGAGTAACGCTCTCGTACTCATTTATTTCACACCACGGTTTCATTGTCTCTCCCATCCTGATTTTCTCCACTCTAGTGGAACCCAAAGACAAGCCTCAGGCCTCCTGCCTCCTGAGACCTACCTCTGCAAGTCTACAGCATCCCATGCAGATTAAAAGAAAAGTTCTGTGTCTACAATCAGACAACAATGCAATGTAGTGTTGAGGGAACAGCTCACATCCAGTCTTGAATCTCTAAACATGCACGAGGCAGGTGCGTGCTGTGGATATTGCCAGGTTGTTAGTATTCTAATGGCATTCACGATTAATGTAGGAGCATTTTTCACTCCTCATCTATCTGAATTACCTCACCTCTTAACCCTGTTTGATGCTTGAGCAAAGTTCAGTTATTTTGCTATAACTCCCAGCATGGGTCATCACACTTGCAGTGAGCTTGGCTGAACTCATTACAGTGTAGACAAACTTGCAGGATACAGCGCAGGCCGAGGTGAAAACTGAAACTGAGCTCCCGTCAAATTTGAAATCTGCTGCGTGGAAAAATTTTGGATTTCCGGCAGATGAAGAAGAAGGCAACAAGACAACCGACAAGAAAATTGCGTGGGTTGTAAAAGAGCCCTGTCTTGGGGGAAACAACAGCAACACTCCTTACACCACAGTGCAAAAAAGGCAGCTGCTGATGTATACAGTGTGTCTAAAATGTATTTACCCCCTTAGAAGGTTTTCTTCTTTTCAGTATTAAACTATTGCCAATATAATCTGTTTTTTTGAGAAGTTACAAACAAGACTCTTTCATGTCAAAGTGAAAACAGTAAGATGCATTTAAATATAAAGCATAAAACGTGATTGCGTATGTATTCACCCCATTTAACCCTTTGACACCTATTGTCGCAAATTTGCAACATACCTCTTTCATTCAGGCTGCAGTCAAGAGAGTGTATCCATTCCCCCCAATACCGGTTTGTGCATATTCAATACATTCCTCGGAAACTTTTGCAAACGCTGGTTTCTTGACTGGTCAGAGTGGGACCTATTTATTATATATTTGTTATTATTATTATATCTGTTCTTTGTGTAATAGATAAATTAACAATCTCCACTTATTCTAGCATCAGCTGGAAAGCAAAAACTAATTTTTTCTTCATTTAATTGTAAATAAATTCAGGCGTCAAGGGGTTAAAGTTAATCACTGAATTGAACACAAGTGATTGGCGCTATAAAAATCATACACTGCGATTTGCTTTAATGCAACTCTACTTCACCACATATATAGTGGGGAATGAAGCTAAAATATTCGGCTCATTTAGCTTCATTTTTGGGTCACGACAATTTGGCATTTTAGGACAAATGTCTGATATTTGCAGCCTTGGCTTCGTAGCGGAAGCTAAGTGGAGAAACAGCTACTGTGCCTCCGACTAAAAGCACACACCGGCACTCACTAATTGGTATGTTGTGCTTAATGCAGACACAGAAACAAAGCAGCATGTTGTGGTTTTATGGTGGGTTGTGTGCTGAACCGTTTCTTTATTGGGGTCACTGACTTTCTGGAGTCTCTGCTGATTGCTGGGCAACCTCAAAGCGATGACAAGACTCAACACCAGCAAAAGAAATCCAGAATATAACTTCACGCAAACACTATACTTGCAGTTTTACTACTTTGTTTTTCGTACAGATGAACCAGATAATTGTTCCCCCCTCTGTTCCACTTTTGTGTCATGCTGCCGACTGCTGGTTGTGACTTCATATGTATTGTACACACATGCAGTAAGAATGCTACCAGCTGTGCCGTGTGTCTCTTGGCTATACAGCTAATTCACACATTTCTCAAAAGGTCAAACTGTTACTGTAAATGCAGCCAAAGAATCCAGTGATTTCTATGTGCAAGGCTATACTTCAAATAACATATTTACCCTGTCCAAGTGTTTTTAGCTGACAAGTGCCGCAAAGTCAAAGCATAATAAGCATCTTCCAAGTCACGATCACAAGCACACCTATCATTTGACAGAAATTAAGAGGCCAAGAAGCAACCCCTTAAGGGTTAATTGTTATAATAATGAATTAAAGGACAGGCTCATCTTAGATAATCTGTCAAAGCAAATGCCTCAGGTAGAGTTGAGAATGGACTGATGTCGTGCCAAGTGAAGTTCTGCATGGCTGCATCTGCATCACATGGCCCCTGCAGCCACTGGAGCTCTGCTGAACTTTAAAAATAACAGCTGCAGAAGTCAAAAGGGTTCGCTGGATTGAACTGACCTCATGTTTGTGTAGAAATCAGCCATTCTTAACCTTTTGCTATATCCTTAACCTGAAAATTCTTTATGGTATTACATAAAGAGAGTGCAATGAAGACTTGAAGAAAACTTGTGGCTGACTGACGAATGATCTGATGCAGAAAAGACAAATTCTTGAAGTAATTTGTCTTTGTAGCTAAAGATACACGCTACAGCAATGTTAACTTTATTTTTGTCTGATTTGTTGACACCGTCATGAAGACTGACAGAGAAAAGTTAGGGAAAGGGCAAAGTGACACTGAAGAAATGCAAAAATTTCATTGCATTGGCAGGGTTCTTCCAATACTTTATAATAGCAGATGGATCAACAGTTGTTTTCAAGCCAAGAAAAACAAATCAGACAACAGAAAAAGAGACATTTTCTTGAGGAAAATCAATTAACAGTGATGCTGCAGCTCAAAAATATTCTCCTTAATCCCTGAATCGATTTACTCTCATGAAAAGAGAAATCTAACTGTGAGCGAGTGAGAACTACATCGCATGGTCAATGTAGCTTCTATTGCAGCAGTGATGAGACTATATAACCATTGGGCAGGTCAATTAAAGGAAGAGTTCATAATTTTAAAATCCATGTTGCAAAATCTGTTTTGCATTACTCAGCCATACTGCTGCCGTTGCACTGAGAGTGCCTTTGTATTCAGAAAGCGTGCTGGGAGCTCTGAGCTCTTGTGCCAAGGAAATGAACTAAATTTCATATAAGGGTGACATTATTTATATATGAAAAACATTGCATCTATCCTGTCAAGGACGATTTTTAATTTACAGTTAGCAGCAAGAAGAATCCAAGGGGTGCAAGAATCACCGACCAGTGTTTTTCCAGCCAATGCTGGGCCAAGTAAATGTGACAAATAAATGGGAACCTCCAGGGAAATATGAGCATGTTTGGACTGCATGAAGCTATGCTAAAGCCATAAAACATAAAGACGAAGAGGTGATGTTGTCAAACGCTCTTACACCGCCCTGTAGTTGTATCACTTTCACTGCAGACACAGTATCTCTATTAGAGTCTTCACCTCCTCACTTGTTCCCTCCAACATTCAACAGATGACAGCAGTAATGGAAGCACAACCAGCCACTAGAAGGGGTCTCCCTAGTGTCTAATGTCCTGATGAGTTCATTCTGCACAGAATCATTAGGGTTCAAATGTTAATGTCCACATTAAGATGCTTTCACAAAGCCAAGCACCGGGCTCAAATTATGTGTCACAGGAGCAGTAATTTCCCACCAGGCTCGGGGAAAATACATATTTGAATCAAGTTTTAGCAGTTTCCTTGTGTTGTTAAGCTTGATTTATCATCATTAGATACCCTGAAAAAGAAGCTAAAAGAAGGAAATGATGAAACAATGCAATACATTCAGGGGGATTCTCAGTCATGCAGGCCACAGGGCTTGCAGGGGAAGAATATAATGTGTATATTTCAGAGGGGCAAAGGTCAGAGTGATAAAAATGTCTTAAACTATGACTCAAAATGTGACTGACGCACAATAGTGGGCTAATGTTGCTGTCGTGACTGTTACTTCTGCACTCACTTTAAGACAGTTAAAATGCCATCACTGTTCACAGAAAAATAAAGAAATATTCAATGACAAGTTAAAAATACGTGCCATATGTTGATAAGTTTGTTTTTCGACATTATTTCCATGTCTCAGAAGTCCCAGCAGCAAAGTTTTAGTTGATGTAGTTGTTTATTTGTGTCATGCACATATGGACATAAAAAAACCACCAAAAATAAAAATGCAGAGATGAAACAACAATATTCAGAATTGTCAGAAGTACTGTGATAAAAATGAGCTGCTCCCTCCCTAAAACACGTCTTTTGTAGCACTTTGTATTTAGACTTTCTTATAAATCCAACAGCAAAGATGAAGCTTCTTCCTCAGGGACACTATTAACTCTACCTGTTTCTAACAAAAAACATACTAATGAGTGTTACTGTGCACACGGAGAACTTTGGCATTTAGTTAAATTTGGCTTTATGAAAGCGTTTAGAAAAGACATATTTGGAAACTGGGTTTTAACCAAATGGCAAACACCTCTGCCTTTCATGTTTAGTATAAAATGCATATCCGTCTCTGAAAAACTGCATCAGCAAACAAAAATATACAGATTTATTCAGTGAGTATTTGTAGTGACCGTCGGTGTCAACAAGCAGGAGATACAGAAAGAGAGAAAAAAAACAGCAGTTTAATTCCTTCAATAAAATTTATTGTGTTTCTGCAGTTTGGAGAAGTCAGTCCTCCCTCAGGCCACACAGAACGTGAATGACAGACCAAGCTCTCAACAAATACTGCAGCCAGGCAGCTTCAATCACACAAACAGCTTCACCTGTGTTTGTGTGTGTGTGTGTGTGTGTATGTGTGTGTGTTCCCGCACAACTGTCTTTGTGAGGACCAACTGGACATTTGAGGAAGAGGACATTTGGAGGCAAGTGAGGACATTTTGACTGGTACTCAATTTCCAACACAAATGTACGTGTGGGGTGTGAGATTAGCATTTAGCTGTGATGGTAAATGCTATGGTATCGCGCTAGTGAATGCATTATGTTCACATAAGTGTGGAGAGAGAAGACATATTCCCTCTTAACAGCAGTGTGTAGTGTCAGACAGAGCAGTAACGTCCAGTAACAGCTCAGAGCATTGCTAATGCAATGCAAATAAACTACACTTTTTAGTTTAGAAATGCTTCACACACACACACACAAAAGGAAAACAGCGGACGAGAATAAAATCCAGCAGTCAATTGATGCAGCAGCTCATTAGTGGCGAAGCTGCTTATATGAGCTGACACACGAAATGGCTGGGTCAATTTCATGCTGGCAAGAAGCACAGAGGATCAATAAAGCTGCACCTAATGGACACAAGAAATACAGAAAGTCACAGATGTATTCCATAAACAGAAAGTAAATATGAAGGAGAAGAGGAAGAGGAGGAGAATACTGAAGTGGTATAACCATTGTCACAATTCAGACCTCCTTGCAGTATTTTTCTTTTTATTTACATTTTTAAAACATGACAGATGTGATTCTTGGCTTGATTCTTTAATTTACACAGATATGGAGACCGAGTTTCAGTATCCTGTTTCAAGCTGTGGAGTGGATGAGAGCTGGTGATGGTGTTCTGCTCATTAGTCCTCATGCTTAGTCATGCTTCTATGTCATCAGAGGTTGAGTTTTATTCTCTGTTGGTGAAAAAGTTTGGAAAGATTTGGGGATCTACTAGACAAAAAAGATTTATGCATTTTAAGGTATCGCCTGAGAAAACCTCTAATGGTAAAGAAACTGATACATCTATCAGTTCTCATTTACATTACAGTGAATTGGAAAACAAATGTGTGTATCTAAGACAGAGATCAATAAAGATAAATTAACATATTCTGTTGTCTATGCTGAGCTGCTCATAACCTTTCTTAAGTTTTGGGAGAAAACCTGCTTTCAGGACTGGAAATACACAACATGTAGGGCTTTAAAAGCATGCCTCTTTTTATCTGTACTGTTTGAATGTAAGAAACACATTTTTATAAATAACTCAGACACTGTCTGAGACAAATGTCTGCCTCCATCTTAATTGCTCTTTCTCTTGATCTGAAATGTTTGTATTCTTCTCGTTCTTGTTTTTACTAATTGAACAGCTCATAAAGAGAAATGAATGCATTAGGAAAAAAAAGTACAACACCAGATAGATAATTCCCTGTCAATTATCCACACAACACTCGCAGGGCTGGACGCTTAAACATCTCATAGCTGTAAGGCTTATTCATGGGCCGTCTTGAGTAATGTTACTCTACATCACTTTCATGCATTTATTCCTTTTTATTAGAGGTCACTAAAGTGGCTCCACAGTGGATTAAGGTGGTCAACACCTTTCACATCTCTCTTCTTAGACTTGAAAATGGATACAGCCCTGCAACTACATAGATTATGAATAAATAATTAAAGAAAATGGTTGCCTCATTCACCTCTATCACAGGTTGGCCTCTAGAACTACTTACCTACATGGATACAGCTGTAAGTTCACTGTGACTCAGTGTTTGTAATGCATACCTAATAGTTCAGGGCATAATTTTAAAACACTAAACACCTCACAATTTCATTTACAGCACGAGCATTTCTTTACACCAGCACAAAAACGGTATCAGTACTTTTAAACAACAGCTGTGTCCAAATCCGTGTAATTAGAATAGAAACATATCAAGCACTTTTTAGGGACACCTGTAAACCTGCTTATTCATGCAATTATCCAATCAGTCAGTCACGTAGAAGCTGTGCCATGCATAAAATCATGCAGATACAAGCTTCAGTTAATGTTCACATCAAACATCAGAGTGGGGAAAAAATGTAATCTCTCCCTCACAGTGAGTACCTGACTGGCTGCTCTGAGTAATTTCTAAACCTACTGATCTCCTGAGATTTCTTCTCACCCGGTTTTACTGGTACAAATAATAAAAAAGAAAACATCCAGTGAGTGGCAGTTCTGCAGACAGAAACGCCTTGTTGATGAGAGAGGTCAGGGGAGAATTGCCTGACTGGTTCAAGCCGACAGAATGGCTACAGTAACTCAGATAACCACTCTTTGCCGAGCAGAAAAGCAGCCCCAATGCACGTCCAACCTCGAGGCGGATGAGCTCTAACAGCAGAAGTCCACATCAGGTTCCACTCCTGTCAGCCAGCAACAGAAATCTGAGGCTGCAGTGTGCACAAGCTCACAAAAACCAGACAGTTGAAGAGTGGAAAAACACAGTCTGGTCTGATGGATCTCTTTTTTTTTTTTTTTTTTTTTTTGCTGAGGCACTCTGCTGGTTGGGGCAAAATTTGGCGACAACAGTGAGAATCCATGGAGCCAACCTGCCATGTGTCCACAGTCCAGGCAGTGGATGTTTTCATGGCACAGTAATCAATTATACCACAACCTGTGCGAGTATTCTTGCTCTTTACGGACACTGTTTACCAAATGCTACAGTAGTGGTTGCTTCCGGCACAATAATGCAATTGGCTTCATGGAAATGACAATTGTTCAGTGCACTTCTGTTGCCTCCCCAGTCAACTGTTCTGAATCCATTAAGATACCCTGAGGAGCTCTTAGAGAACGAATGAGCAGCTGATAAGTCCGCAGAATTTTTTTTTGATGCAATCATGTGAACATCATGTAGAATTTCACGGAAAT
Source organism: Acanthochromis polyacanthus (assembly GCF_021347895.1). Classification (NCBI taxonomy): domain Eukaryota; kingdom Metazoa; phylum Chordata; class Actinopteri; family Pomacentridae; genus Acanthochromis; species Acanthochromis polyacanthus. The sequence continues at coordinate 17,317,267 of NC_067133.1, forward strand.
GATTTCAGCATCTTGCAGAATCCAAGGCACTTAGAATTTAGGCTGTTTCAGGAGCAAAGAGAGGCCCTGCCCAGTACTAGTGTGGTGTTCCTTCTAAAGTGCTTGGCGAGTGTGCGATTCCTCTCAAAAGCCTGATTTCAAATGTGGCTTTTAACAATAAGTGTGTTGCGTTTTCCCTGTATCGCCATCAAAGCATGAAAACATCAGTGGAGCTAGTGTTCTCTCAGACACAGTGAGTCACAAACACAAATGAAAATGAAAGTGCTTTTAAAAATAATGTTTGACAAACTAAATTTGAGAGGACTTTTTTCTGACAGAATGAGTTAATATGACTCACATCTGAGAGAGATTCTGCTTCAAAATCAGAATCTTAAACACAATATCGATACAAGCAGCCGCACAAAGCACAAACCCTGTTGACTTACATAAAACAAACAGTAACATTTCTATACCAAGGCTGAAGTGAATTATTCAAATGTTGCAAAGTCATTATAACTTGTTAAAAGCATTGTGCAATTTGTCTCTATTGTATCATGCGAGGCAAAACATTAATTTGCTTCTCAGATATTTGCCTCAAATCCATAAACAAATGTAAATAATTTATATAGTAGCAACACAGCCTGGATTCATTCAGCTAAGAGTGAAAACAAATTAAATATCGCATTGAAGATAACTGATTTACCGGCTTCAATGTCATCATATTTTTCTTTTTAATTGTTACTTCTCTTTTCCACCATCAACATAAATTCAGTGTCACAAGTTAGTCTGAATAACAAACCGACTGTAAACACACATTTTCACTCAGTCCAGTGTTTCTTGATCACCCTGAAGGCAACCTGTGCAAGCAGCAGTCATCAATCACTGTGTCAGACAGAAACACCTTACATATGATGTTTAATTTCCATTTGCCACAGGGTTCATCTTTTTAAAAAAAAAAACAATTTCTTAACTATTCTGACACATGCCTGCCATACTCTGATGTTTTGAAATAATTACTTTGAAAGGACAAAAGAACAGGACGTACAGAAGTCTATACATGCTGTGTAAGAATCCTCACACAGTCCGATAAACTTATCGATCCAGCCATTACCGGGTTTATCCTCTTTACATTTCAAGAAAAACAGAAGAACCATGCATGCTTACACTTCACTATCCCCAATATAAAATCAGCTATTAACATGCAATCAGTTGGAACAGATTCCAACCCTCCTTGACCTTTTGCAGTATAAAACCAGTATAGCTGATAGAATGTAATATCATATAACGTAAGACCGCATGCAGCTCTTGAAATGTATTTTAACAATTTGACGTAAATGGGGAAAGCTGTGAAAGAATCCATTTAACAGTCCATCACATTTTCTGTCAAAAAAACTGAGACAGAACATGTGAAGTGACCTGGCAGATGCAAGCAAGGAAAGAAAGGAGGATTAGTTAACAAAAGCTGAAGAATGTAATGAATAGCCAGAGTTCTTGACAGTGCCTTGGTGCAACTATTTCTGAACACAGCAGTCAGGATGCAGGAGTGAGCTTAGATTTTGAAGTAGAAGCTAACACATCATACCGCTAAGCCGCACCTATGATTAATTTAATGCAGTTTTTCTTCGTAGCTCTCTCCTGCTGAGCTTCTACCTCTCCACATTCATCCTTTTCACACACCGGCCCTGCTTTTCTCCTTGGACTCTGCTTTAACCCACCTGGCTGCCTCCTCCTGTGGATGTATTTGATCCAGCACCATTTTTCTTCTCCCCGATGACGTTGCTGCCTCACTCCACAATGCTGCCCTATTTCCAGGCCTAAGCCCTCCCCGCCCTTGTCACACCTGCCCTGCAGTACGTATACGTCATTGTGCTGATGGTGCCGAAGCCTCTACTTATTGCTTCCTCATGTGTTTTTCTTTGCAAGTAAACAGATTAATCACGACTCCTAAACCCTTCCCCTCCTTCTCTACAGTGCTATGCATATCTTTAGTTACACTTACTGCATAATGATGCCCTCTTAATGAAGGATAAAATACAGAAAGATGCGGGTTAATGACTAGTTTACAGATGTGTTGAAATCATCACAAGGCTTCTTTAACTATTCTGTCAATTTTCTCTGATCAGAAGTGAAAGACTGAATCCTCTCTGCTTTTACAAGTCTAATATGTATGCATTCTACACTTTGGTAGTATTGCTTCGAGGAAGTATCCATATGCATGCACTCTGACACAGGCAAAACCACTGAACGTTTCACTCCTATTCACCTCTTTATATGTTACCAAAGACACTGCCAGCCACTTAGACAGAAGAATGACAACCTCCAATACTGTTAAAAACTCACTCAAGTACAGTGCAACAAGAGGCAAGAGGTAACTGACACGTTTTCCCCTCGGGGGCTTACCCGAGCTGAGTGTGTTTGGTGCAGTTCACTACTACAGACCCATATGCTTGACTTGACTCGAGTCCCGCACATAATCGTTGCCTCCAACACTTCCTGTACATGCTGACCTGTAAGCCCCCACGCTGAGGAATATCGAACAGATTGCTTAAGAGTTTGGTGTCGGCCTCGACTTGTTCATGTACCAGAAGACAGCGGTTCTTGTTACTCTGTAAATCCGTGGATATTACTCCTTGTGTCTACTCCCAGCAGACATCAGAGAGATTTGTTGCTGCAATTTGGTGAAGTTACACAACGTTTAATGTCTGCTAGTATGACTAATAGCTTAGCATTTTAATTTTCTTGCTTAAATCATCTCCAGATTATGTCTTGCTAATGTCAGGATCCTGTAAAAATAAGATAAGTTGAATGGAACAACCACTCAAACTAAATGATTTGACTTCAGTTTGAGAAACTGCTGTCATTTGAGGGCGTACTGCATTGTGGAAAAACAGAAAATAGCACTTCATTATATCTAACTTCTTATGTTCACCTCTGTAGGCAGGTCCAGTTTGACATTAAACTTTAAATAAATGCTCATGGTTGCATTTCACTGACTCTGCATTCATGTCATGCAAAAAACAAAACATTTGGTTTCAGTAACTAGAAATGCAAAATACTCTCAAGATGATTAGGATTCAGCAGATCAGCTACAGAACAGCACATAAACAAAACTCTCTTCATGTTTATAATTAACTGAACCCATTTCATGAACTGCATTGCATGCATAAACAGAAAGGGAATTACCTGTCAGGAATACTTGTTTAAACACCGATCAGCCACAGCATTTAAACCAGTGAATGACATTGATCATCCTGTAACAATGGGACGCTCTGCTAGGAAACCTTGGGTGTCGCATTTCATGTAGAATTTCACACATATCACCCACTTCAACATCGTCACCACCCAGTAGAACAGCAAGCCCCTGCCACACCACAGAAATTGCTGAAGAATAGCTCAAGGAACATGACCAAGAGCCCCAGATTCCGATCCAGTTTAGCACCCACGGAATAAACCAGAGCAAGCCAGATTCACCGAGTCCCTGGCATGACACCCACAGAATCACACCTGGGCCAGAAGGTCATGTGTCCATACACCAAAGGGTCTGAGCTGTTTTTAAAAGGAAAAAGGGAGCCCATATAACTTTATATTACGAATCAATAATAACAGCTTATTCATAATACCAAAATTCAAAAATCTTCTGCTAGATCCGTGCAGATTTTGCTTCATCAAATATGCATTGCGGGAAAATAAATGCAACACAATGCTAGTCATTTAGAGAACAACTGTGACATCATTGCTCTGGATTTTTCATTCTGAGCTCCTATTTAGTTTTCCTGGCTGTCATTCTTTTCATTGAAAGGCACCTGAGAGTAATATGTGTTTTCCTTGGCTCGTCTCCAGGTCAGTCTGTGATAGAAACATATGTTCAGCCGCTGTTTGTTTGTTTGTGAAAAGCCATCTGGTCCCTCGTTGTCAAGGTCACGCACTACATCAAGCGCATCATGCAACTTCACCTGTAAGCCCTGTGCCACTTCCAAGGGATGCTAATGATGCTTCGTGTACGTCATGTGGAATTACGGTCACGATTTCTAAGGACATCTTATTTTTTTTCACCCTCATTCTCTCTGCCCCTGAGAAGATAGGAGAACGACCAAATTGGTTGGTTGTGACAAGCTTAAAATGATGGATTTTAGAGTGATTTCCTGGTGTTATGGAAAAATTGAAAGTCTCATTTGAAATCAGAAGTGAGTTTTACAGCCACAGAGAGTCTGATGGAAGAATTAGACGGCTGGTAAACATAACCAAGGCTTAACCACTGGGGCGACAGATCAGAACGCGATCATCTGCGTCAGTCATGCAGTGGTTCGATCGGGGGAGCTCAGATAATTTTTCAGGTTATAAGGACTTGTTTAGTCAGAGGGCTGTGCAGTTGACACTCCTTACCATTTCCCTGGGATCATCAGGGAGAATATCAGTCCTCGTAGCATCTTTTATCTCATACTTTGATGCACTCTGCTTCGTCTTACCTACTTGTCACGCACAGTCTCAACGATTGGGATAAACAGTTCATCTACAAAGACACCAGCTCATGCAACCAGAAAAAAAAGAAAACCTTCAAAAGATTCCCGAACAAGAACGGAAAACATTCCCACTCATCATATAGCTGCTGCGTAAAGCTTTCCTCAGCAGGTTGAAGGGAAAAAAAAAAGTCTACAAAGATGGTAATAAGGATGAAGCAAACAAAATGTAACATGGCTTCCTAATGACAGCAGTGAGTGTGTGGATACTTTAGAAATAAATGAGAGGAAACACACAGATTTCAGATATGCATACAGGGGTATATTTTCATATGTGGTAAGCTAATGTGGAGGTCTGTCTGTTCAGGGCTTATGGACTTTCGCTAGGTATGACAAGCGCCTCAGATGTCACCAGGGAGTTATTTTCTGTGCCAGAACTTTACGGTGCCAGTCATGTGCCAGCATAAATGTATTCACATGTGTGGCAGCGATAAGGAACCTTATGTATAAATGTATGTGCAGACTGGATAAGGCAGAAAACTGCATAATTGATGCCCGGCTAAATCCCACCACAAGCTGCACATGTACTCCAGACTCTGGGGGAGGCTAGTTTAATGAAGCCCAAGTTTTGTAATTGCAATGCTTCTATTGTGGCCCTGTGCATGTAGACGTGGTTGTGTTAACTGAAAGTGACTGACTGATGATAGAAACGTGCACCTGTAACCTTTTGAAGCTGCATGGAAAGCTGCATTTTTCCACTCATCTGTCTCACTCGCGCCTGATGGAACAGATACGCTCCTATTTTAATCAGTCCAGCTGTCTACAAGGGCGGCTCTCGTTTCACTCGTGCTACACGCAGGAAAACATGACCTGGAGCTTTTTCTTTCTTTTTTTTCCTTTTTCATGCTCCGAGTGTATTTTCCTGCATTTTACAATGATTGAGCGAGCGCACCTCCAAAACACTGGTGACCTGCAGTACAACTCAATACGCCTCCTGTGCAAAGACAAAGCATGTAGACACGATGTTAGATGTTTCATGTGACACTGGGCAACTCAGATAAACTTGGCGTGGCTCATTGATTGTCTTGGCTCAATGTTCAATACTTAGAGTGTATGCATGCAGTCCATACATACAAACTACACACAAACAAACATTTTTAGTCCCCTATTTGGGAGTATGCCCATTAAAAATATTCATTATTCTCTGGAAGGGTCAATATTGTTAATGAATACTGTTTTTCTCAAGACAAATATATCAGCGTGCATTATACTATCCTAAACCTAGTTCAAATTAACTTAAAAATTTGAATGTATATTGTTATGAAAAATGCTATTTTGTAACCTACCACCCAATCAAATTCTGTAATTTGGATTTCATTTGAAATAGCAACAAACCCCCACTCCAGCATATTTCAGATTTTTATCCAAAATAAAAACCTTATTACTGCCTGCTAACTAAAATGTGAAATGATCAGTCATTGTGGTGGTAAAACACATTTGACAGTGCCACTGACATTTTACATCACGCATCATCTTATGCCTGCAATGAACCATGGAAGCATCAAATGAGGAGTGCTAAATGATGCACATCAATTGCAGCCTCCGGTTATTAACCGACTGTAAATAGTTGCGCTAAGAATTGAGCTTTAAGTAAACAAAGGGGAGTTCTCTGAGCAAATGGGATAGCCATCAGGACCCGTTCTGAATGACGCTTGCAGAAATAATCTGCAGGAGCACCCAGTTGCATACGTGGAATGTCCCTGGGAACAGTCGCACTACAAGCCAATGCATTTTTCATCCTCATCTGCACTGTTTCTCTATTATGGTTAACGGATTTCTGCTTTTGCGCCCGGGAGTCATTACCTATTTTCTTAGCCATTAAATTTAGCTCATCTGCTGAATTCCAAATGTTCCGCAGTTTAAATAATGCTCAAGTCAATATGGCTCTTTGTTACAGCCTTGACATATAGATGAGATGATAATTAGACTGCGAAACTTTAATGTTAGCATGAATAATTTGCAGTAGTAGTTAGAAACATGGTGCTGCTGAATACTGGACCTCGGTACCAGCATCGGAATCGTAAACTTTTACTGTTATTATCATAAACTATTACAGTAAAAAGGTGAAAAAAATGCCCTTGGATATAACACATAAATAGCAGCATGCAGTGAGAATTGCTGAACATATGCAAAAAAAATGTGCTTGTGTCCACATTATCCCATCATCGTTCTCATTATCAGCTCAGCGGGAAGTCGCGCAAATGAACAAATAGTGTGTCTACTGACTGCTCATAAAACACATTTATAATTTACATACAACACAGAGGGGAGCATAATTTAGAAGGAGAAAGCAGGAATGTGACAGTACATTTAACATTCACTGACGTACACGCTGAAAACATATGATTTGTGATATCGAAGTGGAGCTTTGCAGGGTAGCCCAGAGCAGAAAGAGCGTGTAGAGACACCCTGCTTCACTCTTGGCTGGCTGAGGGCCAGTAGGGCAGGAAACACTGTACACTCTGAAGTCTGATGGCACAAAAAAACAAACAAAACTGTGCTCTGTGCATCAGCAGCTGGGAAAAGAAGGCGCTTTGTAGCCGGTCAGCGCGCACTACAGGGGGTGGCAGGTTTGTTATGTGGTGTGAAACAAGTGGTTCTGGATGCAGCAGTGATGACACACGCTCCCCTCTGTGTACCTCTTGGCAGACTTTAAATAACACACAGAAAACCCCTGGCATATCTGACATCAACATATTGGTGTAAGCAGGCACCGAGCAGGGGTCTTACTGTAGAAGTGACACACGATTTGGAACGGACTCTGCAACAAACTGGGATTTATAATACGCTCGCCGACCCTCTGTTTTGCCTCAGCTCGATTTCTCTCTCTCTCTCTCTGACACGGACAGGGTGGTTTTGGCTTTTTCAGGTGGTTGTTAAAATGCTTTCTGTGTTCCAGTGCTTGTAAATGTGGCAGTTTTATCTCATAAGAGATATCAGCAGCTGGGAATACTGTGTCAGGCGTTAAAGACCAAAGCTAAAAATGGACTGACCAGACTAAAACATGCTTGTGTATTTAAAGTCTGATGTATTTTCATCCTCTGTGCCATACAGTTCCCCAGTCAGCCAAAACCATTATAACACATCAGTGAACCACACTGTTGCACCGGGTGACACGTTTATCAGCCATGACAGCGTGGATAGTACAGTTTTTTACCTTGTGAGTGTGTACGTGTGTGTGGTAATGGATATAGGAGGAAGCATCACGCCTGTCTGGACGACTGCGGACAGATTTTGTCAACATGAAAGCTTTGTGAGATGCTGTTGCTTAACTTTACAGGTCAAATGAAAAGGTTGTGCATTCACGCAATAATGACGCAATGGGTCTAAACGTCAGCACGTTTATGTTATGTGGGCACCATTTGGGAACCTTTCATGTATTGGACCTCCCACGTCATATGATATAATAGCCCTCCACAATAGCACAATAGAACCTTCTATAAAGGCGCTGTACTGTATAGTGCCTTTATGGTACCACTGTTAGTAGTCATCGGGGGTCCTTTCTGTTAGTCAGGCCACATGCTGCTCACTGAGGACTCATGTAAAAAAATGTAGCAGTGAGACTGGTGTCTGGTTTTTCATTACAATGAGCACACACGCTGTAGTTTTTTTTCTTGATCCCTCCCACATAGGCTACAACCTCCTGCTGCCATCACAGGGCAACAAATGTGCACTAATTCACAGCCAAAAACAGCTCCTATTAAATGCGCCATTTACTCTTGAGATTGCGCATGAATTTGTAGTCATGATGAAAACGTACTTATAATTTTTCCTCATACAAAAAAAATTCAAAAATGCCAGATATGACAGCTTTTAAAGACCCACCGAGGAAGATTTTTATGCTCGTAACAAAGTCTCATATTAATGTGGATGAATCTTCGTTATTTACACTTATTAATGCCCCCATTTTCGATTCATGAATCATTTTGGTTTTGTAAATATTTGTATTTTATTAATTTTTTGTCGAATTGTCTAGAATTTCCTGTGAGAGACGGAGCGATTTACAGTAAATATAGTGCGCGTGTGCTGGCGGAGCGAGTTGTTTTTAGCAGTAGCAGAGCGGAGAGTTGGTTGAGAAGACGGCACACATGGAGCGCAAAAGGAAGCGAACGGAGCAAAGTCTGCAAGCAAAAAGGTTGTCAGATCGACAACGAAGCAAAAGAAAAGTTAATCTTGGACAGGCATTTCAGAGGTGGAGAGAATTTCGAGAGCAAAAAGGAATCAAAACAGATGCCGAGCTGGCTGTGCTTCTCCTAGACAGGTACGCAACTTTAGCTCTTTGTAAGTTTGATACAATTATTTTGTCTTTTGTGTGTGTTGCTTGGGATGTGTGGTTAGTAGACTATGGGATTAGTTTGACTGTGACTGGTTCAGTTGACTAACTTTGTGGCAAAAACACTGTGTGGGTATTGGCTACATCGTATCATTTACGACGGTTTGCGACAGTGCGCGCCGAGGCTCACGGGAAATGTAGCGTTGCTTCAGCAAAATCTTCCTCGGTGGGTCTTTAAGATTTTCCAGATGAAAAAAAAAGGTCACATCTGTTTTCCCGAACAATACAGTATGAAGATTCTGAGAGGGAAAGCTAAACTGTGTGTGTCTGTGTTCGCTATTCATCATAAAACATAAAAAGGAAAACGATGAGGCTGATCGAAACAAACAAAAACGCAACAGCTATTCAGTAAGAGGAAATAGCGAGACTGGCAAGGGATTAAAAGGCTTCAAAAGAAAGTAACCAACACTAGAGATTTACCTTGTTTCCCCCAACCCTATCACAGTGTAAAGAGGCAATAAAAAAAAAAAAACCTGCTTTACTCGATCAGTAACTGGCTTCTGTCATGCATCGCTTAATATGCAATTCAATTCAGTTTCATTACTCTGCCAAGGAAACAGCGGAGCAATGTGAAAACCAGCGAATGAAATGGATGGATGAAATTTTCAGGGAAGGTCAGAAATGACAAGGACCAAGTGATTAGGTTTTGGCAGTGATGCGGCTTATAGTCTGGATCCACTGAGATTTCTGTATCATTGCGAGATAGCGGCATGGCTTCACTGTAACTATGACAACAAGTGAACACTATATCAGGTGCCTGCTGACGACCACATGATGGTGATTCTACTACAAATCGAACAATGAGGACTTATCTGGAAATAATACAAGGAACAATTGATTTAATTGTGGGGGTGTTTCCGAGTCCCATCATTTCCTGCCGCCCGCTACATATTGAGATCACGCAACTCCAGATCCCTACATAACATACACATGCATAACAAGCTCAGTGCAAGGTAATTTTGCTTGTGGGTACATCTATATTAAATGGACACGTTCGAGAATGCCGGGATTTCTGCCATGGAAGTTTTCAAGATTTCAGCCATCAGAAATAATACAACAACTGAGCAACCTTGGCAGAGTACTGCGCCCTCCGAGTGTTTTTTTTTTTTTGTTTATATAGTGACAATTCACAACATACACCCCCTGTCAAAAGTTTTAGGACACTTTCTCATTCAAATAAAGTAGAGCCTGTCCTACAACTTTCGACAGGGGGTGTATCTACCAAATTTGGTACACAAATGCAGCACATCAGGCTGAACAAAAAAGTCAGTGACAGCCACATTCCAAACCCGATGTGTCAGATTTTGCCCATTTTTCATTTTTTTTCAAGAGCGAACTCCTCCTAGGGGGAAACTCTAATTCACCTCAAACTCAGCCAGTACATACAGGAGGCCTTAATGATCCAAAGTTATTAAAATCTTTTCCAAAGTCAAAGGGCGTGTCCGTGGCGGCCTCTGGAATTTGGATCGTTTGCCATGAAATTTCAAATGCTGTGTAAATGCCCTGAACATGCTCCAATCTGCCTGAAACTTTACATGTATGATCAGAGTCCTGCCCTCATCACATCCATATGATGAAATACACGCCCTGTCAAAAGTTGTAGGACAGGTTCTACTTTATTTGAATGAGACAGTGTCCTAAAACTTTTGACTGGGGGTGTACGCCATCTCATAGCACTTAGCATAGTAAGGCAAAGACCTTATGGATTTTTCACAGACAACAGAGAACCCAACATTCCCTATGTGGAAGCAGGTGACGATGGTGGGGATAGCAGGAGTTCTACAGTATGTCTGTTTTAGCTGAGGCTTTTATTTTGACAGCGGTAACACAATGCTCCACAAACTACTCATTAGTCCACTTATTGTTTTATTTTTGTCATAATACTACCACTAATAGAAACATGATGCCAGAATCTATTTGAACAATGATGTTATTTGCAGTGTTTAGTGGAACATTCACATTGCTGGTAACTTACTAACTGTATGCAGGAAGAAAAAAAAAAGCAATAATGCCTGCCTTACACATATATTTTTTTAACTTTTGCTGTTAATTATTTAGCCATAGCAACATTCACATGTTACAGAACAAACTACAAATTGTTTACTTACTATATGCTGCTTTATTTGGACACAGCCCGGTCATGCTAAAGGCTAAAGAATGCCAAAATGCAAATACAATGAACATATTTCCATATTCTAGCCATCATATGACATTGAGCATCATAAGGCATAGACATACTAAATAAATAATCTTTATTTATGAATGAAAATAATTTCTGGGTAATGGAAAAATTAAAGTGTTTTCTCTGACAAACATAAAAATCAATTATTTAGTATCTATAGTATTCAGCGAGCCTTCTCTCATTTTACTGAAGGTGTTTTCAATTTTCTATGAATGCAATAGGTAGTGCATCTGCACGTATGAAAAGAGGCCCATGTCCTCTCGCCCCTGAGAGCGTTGACGGCACAAAGGAAATACTGCATTCAAACGCCATGTAGCCTTTCAATCATATTTCTAAATGGAAAACTGTTGTTGTTGTAATGCAATGTCATGCCAAAGTATTTGTGCTTTGAATTATATACCGATTCAATGCAGGTTGTGACCTCCGAATCCTTTTTCTAGGAGTAATTATGGCAGGATACCAATCATTAGAATGTAGCACAAAGACTGAAAAATTACAGCTATAATGGAGCGAGGTGAACTATGGTTTTAAATGAAAAGAGAGAAAGGCTGATCAGCCAGTCAGCAAAGTGCTCTGAATTAGCTGCAGATGCATATTTGCAGAATTTCACAAGAAAGACAAAAAGAAATGAACACTATGATAGAAATCCCCTTGACAGACAGAGGTAAATCTGATCTTCTCAACACGAGTTATTAGTTTCAGTAATTTTCGAGAAATTGCGTTACAATAAAACAACAATCCCAGCATGGCACTTGTAAGAATAAACTGTGGTAATCATGCCAACAATAGCTGAGGATAGCGACGACAGTTTCTGGGCACAACATTAAGATTCAGGGAATTTGATGTGGAAAACCTTCCCTCGACTGCCTGGTGCAGCTGCTGATCATGTGAGCTGCTCCTTAATCATCTAATTATCCAACGTTTTCCACTGAGGTCTGCTCACAGCTCGTGCATCCCGGATGCGGCGCACAACTCTTGCCCCAGTCATTGCATGTGTATTCCAATGTACCGTGTGCTTTTATGACAGACTTTCTGCTGAATTACAAAACAGCATATTGGACTATGGCCTAGTAAAAGATTTCCTTTGCTTTAGTCTCGCACAAATCTGCAGGACTCCTTACTTTAACATATCTGTGGGGTTATTATAAATGAAAGGTTGCGTCGGCACAAACTGCATCAATGAAAGCCCCACATGGTTCACACTGCATGTGCCAGGATAATACATAGTACATATAGTCCAGTTTGCTTTATATGACTTTGTTTGTGAAGACCAAGACAAGCTATGTGATTAAACCACCTACTGTTCAGGGTTTACAACACACACATAACCTCTTTAAAGGTGATCGCAGTAAAACGGCGGCAAGATAATTCCAGCAATTAAATGAACGACTTTGAATGTATCACATAATATATTATCTTTGGGGAAATTAACACCACAATTTTAATTACTTCTTCATTCTCATTTATTCTTATGGGGAGCCAATTAATACACTGTAATTGTACTTGTAAAGCTTCACATTAAAAAAAGCTTTTAAATGGCGTCCTTTTTTCTGTGAGAAAGCTTTTCATATTAGTTGTTATTCTATAGTTCTGTTTTATCAGTGTACAAGAGAAACTGTAACATCCTCATTTATTCTCAGTTCCAACTTATAATAGAGAAAAAAAGTAAGAATTAAACTCTAATCTTCTAGTCAGAGAAGTGTGATGCTTTTCTACTTTATTTCGTATTCTCTGACAGCATAGTGAAGATGTGATTTGATGTAAAGCACTTTTATTCTCAATTATGCTTATGATCACTGATACATGTAGTGTTTTTTATTCCTTTAAGCTTTAACCAGATAAAACTCTCTGACAAGGAGAAATGGTTTCATTTATTCAGTCCATATAGCCACTAGTAAGTGGAACAAATCTGTATTCTGCACCACTAGTCAGACAAATGTGTACAATTGTGTTTTTCCCCCTATTTCCAATACACTCCTATGCGTTCCTCTAATATCCTTCCTACACATGCATTTTTAATTTCATCATAATGTGCCACTTTTTTCCCACCTTACATAACTAAATAAAGGTTCAAATCATTTCCAGTTGATTGATGAGCTGATCTGTCGGTTGGGTTTGCTTGATGAAATGTTTTCCGACAATCACCAAGCACAGGAAGGTTTTTTTTTCTTCATCTTTTAAATCTTTCCTCCTGTGCTGAATTCCCAGATTAGATGGTTAGAGTGAAATCCAGCAGAGTCCTGATGACCACGGATGGATCCTGCAGCTTTTTCACTTCTCCTTCAGGAAGTAATTTGGAGCGGAGAAACGGTGGAATGAAGCAGCAGAGAGGAGGCAACAAGGGAAAGTCTGGGCACTTTGGCACGGTGTATTTTCTGCTCCATCATTAATCACGGATGTCCGTTATTTATGAAGCGGCCCTATTGTGACTTGTGTAGTCAAAAACCAAAACACCCCTCACGGCTAATCAAATTTTAGCTTATTCATGAACACATGCTGTCTTTGTCCGAAGTTCCAAGCAAACCCTGTGTCTGCAGCACTGTGTGTTCTCCGTGATGCTGAGTTCTAACACCAAGCTCACAGCCTCACCAGGTAGCTGCTCAGACAGCATGTGTAGCATTGTTAATCTGCATGCACACACAGGTTAGTTACTATTTCAATACAGTGCAACATGTTCACAGAAGCAGCTTTAAGCTAGCTGCCACAATTACTTGACTTTTTATTCTTATTGCTGATAGGAGCTGCTCAGCTAATTTCGGTAGCATCTATTTGCTGAAGATTAAAAACAATATCAGATTCCAGTGAAATCATGTTCAACCATCAAACTAAATTAGATTTTCCTCCACATATTTTTAATTACTACCCTTAACCAACTTTGAAAGTTGAAATCCTCAATTTAATTGTAGTCATCAAGCCAGTTTCATTAAGTTGCCTCAACTTGAATCAAATGGGAGTTTATATTACACACAATATTAAGTGGATGCAACTACCAAATTTACCCAACCCTTCAAATAATGTTTGCAATGTAAATGACACATCTACACGACCAGTGAAAAGTCTGGATGCACCTTGTCATGCAATGGTTTTTCTACACTGTAGATTAATATAGAAGACATCCAAACTATAAAAGAATACAAAAAGAAATAAAAAGCATAAAATGAGAAGGTGTGTTCAAACATTTGGCTGGCAGAGTAAATCAGAAAATTATACTTCTTATCTTGCAATTACACATTTATTTAAGTGGTAGAAATAAGTCATTTTAATTACTTTATATGGTGTAGACAGGAATACAAAACATGTGAAGTGAGATGAAAGTGTTGTAATAAAGGACAATGGAAAAAAGGGGGCAAAAAAATTATGTTATGAAAATAAGAAAGCTTAAAGATCATGTAATAATACATTTATTTATTTTGTGAATAGTCATTCTATTAACTACTTCAATGTCAAACGTACATATGCGTGCAGCTGTGGTACAGAATGCCATACCCTGTCTGAAAATACCAAACTACATAATATGAAGTCATGTCACACTTTGCAGCACTTTTTTGACCTCATGGCCAAAATTAAGTGCCTCATTCTATATATAATTAGACTTTAAAGGTCTTTTCTTTCACAAAGTCACAGATTTTATGTCCTCGGTAATCTAGAAAAACTGAATCTGAATACAAAGGAGTGACCACACAGAGCATAAGCCACGGTGTCGGAACTGAAAACGCCCTTGTGAAAGTACATACGCTAAATACAAGAACAGTGACAGCCATTAAGTGCAGGAAAAATACAAAACATAAAAAGTCCTGCCAAGTCTTTCAAAAAATAATGGAACTATCAGCTGTAATGACATGGCCTGTGCAGCAGCAGAGCCGGGGAATATTCAATCTGAAGGCTATAAAAGAGCATTGTCAACCCTGTTAACAACTGACCCCTAAAAGCAATGTCTAGTTACATGTTAGGACTTAACTGGTGGAAGCACTTCCTCTGTGCACTCCATCTACCCCAAGGAGATTGAGTGTGAAGATAATGCACCAAGAAAGATGTCATAGTCACAGCTTAGGCCTCCCCTCCCATACCAATGTAGCCGTACTCTGGAGGCATCAACAAGGTGTAGGGACAAGAAAGTGATAAATCTAATACATGCTGACTGAAAGCTCACGGAGTCGGAGGCTGTTAAGGGAGATTTCTTTTCTTTTCCCTCTGTTTTTTTGTGCATGAGTTGAATAACGGGCGCACACTCACTTAGACTCGAGCAGAAACAGATTTCCATATTCCATTTATTCCACCTTGAACATGATAAAATGATGCCTGGAAACTGTAGTCACTGTCAATGATCGTAGCCGTCATTAAAGTTGCACCGAAGGCTTTCTCGCCGCCGCACGTTTGTAGCCTCACCCCGGTGACCTTGTGCGACTGAAGAGAGCAAAATGTCATAAGCATGAACTGTAATATATTCTTGACAGGGTTATTTCATGCGGTCACATGGGAAATGGAGATGTCAACATGCTGTTGTCAAGCTATAACGTAAACAGATATTTTACATGCCTGTCAGACCAGGGCCAACGTCAGGAAACGGTGAGACAGCAGTCACCTCAGGAGCGCATAGACTGTTAGATTTTCAACAAATGCATAAGTGTTTTATGTGATAGGTGTTCACAGAAGAACACCTGGAAAATATTGTTATATTACCACCAGTCCGGGAGGATAACTACAGGGTAAATGAAGACAAAATGTGGAGTCATAAATTATACGCTCCAGTATTGTTTAGCATAGTGTTGGAGGTATTTGCTCGGCTCTGAGCGCCTGCATGGTGATTGTGTCCCCAACATTAGCAATCAGGGCTATGTACTTCTAGCTTGACTGTAATGAATTACTTGCTCTTTATGGACAGCAGGGCACACAGATAAGTGATGCTTTCCCTGCAAATTATTCGCCTTCACTGCGCCACCAAGAGTCCCCCGCTGATCAACAAACAGCCACACAGTTGCAACTAACGCATCTGTAATTGTGAGTTCAGATAATTATCAGTTCAATGTTTTCTGGAGGATTTTTTTTCTTCTGAGAGGAGATGCTTGGCATTTCAGCTAATCTAATCTTTAGAATAACTGTCGCACCATTGTTCTTCTAAACTGACATCTTTAACGTTGCTATCAGTACTAAATGTCACAAAGATACAGTTAAAATTGTATTCAGATAGCATTTACTACATTATTGGCATTTGTGTTGTTTAAAGCTATTCAGTGATTTTTTTTAATCGCCTTATAAAGCTGTCGTAGCTAACGTCTTAGCAAACAAGTGCTTATTTACACATCTAGCACTGCAATATGAGCCCTTATTTAAGAGGATGTTTCCGGCATCTTGATGAATGTAAATCCAATACTGATTCATCTCGATTTTTTTTATTTTTATTTTTTATCTTTATCATCATCTCCTGAGTGAAATATCTCAATCTGTATGTTACGCTATGCTACGTGGCTCCATATGCTTGGGTTTTAACATTTTCATTATATACATATAATTTTAGCTGCCTGCTGATGCTGTCGATGCAAGTGGTGATAACCCACAGTAGTAACAAAAGGACATTTCTTGTCACACATTTGATCTGTTGGGGACGTAAAACACTGGTCTGTGCAGCTTCTATTTAAATGTTGATTGCAGCCAGCATATTTCAGGGATCATGTGTATGTGGTTACGTTTCAGAACAATTGCACTAAAATCAACACTTTTTTTTTTATACAGTCTCAAACACTTAACGCGGAGACAAAAGAACAGCAGATGTCACTTCGACAATCCCGAACAAGTTGATGCCATAAAGCTTTTATACCCAACTGTAACTATAACAACACCCTCAACACTTCCACCTCCTGTGGAACTACACTTAAGAGCCACTTTGAGTGCACACCCCACTGCGCTCTTTCCAACCTTGGAGTCACACTCGGGAATATGCAGCTTCCTGCACACTTGAGGTCATGAATATGGAAATTGAGGCCACCTTCAAGTTTGAATATGTGGATTACGAGTTAAACTTGGATAATTTCACGCTTTTATTTTGTAAATTCAACCCCAAACCCTGCAACATCTGATTTCCCCAGATGTTTCGAGATGTTAAACTGAAATCTGCATGCTGATAAATTAAGTGGAACGGAGCGAATATTCTGAGGAGAAAAAATAATAAATAAAACTAAAAGCCTGCATTTTTCATTACATTTTCAGCTATTTTTTTAAAAATATTTTTTCGTTTGGACATTAATATTTCATGCCTTTCATTTCCAATCATGTACCCACTATTTTTATCGCACCGCAGTGGACAATAATAACGTCTCCTGAATGTAAATCCACA
The DNA here is from genome assembly GCF_021347895.1 of Acanthochromis polyacanthus. Classification (NCBI taxonomy): domain Eukaryota; kingdom Metazoa; phylum Chordata; class Actinopteri; family Pomacentridae; genus Acanthochromis; species Acanthochromis polyacanthus. Next base: position 17,334,609 of record NC_067133.1, read on the forward strand.
CAGCTTTGTCACACACACAGGTTTGGTTGAATTTTAACGCATCAAACAGCACCACCAGGGATCACGGAGGGAGCCAAGAAATTATTTTAATGCGCTGAATTTAACATTCAGCGGATCCATTGTACATGGATAGGGCTTGGATCGCTGAGGTGTGCTGTCATGTTTCCTCTAAGCCACTGGTATCCCGTCCTGTGCCCTAGAAGATATGCAGGTTTCAATTCCAGCCAAATTCAACACCAGCTGATTTCTCTCCTCTCTGTCTGGTTGAAAGCATGCTGATTAGTAAAATTAGTGGGTGAGGTTTGATTGGATTAAAACCTGCACACTCCACCGCTGGCGAGCGAACATTTGTGCGAATGCTGTCCTGCAAAGCCAGATCCCACAGCAGATATCCTCTCATCAGCCAAAACAGGGAGTCCAGGGATGTTGTAACAGTATACACATGGCCGTAATTCTCAAACAAAACAAACTGATGCAATGCAAAATGTTTAGATGTTGACATGTCTCAGGAAAATGGTGTAGATTGCGTCTTTTATTGGCAGACGAGCACATGCTAAAACTGTATGAAACTCTCCTTCCGTGATGCGCACATTGAATAATTTAGTGTTTTTGGACTGAAGACCTTTTTCACTCCAAAATTGTCTGAGTCTGCTGATGTAATAGCATTTAAGGACTGACAGAATGTGATGGATGCTATCTTTAATTAAGACGTCATTGGCTCAACGGTATGGCCCAGAAATGACAACTGCTTTCACTTCTGTTGAAACTCCCTCTTTAAAATGAGTTTTTTTTAAAAAAAAAGATAAAATAAATGTCTCGTTCAATTCCCCCTGCTGCAATAATTCTAATGTTATTACATTTTTTGAGTTAATTTGACTCCTATATTGTAAAATGTCACTAATGGACATCATTTTCTTTCTGGCTGTCAATAGTAAACTCCTTTTTAAATGTCTAAATACTGAGGCAGCATGTTGGCAGCGTGTTCTCAGGGTTTTCTGGCTCACTGACTCAGGATGTGCATCTATGGGGACCTGTACTGTGTCCTTTTATATAAATCTCCCTTTGGACAGCTGTCCCTCTCACTTCAAAGTGTCAATATGTGGAGCGCCTTAGTCACAGAAATCAAAACATCATGAATCGAGTCATTTTAAAGCCAAGTAAAGGCTGTTTTTAAGCAGGGATCAGTCATGTAGTCAGTGATGATCTGATATTTGCCTGCAAAACAACATAAAACATGTGGAAAATGAATTATATTAGAATGCACACTTCTGGTGAGTTTTTTTAAGAAGCATGCTACAGTATGCTATATGCTCATCCCTATGAAATCATTAAACAAATCCACAGATACCTGCTAAACATCCATATATGTTCCACATTAAGACATTTGTATATATAGCTGCAATTTCATACTTGATGATAAAGCGCCTTCTTTCCTTGCCTGTAATACTGGAGTGTTTTTATACCTCCCCGTCCACCTATTATCTTGAACCACTGGTATTTTGCTATTCAGTGTAGCGCTGCAGACCAGGCACTGCACAACAATGTGTAAATCTGGCACACGATAAAAGGTTAAGACATATGCCATGTTGGCACTAAATTATGTTCACATTCAAGAGGAAGACTCGCACAGAAAGCTGCATCTACAGGACTCTGACACATATGAAAATTAAATGAATCAGTGTAAAAGCCCCCATGTGTTCTACACAAATCAGATTGAAAACTAAACTAAAGATCTCTGACATACGCATAAGATTTCAAGTCTTTTCTTTGCAAGAGATAATTTGATATTAAACAGCTTGCTTGATATTTCCTCGCACAATAAGCTCCAAAGAGATTCTTGTCACAACAATTAATAAACACTAAAATTCGAGCTGCAGGAGATATTCTAAGCTGCATCCGCACAAACATCATGCCTTATTAATTTGCTCCTCTTTGTTGTGTCCAGCTCATTTGAATTCACGTGGTAGCGTTGCCGTGACTCAAAGAGTCAACAATAATGAAAAACTTGATGAGTGGCGCTGCCCAGATCCTTGGAGTTATGATTTCAATTGCTATGCACAACTTGATTTTCAAAGTCTGGAGTCTTTCTTGAATGAATGCTTGAATCTGGCTCTGGGGGTTAACAAGGAGGCTCCGTATACTGCTTAACAATTCAGCCCATGCTTGCCCCACGTGACGGTGCATGCAATAGGGCCTGCACTTGTTTATATCTCTGGATAAAGCATCCCACTGGCCGCAAATTAAGCATTCAGGCTCGGCAGCCTTGTTGTGCTCCAGTATGACGTGTTTGGAGTACTAAATCTGACTCTGCACCATAGGTACACCACAGTCTTGTTTATGAGCTTCATGCGTAAGTTCTGGAGCTGTCATCACCTTTGAAATGACTTCCATACACACGCCTTGCACTTGATGTGAAATTAAAAGCATCCTAATTTTTGAAAGGTAAAGATTTACGTGGGGTTCATTCTCTGGAAGTGATAAAAACTGTGGCTGTCACACAAAGAGATAAGGTTTAGAATATGTGGCGAAAAATGCTATTTCTTCCAGATTGTGAAATAGCATAAAGGTCAATGTAATCAGACGCAGTTTCTCTGTTATAAAACATTTTGATATGACAAAACACTTATCAAATTCTGCTGATATCTTTAAAAAAATAAGCTGTACACATTTAGCTGAAAGTGAGTTCAATTAACTGCATTTCATTATAATATCACAGACTAGCCACTCAATCACAGGATTTCTGAGAAAAAACGCTTGTTCAGACAGAAATGTCAGCGCAGGAATGCAGATCAATGAAACGATCCCTCCAAATGTGATGATATTTGTCTCAGTCACTCGCAAAACTCCCCAGAATGAATTCATTCCCCGTCAATCAAAAGCAATTTTGAGTAATTCTTAAATCTCCTTTAACCAATTTTCTCTAACCTACCATCTTTATTTTATCAGTTGTAATGAAAATAGAATCTTTCACACTCGGCTGTGTTTGGAGTTCTGTCTAGCGAATGCATCAAATCAACATATCCATTTATTAGATAGAATCCTCCTCCACATATGTCAGAGAGACACTAGACAGAGTTTTTTATCGCAGCAATTAATAGATCTTATCTTGAGCTGACGACAGGGGAAAAGCTGGATCACACACTTTACAGACAATTCCTCTGACAACATATTACATGCATAATTAAGCACAAGATCTCAGTTAAGCGCTGAGAGGTGAGTCTCTGAGGATGATACATACAAGAAGAGACACGTGTCCTTATTTTATATTTTTAGCACTTAGCTCCGTCTCCGATGTATTCAGCACTGCAGGGCAATGCGGACAGAGAGAGAGAGACTCAAGTGTGAACTTTCCTTTTTATTATAACGCCTTTCTTCAATTAAACTCCCTACATTTCACACAGATCAATACAGAAGACTCTATAAAAATGTCAATACCTGAAGCATAGACTGCAGCTCCAGAGAAGCTGGAGATAATACAGCATCCCCCGTGTGTGTTGGGCTAACAAGTCTCCCCCTTTGAACTTAATGCAGGCTTCCTTTGTGAAATACCAAAGCATTGATTAATCCATCTGTACTGATCTGAATTTTCTCTGAGTTGTGTTGCATCCCTTTGAAATATTCAAAGCAGAGCTCTTGGAATAACCATTATATGGACCTCTGCTCTCCGAGGGCCAAGCAATGAAAGTGGCGGCATACAAATGAAGTATAAGCAAAGCAAAGAGCGAAGAGAACGTTTGAAACCGCAAGAAAGCAGCAAGTCTTTCATTACGGGGGAGTTGTAGACGGAGCTGATTGCTTAATTAAGAACTGCGCAGGTGTATCTGTTATCACAAACACGTGTGATCTGTGCACACATGGAGCCGTGTATCATGTCACAGCTGTCGAGTGAAGAGGATGTGCAAATTGGGGGATTTTTTTCGTCAAATTAGAAGACAGAATGATTGAATGTTTCTGGTATTGGCTGAGAAAATCCTCGCTATTCTAATGTTAGATAAGTCATTTTAAAAAGCCAAGAAATATAACAAGGTTTTAAACAAGTATACTGAACAAGTCATTGTCTTGTGAATGTCAAACTGAGTGGACTTTGCTCTTGAAGGTTAATTACAAAAACGGGTAATACAATCCAACAAAATACTGAAGATTATCCCTTACAGTGGATAGCATATAAAGTCTCACAGCTATTGTCTTCAGTAAGCCCTTCAGATTAAATGACAAAATCAGTCATTTAGATCTAGTGCAGGGTGATGCATTTTCTAGTGTCAAAAAGTCATACTTTCTGATTTTTTGACCTCACACAGCATATTGTTGTATGCTTGGATTCAGGATTTGATTAGAAAAAGACCATAATTTGGTTTAAGACTAAGATTCTATTCCAATTAGCGAATGATTACGTTAGCAGTCTCCTGTGTTGCCCAATGTTTTGTTGACACATCCATCCACCCCAACCTCCTCCTGATATGTGAACTTTGCAAATCTATGAAAAATATTACACTTCTCCCATTGCTGCTGAAGGATAAGATACATAATTCCAGTGCTTTTTCTCTTAAACATATACATGTGTGACAAAGTGGGTGAAAACTATCTCCTCACCACTTGTCCCTTGATATTTTCATGTTACAGACACATATCTATCCTGGGTTTATTTGTGTTAATATGTTACAGGTTACATCCATCATATGGAGGGTTAAAGGAAAGGTAGTTGCTAGAGGTACGGACCCGTACCCGTAGCCTGTGGCCTACGGATATGGCACTTTCCATTTGCTAATCAGATACGTGAGATCTGGTCACGTGACTCCCGGTAGACGCTGGAGGTACGGACCCGTAGCATCGGTACTACAGGTACGGACCCTAAACCTGACCCTAACACTAACCCTAACCTTAACCTTTGCTTACCTTTCAACAGTTTGCAGTGGTTAGCAGCTTCTTGACTCGCGAGACTCGCGTACGGGTCCGTATCTGTCTGGCAAATGGAAAGTGCCGTATCTGTAGGCCACAGGCTACAGGTACGGGTCCGTATCTGTAGACACTACCTAAAGGAAAACACTCAGCCATAATTAGTATCAGTTGTCCTTCATTAAGTTACAGGTCAAATGTGGTTGAATTGTTCTTTGTTCTGGACCACCATAAGGACTAGTGTTTGGGAGGAGGTTGGCCCAGCACTCCCTGAATTTATATTATGGTTGATGTCAGAGTGACATCACCAGATGAGACCAAGTGGAGTTTTGTTTTGTTTTTGTTTTTTTTGCTTCAGATGAATGTTTCTTTTGTAATAAAATGCGTCTGTCAGCAATGCTTTTATATGTGTTGCTTTCAGGGAGACATTTGTACAGTTATGCTGTTTACAGAGCTGTTTGTGTCAAGGTTAAAGAGTAGGTCACCATGCTGTATAATGGAAGAGCTGAAGTGAGTAGGTGAATTGAATGCCCTATATAAAGAGTAAAGATTTTGCTGCCTGGAGAGAAGAGAGGCTGCGCTGCCACAATGGGATTTTTTTCTGAGTAGCTATGAGCTAATTTTGACATTTTTCTTTGCAAAGTCTTTCGTATTGTTTTTGTAACTTAAGTTTCACATCAATGGAGAAGCACTGTAAGAAGTGATTTTCTGTGTAGGTACATCTTTAACTAGGCCACATTCTATAGTGCCGGGATTTCTGCGACAATTTTTCGAAGATTTCAGCCGCCGGAAATGATGCGACTGAGCATCCTCGGCGGAGTAATGCGCTCTCTGAGTGCTTTTCTTGTTGTACATAAATGACATGACATTTTGCTTTCAGTGTGTTTTATTCTCTTCATGTGGTAATATTTCTAGCCATCTTTCCACCCGATTGGTATAAGACAGTGTTACAACATTATTTTATTACAAGTTATACATGGCAACACCAGCGTTCTACTTACATTCACGAAACAATGTTATATCAGATGAAGCGTACTGATTAAATGAAATAATTATGCTAATAGTACCTCATGTTTTCAATGTATGGGCACGTATTTCATGAACAAATCAATCCTACCTTTTTATGACGTCTCACTGCTGTCACAATAGCAAGTAGGAGGATATCTGAAGGCAAAATTAGGTAAAATATTCAGGATTCGGCGTGCTGCATTTATGTTACAAAGCATTATGCAAACCCACAGGGCGTAGCAAAAATATGCAGGAAATAACTAAGATGTATAAGAGGTAACAGCAGCTAATGACTGAAGAAAAACTTGCTGGATTAGTGAGACATGGGAAATATGTTAGCAGTAACACCCTGAATGCATCAAGTGTGAAAGTTTAATTGAATCTGATATGCAATAGCTCTGATGTATATTGGATTAGTCATTTTGATTTGAGCTGTTGGTAAATCCCACGAACTAAAATACAACAAAATATCGCACACATTTTATGGTGGCTACCTTTTAGTATTACTTGCAGCACCTTCACTGTGGCCTTTTGAATGTTGGTGCTTCAGCCTCAAACAGAAAATAAAACACACAGGTAGCGCCCATCCTTTCGGTTTCTGTTATGTTTATAGGTTTATGATATTTTGTATTTGAAAGAGAATCCTGAGGGCCAGAAACACCTCATTACTGGGGTCCATGTTGGCATAAAGCAACTATTTAAACAGCTAGCTGGATCATCTGTGGCCCTTAAGGCAAAGCTACCTGGATGTGGACAGACCACAGGCAGCCCTTGCCCCGACGCCTCAGGCGTCTGCATGCTTCAGCTGCTTTATTCTCTAATTTCGCCTTAAAATATGCAGCAGTGTTAAAGTCTCAGCTGTTATCAGCATGACTGGCTGTCTCTGTGCAGAAATGTAGGGTGTGTTTGACTTTTCTTAAAAGATTCTGCAACAGGGGTAAGCGCTTCAGCTGGCCTTGCTGTGTTATCTCTGGCCCACTGCCAGCGTGATACAGTGCTCTGCACTCTGCTGGTTTCATCACATTAGAGGCCGACACACTCGTGGCACGATAGGGGAAATTAGCGGTTACAGCCGGCCGCTTACTGTCTCACAGGAGACTACACTCGTGTTAGCAGTGGACACAGTGTTGCTCAGTATGACTTTCGGTAAACTTCTGCTACCTTCGCTGCAACTTGTACCCCTTTTGAATCAGTTTATTCCCCTAAATAAACCCGTGCAGTGAACCAGTTAACATTCAGCTGGTGATACTCGAAGAAAACTTGTGGCCTTGGGCATGCTGACCTCATGGATATGCCTCAGTACTTATCCGTGACGACTATTCTGCTTCTGCATACGATTATACGAGGATTACAATGGCTCTTTCTGACACTGGGTTAAAAAAGAAAAAAGGGGGGGGAAGCTGGGCCTTAAAAATAAATACGACTCACTGAATAAAATAAAAGCAGCATTATTGAGGTGGTCCAAATCAGAAGAGAAGCTGGACTGTCAGTTTCTTCAGGCTGGTAGAATGTTCAGAAAACTGTAACTTAGTGCCAGGTGTTTAGTTGGTTCCACGAGTGTAACTGCTTGTGATGTTACAATGGTGGCATATTGCAAGTCCAAAATATAAAATATGCAAGTTATTTCTTCAACATAATCTTAAAAATCTTTAAAAATAAAAACTGCTGCTCATTTTTGAGTGTAAACATGCTTTTAGAGCATTTTTTTTGTATGCATTAGATGCTGAATGTTGCCTCTGCTGACATGTTGACTCAGAGGGTTATAAGTGGATATGATTATTAAATTGATAATGTAAAACTATAATCCAAGGATTCTAATTAAAATCTGTAATTAGGTTTTTTAATGAAGTCTCAGTTGACAAAGAGCAAATAATACCAGTCTGTGTACAGCACCACCTTAAGAGCCTCCGGGGGCAGCATTGGTTGCATTCTGAAATGCTAATGAACAGCTCATTCAAAGCCACGCGCACGAGTACAACACTGAAAAGGGAACATTGAAATGCAGTTCTTTGAAGAGACTGCGGAATAAAAGACTAATGCAAAAATGTCCACGGCAAATGTTTTCTTTATTTTTTTGTTTAAAGGACCAGAAACACAAGCTGCCAGGTTTCTGTTGTTACTTTATTACACAGCTGATACTATTCTGAAACATCCAATTCAATTTATGTTGAATTTTGTGATTAACCATCCAGGACAAACAGAATAAAATCAATTCTACTTAGTGCAGCAGGTTTTGCAGCTGTACCACTACGGTACGTGCTGATGCCCAGGGTTTTATTGTGTCATCTATTTGATAGTGTAATCTACTGACTCTCCATGAACATAATCTCAACAACAAAATTTGACCAACGCAGTCAGTGCTTGGTCTGCTTTTTTTTATTTCTGCTGTTGCTTTCACTTCCTGTAGCATTTTATAAAGAAGTTTAAGAAGTTGAAAAGCACTTTTTTAAGAGGTGCTGTTGGAAATCAGCCTATCCTACAATTAAACAAACCAACAAAATATGTGTAAGGCTGTTTCCGCTCAGTTCTTTTGATGGAGTAGTCAGGAGACTTCTTCTTAAAATCAAAAGTATTTATTACAGCAAAATTGAATGTGCGATACAGAGCTCTGGGCCTGAATCCTCTGTCCCTAACCAACAACAAGTGTTCAGTCAGTTCGGATGGAATCAGACTGCTACCTGTTCCTGACCCAGTCTTCTTATACTCTAACAGTGTGGATAGCTATCTATCAAGGCTGGCCGCCCCTTCCAATGCTGCGTTGTTCCGCTGTCCTCTGTCACAGCTGATGTTTTGTCATTATCGCTCACGTAGGAATGACTTCTCCGCTGCAAAGCAAGATTAGAGACTGCACATACAACTCGCTCATGTTCTTTACTGATTATGGCTTACGTCAAAAACTATCTGTACCTTTATTATCAAAAACTGTCTGTACTTTGATTATCAATCACTTTATGTCTTGATCATCCTTGGTTTCAATCACATGAGTAATAAGTAAAATAAAGCTGGACTTATCTTCTTTGTTTCATTACAGTCACACCGTGGTAATGATGCTCTTCACCTTCCTATTCCTCAGAACCAATACAACTCTTTAATATGCACACTTAGCAAATTATAAAACACACCATTTCCCACAGTGCCACAACCCAACCACTAGCATCAGTTGTGTGTAACAAAAACAACCAGTTGTCATTGGTTAAGAAAAAGCAATTCATTGCTCAGTGACAAATTTAACAAAGTAATCAATCACCATCCCTCAGTGGCTAGGGTTAGGTTAAGTAGCTTCTCACCTAGGTGTTAGGGAAAATTATTCACTTTCTCATAACTGAGGTATTCATTGTTCCTTGCTGTTAGTTTATGACATCCTAAATGCTGATGTGTCTGCAAACTGCAGTCACCTGGCCTAGACCAAGTGTAAGTGCTAAGTCATCCCAAATTCCTCTGTAAGAGGTCACCCTTGATCCATGGCTCTCCTAAACTAAGGCTGCAAACCTGTTTATGCTCTCTCTGTCCCCTAATATGACCCTGAGACAGACAGACGCTTGGGAAAAATAACGTAAGAGTGAAAGACAACTGTTTGGCTGACAGTGTAAGAACAGCAAGGTTATATTGTTGTATTCCTGTCCAGATGAATCCAGAACTAACTGTCCTGCTACCACATTTGGAGTGCAACCTACACATGGCATGCCTCCCAAATGGTATATAAGCCCAAGCCCAAAGAGACTCTTCATAATTGGTGCTGACAATGCTGGCATGAATGCTACTTTGTTGAATTACTTCTCCTGACGTCAGTACACTCTACTCTCAACACAGGCCATCTGAGTCTCCAGAGTGTTTCTGAGTTTGCCTCCTGATTTCCTCTCCTGACATTGCAGAATTCTCCAACACTAGTTAGTCACCTGTTAACACAAGTTACAGTCTTCACCAAGACTTGACAACCTCTCACCAAATTAGCAGCTGTTGACAGAAGCTTGACTTCCGAGTAGCCACCCCTCAGTGGCTACAGAATCCACTGAACACAACACAAAGAGGCACTAAAACCTGGCTGAGAGTTTGGTTGCAGATGTACACACAGGTGCAGTGATGGTTGGAATCTTTTGGGAGGAGGAGTTGTGGTGGTGGACTAATGGGGAGAACCAAGGCTGAGAGCAGGTCTGGAGCTCCAGGCCAATCGCTCCTGCTGACTGCCAGGTGGGACCTGGCGCTCGGTCTTCAGCCAGCTGTAAACAGTATAGTCTCCAAATGCCATCCCATCACACAGAGGCTCTACAAAGTCCACCACCAACCACATGACTAGCAGAAGACGTAACAGATGACATAAGGTTTTCTTTACTTGGTACGTACTGAGCTTTTTTAATTACCTTTACTGAGAGGCTAACATGTATATGTCCATGTCTTTGTTTTGTGCAGTGTTTGTTTACGTAGGCATAACGCTGAGCAAAGAGGCTGATGATTTTAGGTTTTATTTTGCAAAATCCTGACATCTCAAGCTGCTGACTATTCTCTGTACTGCTACTATCCTCATGTGTATTCTTTGTGAGTCACTTTATTGTACTTGGTGCTCTCTTTCATTTAAATTATTTCATGCATTGCAATACCTTCATGCTCTTCATTATCAGTGCACTGAAAAAGAATGCTTCCGTTAATATTATGAGTGTTTTCAAGTGAACTGTTTTTTCACCCCTCTTAGTTGTTGCTATTGTTTTATTAGGTTGCTTATTGTCTTCCTGCCAGGTCTCTAGTAATATTGAATGTTGGCCACGGGGATATCAGCCGAGCCCTGCCCTTATTTCTTTCACACAAATATTTTCTCTGTAATATTAGCTTTATACAAAATGTAACATGGCTTTTGTCTTGCATAGGTTGACATTTAGATTTTATTTTTTCCATCCTCACCTAAGCAATACAAAAGTGACCTTAGATTACCAGTCACATTCCACAAGGTAAGTGAGGGTAAAAGTCTTTACAGTACTGTAGGAAGTGGCTCTGGTGCAGATTTGGAGGAACTATTCTCACTATCTGTACTCCAACAATGTCGCATGAAAAACTGTCAGTTTGGTACAGTTGGCACTATTTCAGTGAGATCACAGCGAGGCCACCGCTATTCTTTCCGAAGAAAAACAGCTTCTTTGCGAAGAAAGTGCAAATGCTTTGGAGCAGCATTGACATTACAAATGTGACACCTGATTACAAGCACAATGCATGTACCAGGCGGGGAATATAAAGTAGGTAAACTCTTCCACCAGTGCTTAAATGTGCAGAAAAGCATTTTGAGTGATCATTCATTCCAACACTGTTCTATAGATTTTAATATTGCTATCATGTAGGACTCAAACGCTGCAAGATCTTAAGCCATCTGGTGCAGTATTTGCATAACAAAGTGTTATTCTAAATGGTATTCAAGTGGTATAGTGATTGCTGGCAGTGTTGACGGTTTTCTCATCTGCAAGCATGCATCATATCCAACAAAATGGAGCTAGTAGCTAGCGGCTAAGTCATTCCAAAAGACTTATAGTGTGAGGCCAGACTAAATAACTAATTTCTGTGATAAAACAAGAAGTAAGGCAGCACATTCAGCTGGCATATGAAGCGTAATGACAATAAGGAAACCATTACTTCTTTCTGCTCATTATAAGATCTTCTGTTGCAGAGGAATCTACTGGATGACGGCCCACGGTCCCGGGACTACATTCCGTTGATACATGTCAAAGTAAAAATATTTAATTGAACACAGCCGCCTGCTTCACTGATCAAAGCAACAAATCAAATTTATCTTGTCTTGAGCACACTTCTCTTGCCACACAGAACAATCTGACGCCTCATGAGACCTGGGATTGAAAAGCTGCTTCTTTTATACCCATCCCGACTTGTGTGCCTTATAAAAAAAAGAAATAAAGAAGCTGCCTTTGGACAGTTGGGCATATGAACCATTGTTAGCACAACACTACTGCTCTTGGCTACTGCACATGAAGACAGAATGTTCATCTGCATATCAGAGTTTTGGACTTGAATTGGCATTAAATAAGTCATAAAACACCTAAAAATCTCTTAACAGTTCATCAAACATGTATTTTAGAATCTTAAGAGCCTTTCTGCCATTTACTTTGTTCTTGCTGTGACAATTAAATACAACCCCATAATGCCATGCTGCTGATGCTGACTCCAGAGCTAAAAGTGTTCTTTGCATGCTATTATTGTATGTAAAAAGGCATGCATATGGTGTTTTTAAGGTCCAAAAGAAAGACAAGAATGAAACTCTTAAAACAGAGCTAAACGGAAGAGAGTCAAAAGAATGTCACATTTTGATTTTTTTACATGAAAGGTGGTCTTTAAAATTTAAAGAAACGTATTAAATAACCTGATTGCCTGTCACTGACTGACTGAGCATAATAATCCACCAGTCGTCACAATTAGCCGTTTTAAATCGCATGGAAATTCAGTTTGGGAGATCAGGCTTACTGCTGCTGGTGATTTTAGACTGCTGCTCTATTTCACTTGTTGGAGAACATCAGCTAAATCTTTACAATAAAAAGGAGGAAAAATGATGCAAATAATGTCTTAAAGATGAAATGAATCCATTAGATTATGCTTAAACAGCCATACTTACAACAATAGCCGTCATTTAAGTCGTGTCACACTTACTTTAGATATTTCTGCACATCCAAGCTTTTATCAGCAGATGAGGACAGTGTGAGCTACGCAACAATGCAACAGTAAAACAGCTTTCAAACCCTTAAATTGTGTGAAACCACATTTTGGGATTAAGTTTCCAAAAAAATTCTATGAATAAGCCACAGAAAAAAAAAGCACTTTCACACACTACAACTTTAAATATTTCCATCGTAGTAGCAGTGAATCTGCTGCCCTTAGGCAATTAGCCGTCAATGCAACAAACTGGACGGCTTATACCATTTATTTGGAGAGAGCTAAAGAGGGAGAATAAGAATTGCAACAGACAAGTGTACTGAACCTCCCCAACATGCCATCTTGCATATGGATTTAATTTATTGTTTACTGGCAATAATGCCTTAATTATTTGCTAAACATTTGGCGACCTGACAGAGGCAAGCACAGTGGCTGGCGCTAAATCAACATTGTAGAAGTGTGTGCTGGACTTGAGTATGTGCAAAACTTCTTTTTACAAACAAAAATGATAATTCAAAAAAAATTGTAAACTTAATTTAATTTTCCATACACTACCATTCAAAAGTTTGAGATCATTTAGAAATTGTTACAGAGAGAGCTGGAGAACCCAGGCGCAGACTCACAGAAACAGGCAACAGGTGAATGAGGGAAAGAGATTTATTCTACTGGAAACTAGATCAATACATAGATGGATGGAACAAAACCAAACTACTCTAAACTCAACAAACCAGTACTACGAGTACTACAACAGAAGTCTTCAAAACTAAACTAAATTCATAAAACTAAGCTAAGACGGTGCTCACAACAAGGGGAAACGGACAACAGGCTAAGGGAACCCAGGAACAGACGACAGGAGCAAAACAGAGTCCAAAAGTTGGGAAAATCAGAAGAGTCCATGAGGCTGAGGTAATCCGGATGTGGCAGGCTCGGTGGGGAATGGTAACTGAATCCAGAGGTGCAACGGAGACAAGAGTCTATGATCCAACATGGAGTAAATGACAGAGCTGGCTTAAATACTGCAAACAGGTGACTGGAATGAACCAATTAGGACAGCTGATTTGCGTCGTTGCAGTCAGACTGTTGTCAGGTGGGAAATTCCAACCCGGTCTCACGGGGATTCGTGAAACTGTCACGTAAGTTTTAGTTTCGGTTTCGTGCGCACCAACACGATTTCGTCATGTTTTTCGTGCCGCTCACCACGAAATGTTTTTCGCTGTGGTAATCACATCTGAAAGTGGTTTATACCGGCGGATTCATGACGATCTAAGCTGTCCATCGGCGTATACTGCTTGTGTGATCGCGTTTGCAGCCGCCGGCCGCAGGACATTCTTGAAATTCCTATGCAAATTGGTAAGTGTACCACCGGCTTATGGTTAGGTTATGGTTAGGGTTATGGTTAGGGACGATGTCATGCAAAATATAGCGTTGGATTCGCCGCGGTTTTACATTAAAAATATAATATACACATTCTTTTGAAATACGTTCTGAGTGGCACGAAAAGTCCGCCGTTTAAAATACATTGGTGTGCATTTCGTGGTGAGCGGCACGAAAAACATGACGAAATCGTGTTGGTGCGCACGAAGTCGAAACAAAAATTTACGTGACAGTTTCACGAATCCTCGTGAGATCGGGCTGGAAATTCAGGAAGGAGAGACACAGGAGAGAGGGAGACATGCAGACAGACAGAGGGAGCCAGAGGTACAAGACCAGAAGAGAGAGAGAGAGAGAGTAAGAATAGGGAGAGACAGATGACAGGAAAAAAGGAGGGAGAAGGAAGGGAGAAGGGAGAAGAAGAACAGGGACAGGAGCAGGGACCATAACAGTAATGTCCTTATTTTTGAAAGAAAAGCAGTTTTTTTCCCCCCAATGAAGATAACATTAAATGAATCAGAAATACAGTCTAGACATTGTGAATGTGGTAAATGATTATTCTAGCTGGAAATGCCTGGTTTTTAATGAAATATCTACATAAAGGTTCAGAGGAAGTTTATCAGCAACCATCACTCCTGTGTTCTAATGCTACATTGTGTTAGCTAGTGGTGTTGAAAGGCTAATTGCTGATTAGAAAACCTTTGTGCAATTATGTTAGCACATGAATAAAAGTGTGAGCTTTCATGGAAAACATGGAATTGTCTGGGTGACCCCAAACTTTCGAACAGTAGCGTATGTATAAAAAATAATCCTGCTTCTCTATCGGACAAAGCTCATGCTTTTTGCTAAAACAAGAATGGGTGCATTTCAATGTGAGGATCTGCAGGATGAAACTTCTGCATGCATTTCTGCATATCTGTCCTTCTGGAACACTGTTAAACCTCTTAGGTCTTTTCACCAGGGTCTGCTTGTCCCGAGGACGAGGTTATAATTCAAAGGGGACTGCACATTTGCCATCTGTGCTCTAAACCTTAGCAACAACCTCTCTCTTGATATTGGACTGATTAAACAAGCACCACCACTTTATTTCATTTCTTTAACGAGCTTGAAAAGATCTTTATTAAATTATTGGTCCTTGATTTTGTAAAATTATTAGTTTTTTATGTTATGCATGTTCATGTTTTGCTGGACTGCTTGCTATTTTTTGTTAGCAGTATGTAACATCAGCTTGTATGTTCGTTTCAAGGGAATAGAACTGTATGCAGACATGCACAATGAGGTAGCCTAATATATATAATAAAATTTTTAAAAATGAATGGTAAGAGGCACTTGAACAGTTCAGTCTTTCAATTTCAACTTCACCTTGTGCATCAGAAATCTTATCATGGATCCAAGGCCTATATGTATAGTGCAAAAGATTGTACAATAAATATGGGCACACGAATGCAAATAAAAATCGTTACACCCTTTCCATACAAGCTTTATTCACCAGATATTTTTGTTGCATATGAAAATTGGATACTAAATTATTTATTGAAAGTCATCCAACTAACACTGTGTCTATGCAACCGTACCTATTTGATTTTATGGTAATGATGTGATGAGTTGAATTTGAATGGAGCTCAATCCAGTCAAAGTCCAAACAGTTTCCGGGCGTTTCTTTGCTCCTGTCATACTTTTGCTCTCCGTGCACTCATTTTCATGGCACTTTGAGGACCTGCATCAGCAAGCAACATGTACAGTATTCCAAATGCCTATACAGCCTTTGCCAATAATGGCTAAAATGGTGACTCCACACCATATATTTTATAACTTGTATTTGTTTTTAATTGTTTCTACATTTGTTTCCCGTGTGAACTGTTTGAACACGACCTGCAGTTCATCCCAGTAAATCAAATACATCTCTGATTTTTTTGGCACAGGACTGTCTGAGTGATGAATTTCTTGTTTCTCTGCAAAAGAACACGGTGGAATTATGTGACCATCAGCATACGTTTGTCCATCTGTCCGTTAGCAAAATTATTCAAAAACGGACTAATGGATTGTAATGGAATTTTCAGGTAAGGATGAAAATGACACAAGGACCAAGTGATTAGAATTTGACAGTGATGCAGCTTGCAGTCTGGATCCACAGATGTGTTAAAGGTTTCTATGAAAGATAGTAGCACATCGTCACTATAACTATGACAAATGAGCACTGTGGCAGCTGCCTGTTGACAAGTACAAATCGAATGCTGAGGACTTATCAGGACTTATCCATTGGAAATGACAAAAGGAACAATCAATCAAATTGTGGGGGTGTTTCCAAGTCCCATCAATTCCTGCCGCCCGCTACATATCTAGGTCACGCGATTCAGTATCCACACATAACACACATACCTGAGCTCAGTACAAGGTCATTTTTTATTAAAGATTTCATGTGTCAGAAATGATGCAATGACAGGACAGTTTTGGCAAGGTACTGCACTCCGAGTGCTTTTCTTGTTTATCATAGAATCTGTTTCATGTAAATACCTTATTTTCAAAGAAGACATTTAGAATAAAATGATTTTGATGACCAACTACGGTTTTAGGCAGAAATTTAAATCATTTCACCAATGGAACATTGTGTCACAAGGAAAAATCTGAATGATTCCTTCAGTTCATACAGTTTATCATTTTCTATGGTAAATGGTGTCATTTTGACAGTTTTGTAAAGATACTATGCGTTTCCTAAGAGATTTAAAAGAGGGTAAGTGGAGGCTTCCAATTGTCTTCTTCTCAAGTTCTTAGGATTACCATGACCTGGATGGCTGACAAGCTACACTGACATGATGTGCCTGTCAAAGGGGTCCTCAGGGTTAATGCAAATCCTTTTTTATTATTGGACAATATAGTTCTTTTTTTAGTTTGGACACGAGTTCAATATATTGGTTTTGTTTCACAGGTCATCCTAGTCATTGCAGGTTCTTTGTTGAGAGTTCAGACTGAGGATCAGCTCTGTGAATGGGCCCCTATGTGGATAATATCAGGGTCATAGAGGCCAGTGTAAGTAATAAGAAGCTGGCTCAGCTGGAAATCAGATGAAAACCGTTGCTACAACTGACAACTCGCTTGACAAAGTGAACGGCTGAATGACGTTCTTAAGATCATTTAAGGTCCACAACAGAAAGAGTGAATACAATACAAAAGTGAAAGATTCACAGCTCAGGCTTCAACCAGGCGTTTCACTTTTGTGTGCAGAATACTGAAACACTTTTGTCCATCACGGTCTTATTTCCAAGGTCATGACCAGAGGCACTCCTCTTGTTAGCTAACTTGCCTTGGCCCTGACGAATTCACAAATATTCGTTGACTGCACTGTATACCGTCTTTGGCAGGGAAGAAAATATTCCACCTTCCAAATTTACTTCAAAAGGTGAAAATGGTGTGGAAATCATAGCTGGCTTCCTGCCAGCATGTCTGGCAGAGTTGACCGGCTTTCCTGTCACCGCCAAAGATTCAGCTGCGTTTGATTTGCCTGGTGGCTAGTACTAATTTGCCACTCCATACTCTAATATGAAATACTACTTGTCATGTCAGGCAAAGGGACTGATTGCAAAAAGACTCAGCCTTTTGCAATTAGGAACCAAGGGCAGTCTCTTTTGTGCTAACTAATAGGCAGCCACGTGCAACAAAGGTGTCACAATGACATATATAGAAGGAAATACATTTGAGGGAATATTTTTGACAATGTGGATGCACATTTTTAAAAAATCATTAATTAAATTGGTAACGTTTTTTCAATATGGCTATTTAAAGGTGTATATAGTCCATATTTTACTGTAATTTATGTACTGATGAGAGGTTAATTGACAGTTCTTATAAACACACATACAGAGCCACAGTAAATATGTTTTTTTCTCCAATTAATACATTTTAAATGAACCGACCTCTCCTCCTATTTTGAAGAAATGAAAGTATCGTTGGCCTGCATATTCATCTGTTCTAACAAGCTGTAATTTGTTCAAAAAAAATATCTATGAATAAATTCACAAAGAAGGACAAAATGTTCTTCATTTCATAGTAGGTTGCTTCTCATTGTATGCCTAATTTTTCAACAGCAGGTGAACTCTAATGGGTTCTGCTGGATTTCATTAGAGCAGCAGGCCTATTTTTACTATTGGCAATTTACAGTTGTGACCTTTGTAACTAAGACAGTGACTCAGTGTGCAGCCGGGTGACAATCTTCCAACACATAACCTTTATTTTATTTCTTCCACTCTTACCAGCACATCACATTGAGTCAGGCCAACCCTTTGAATCACTGCTCCTAAGATTTCCGTTTTCCCCAATGAGTTCGGTTGTTACATTTTTTTTTCTTACGCCTGGGACTGGAACCTCTTGTAGCTTCACTTTTGCAAATAATCTTCACTCACTAGTTTCTCAAGTGGGAGTAAAAAAAAAAAAAAAAAAGTCCACCGTGCAGTTTGGGCAAATGTCACAATATAAGGTAAAAATCCTAACTCGGGCTTTATCTTAACATGAGGATTCAGTGCAGTTTGCTCTGCACTTTCTTTTCAAATTTCGTCTTACCACAAACAAATCCCGACAAGCGGTCTCTTTGGTGCATCTTAATTGGACTCATGGATTTTGCAGTGGATTTGGCATCACGGCCTCTGCAGAGCAAGACTTTAGGCTCAGTGTAAACACAAGCAGCTGTATCCTAAGTCTTGAATTTAAAGCAGAAGTCATTACAGTGTAAAGAGGGAAAAGACGAGGTCAACACCTGCAGTAGGGCTCTGTCTGAATCTACAGTATGCATGGTGCTTTGTCGACTTGAGCGGTGAACATGCCTGATATACTTCATAAAAAAACAAAAAAAACCCTTTACTGGATATGATGAATAAGTCTCCTGCAACCAATATTTTTCCAATCGGACATTTAGGATGAAAGCTTTTCATCTTATTCACAATTTCTAACCTTTAAACGTATTTTCTTGCCTCCGATACACATTTTAGCTGCCGTTTCAGAGATTCCTCTATAAGTAGTTTGTTTACTTGCATTGTTGCAGAGGCAGGCTCTGTTTTAGACATACATGTAACCTATTTATGACCAAACGTCAAGTGCAAATCAAAATTAAGTAACAATCTATTACACATCACGTGTCAGATTTTAAAATAAAAAGGTCTCTTCTGTCATAGCTCATTTGCTCAAATCATAATTGTTGCGTACGGATGAATCACTTTGTTGTTTTAGATGTTTTTTCTTTACTTGTCACGGAAGGGAATGTGATTACTCGCAAGAACAGCATTATTGTCCATGAGAAAAACAAAAAAAAAATCCTTAAAGTGTTGAACATCTGAAAGCTGAATCCACTGAACAAATGAGAACCTTCTTTGAATAAATTCTCTTAATTACAAGGTAAGGGGGAGACGTGCGTGCATCTGTGTTGCTTGTGCACGATTCCCGCGCCGAACCACTAATCGTATTATGAATTACTTGAAGCTATGAATGTGAACTACTACCGGGAAACAATAATCTTAGAGATAAAAGGTGCCCGTTTTGGGGGGATTTTGCACAAACCCCTTTAACTTGTTTTTGTTTAATTGCATATTCTAGTCTAAATATGTAAAATCAAAAATCTTCCTTGTCCTCCCTGGAAGGAATAGCTTTGTTTTATCTCTGGTAACTGTGGCAAAATTGTATTTAATAAAGATCAGTAGTGCAGAGCAGTGTGGATAAACAGCATCCCAGCTGTGCTGTAGAGAATCAGGACAGAAAGTCTTCACCCAGGACCCATCAGCAGGGCGGTGGAGCAGACCCAAGGGGCGCGAGAACATTAAGAAACTGGTTGCTGGGAGGCTAAATTAGAGATCAAAATAGCAGAACAGCAGTTACAGGTGCAATTAAACCTCCAAATAATGAATGGAAATTAGTGGGAGACACCAACACTGTGTCAACATCTCCAGCAAATCTTTATTTTTTCACAAAACGTCGAACATTTACCACAAGTCGTACATCAGTATCATCTTCTGCATCACTAGTCACCTACTTAACTTTGTGGTTTAATGTTAGTTAATTAAAAAAAAAACACTAGAAGTTCAATAAAATTCATCTAATTATAGTGCAGGATATGTTGATTTGAAGTTTGTCTTAGAAAAAAGCTGAAGGATAAACTATTTTAGATGAAATCGAAAGTCATTTTCAACTAATGAATGCAGTGAAATCTAAGATAAACATGATGCGTCTTGTCAATCATAACAGATTGTATATTTGGTGTACTACTACAGATTTATGTACCTTACATTTAAATGCATGAAGCCCTGATCCCAGGACAAGACGGTGAGAAGTGACAGTGTCTATTATTCCAGGAGAGCGTTCTTAACCTAAAGTGTACAATTCATCCAGTCTTCTTATGACTGAACTCTGTAACACTCCTAACTCCTACGTTGTCACTTGGCATCACTTTAGCATCATTTTTTAAAAACATGCAGGATAGTCTGACAGACCTACGTTGCTCATTTTTAGGTAACAAGACGTAACAATTGTTTTTTGTTGTCAAAGTACAACAGAACACCTAATGCACACAAAAAAAACTAAACTTAGAGCAAAAAATAGTGGTCCACAACAAGACACAAAGCTCTTTCTCCGGTTTGCTGTGATTTCCACCTCCTCTACCCCTCCGTCCTACTCATGAGGCTCTTTTGAAGCTAAAAACCTAATATACAACCATGGGACATGGGTGGCACTGATGCGAAAGGACACCTCATTTTTGAAGCAGCTTTGACAAAACAGCACTATTTGACAAAAAAAAAGTACCCATCAAAACAAAAAAAATACAAACAATATAGTACATAACAGCTGAAACCGTGTACGTGAATGTGTGCTGCATACAGCTCTGTCTTGGGATTCCTTAAGTTTGAAGTCTATACTACTCTCTGTGCTGACAACAGATTTTTTCGGTATATTTCCTTACACAGCATAAAGACATCTCTCCTTTTTAGTGTGACTGGCTGACACCATATAGGATCATCAAAATACAATGATTTTTCAAACCGGGGCGCAACAAACTGGTGTCATCACTTCATCTCACTTTTGATTACTTTTTATTGACTTAATGGTAACTTAACTGCAAAAGGATAACGGGGAAAGGTGTAAAAATGGCTACGCTTGCAGTACCCACGCAAATACGATTGATTTTATAATTCAGCAATCCAAGAGATTATTTCTGTGAACAAAACCCGAGTGTAAATATGGAGAAGCTTTTACGTGATCTTATAGATCCTCTCACAGCTTGGCAAAGGAGAGGCCGGGAAGGTACGGCGAGCTGGAAGGATGTTGCACGGCGCTTCCGTTTATTTTTGCTTTGCAGGTGAAGGCTTATGATGCACTGCAACCTTGAAAAACCGCAGCAGTCTCACTCCTGCCTTCACCCACTTGCAAATACCATGCTGTTGACACTGCGGGGTTCAAAAAGTGAAGTCATCTCCACGCTAAAGACAATGAGCCTCACAGGCCAAAAAAACTGCCAGCTAATGACAAGACTTCTATTTGCGAGAAAGCTCTGCACTGACTGCAAAGGACAGGGGAACATTTCTGGCCTTCACTTGGAACTCATTTTGACAGCATAAGCAAACTACAATTACTTTTAAAGTTCATGACACCTTCAAAGCTGTAAGATCACACTGTAATAATTGTCGAAAATGCTTGGTCAGATTGTTTTATGGCTTGAATACAAGAGTTCATTTTGCTGTGTGAAAAGAAGGCTTGATCAAACACTTGAGAAAATGTGTAAAGTATTAAAGCATGTTTTATTATTTATAGAGCAGCTCAAAAAAAAAAAAAATCAAGCTTTTACATGCTCAGTTACACAATACATACACACTAGCTGCTTCTGAGGTGCCTCTGTCTCCCTTCCCCAGTTCTAAGAATCTCTGCTCTGGCCACTGTGAAAATGAGTTCATTCTTTTCAAAGAGGTCAATATGAAGACAATTTTAGCCAATGATGTATTCTCACTGGTGTAACCCAGCATTTCTCAACTGTCACCGCCATCCCGGCTCAATAAGTTTGAAAGATTGTCCTGGACAAGGTCAGTCCTC
This sequence comes from Acanthochromis polyacanthus, assembly GCF_021347895.1. Classification (NCBI taxonomy): domain Eukaryota; kingdom Metazoa; phylum Chordata; class Actinopteri; family Pomacentridae; genus Acanthochromis; species Acanthochromis polyacanthus. The sequence goes on from NC_067133.1 coordinate 17,356,584, forward strand.
AGTCACCGTATCCCAGTAGTTTCCAGCCGATTTTACTGAAGTCAGAGGGAGCTGGAAGCTAAGGAAGCTAAAATGATCTAAGAAATGCTTGGCGTGTGAAAGTGAGGAAACTTGATTTGGACAAATAGGGCAGTTCTGTGCAGCATGTGTTGAGATAAAGACAATACTGTGCATGCACAAAGCTAAAATAGTAGCTTTAATGGCCAGCTGTGTCTGCAAACCCAGCCTTTTTCACAGGATGCAACATTAATTATGTTACATAGATACTATTTGAGGGGGAAAAAAACTACTGGATACTAATGTTCAGGTTCATTTCACTTCCCCTCTCTCTAAAAATACGTTATCTTTTGAAAGCTGTTTGTATGACCTCTGATAGGAAACTGTCAGCAAAGCTCCTAAAACGGGATGTGGCCTCGAATAAATGTCCTGATAAATTCCACCTGAAAAGAAAGATTCACGCTGGGTAACACGCAGGAGTTTCTGCTCAGAGTTACAGAAGGCTATGTCATTTATTTGATGCTCTCTTGCTGCAGTCGGTTTTCATAAACATGCAGTTCTGTCTCCTTTTGCAGGGACTGAAAAAGAAGGCGCTGTCAATTGTCAGGCGTTGCCAAACAGTGGGGAAATGTAAGTGACTATAGCAAACATTAGCTAACTTCAGTCCTGTCATCTACTGAAGCTGCTGTTGGTTTCAGGAAAGCATACAGAAGAGTACAACACAAGTCAGGAGTAATTACAGGAAACTTTGAAAACCTCAACCTTGGCTGATGTGTGCATCACGAGTACATCTTCTGTCGATGTTTCCAGATTGGAAAAAAAAAGAAAAAACAATCTTAGCAGGGCGACGGTTTCTCACTTAATGTGATTCATTGGTGGAACTAAATTCATTATCAGTGTTGCATTGAGTCATCACTTTGCTATCAAGGATGACAATCTCAATTATTTTGCACACAACAATCACTTGCAATGTGATCATTGGCTCATATTGATTAATTTTGGAACAGTACGAAACTGCGCTGCAAACACAACACAGATCACAATAACAACCGCTAACAATGCAATAACACTGGCAATAACAGTTTAGCAGCAGCTCAGCTCAAGCTCGTTTTGAGTTACCGACATACTCATGTTGGTGCTCGAGTAGAAGTCAGTTGTCGCAGTCAAGCGGTAATAAATTATCATTAATTAGCAACGCAAGAAGGATTACTAACTAGCATAGTGATGAATACTTACTGCTTCTCGTACACGTGACATGCGCAACTGCTTCTGCAAACAGGAATAGAATGAATTGTGACCGTCCACTAATCCATCAGCAGAAGGTTTACGAAAGCCAATCAGGGATTTAATCATGGCGCTGGAGGAAAATTTCAGGAATTAATAGTGATGAAGTCTCACAAGAATTCCTCTACAACTAAACTGCATTTCCATTTTTTTAAAAGAAACTTCCTTTATTCCCAAAGAGGGAAGAAAATGACAAGGCAGGAAGACATTTCCATAGCAGGAGTTTCACTGAGGGTTCATGCCCTTTGTGGGACAGTTAATCTTACATTCAAGTTTGGTTTTTACCCACTCTTTACTTCACTGTTTGGTTCGTTTGAAGCTTCTTCTCCATTTACTTCTGTGTATTTTCCATGGAAAATAAGATTGACTAAAATGGAGCAATGGCAAAGGAATGAGCTAAATGGCAAACGTATGATGATTAGAAATGTAGTTGGCATACCTCACAAACAAACAATCTGGGGAAAATGTATTTTCCTCAAAATGTAATTAGGAATACAGTTTAGTTGTAAAGGAACATGCTTTTTAATGGGAGAGAGCTGTATCTGGGGATAATCCATGTCTGTACAAAACCTCATAGAAATATCTTCAATATTGTTTGAGTTATGGTAATCCTGACTAAAGTGACACTGAAATGAGCATCATCCTGAGTGTTTTGTTTGTATTTTCAGAAAATGCATTCAAACGATCAAGGGAAATATTCCAATTTTGTTTCGCATTGCCTCAATATCGTATCGTGAAAATGTCCGATGTGAAAATGTGTCTTGACTGTTTAACACATCAACAACTAAAGTGGCTCCCTTGGGCAAGAAGGCTCATAGTTGCATCTGATTTTGACAGTGGCCTCAGCATTATGATGGTAGCAAAAGACTACCTGAAGAGGAGGTTGGGGTGGATGAGTGGAACAACAAAGCACTAAACTTTAACATGAGAGACTGCTGTACGGTTTCTGTTTAACCATGACATTCTATAATCCTAACAGCGTCGTTTTCATTGTGATCCTAATGATGCACACTAAAGTTCAAAAGTTTGGGCTGTATTTCTGATTCATTTAATGTTACCTTCATTGAAAAAACAAAACAAAACAAAAAACACTGCTTTTCTTTCAAAAATAAGGGCATTTCTAAGTGACGCCAAACTATTGAATGGTGGTATAGATCGTCTATTTAAACTGAAATCCTCATATTTCTTAAACTGAAGCAAGTTGTTTTTGTGCCACAACCTAATAATTTTGTACCTAAACCTAACCAAACCAAAAAGGTTACAAAAAACAGCTCATAAGTTGTGATTATTCAGTAGAATTAATATTACTTTTTAAATTGTGCTGTAATATTGAGATATACAGCAAACAAAATTTGGCATGATTTGACCCTGATGAAAAACAGATTTCACCATCAAACCAAAAACATCCCATGAAAGTATCCTTGACAAAACAAGTCTAATATGGCAGTCCCACCCACCCCCAATGGAAGACCAATTTAATTCAAATAATTTACATTTTAAAAGATCACTGTGACATGGTAGAACAGAAATACCAGGGCGCAGCATGAAAGAATGGCAAGAATATGAGCAATTATGAATCCATTATCGGGGGACTTTTTTTGGGTCCTACAGCGAAACACAAAACAGGCCTGTCAGTCCACTCTGGTTTTAACAAACATGGATTAGCTACAGTATATTGGGAAATAAAGGAGAGCGAAGCAGGAGCTGCTTAGATTGAAAGAACACTTTTCATTGACAGGAATCAAATCAATGGGATTTTAAACATGAATAGCACACTACGCCTCCAGTTCAAAGCAAAAACACTCAATGTCTCAGCAGTGGCTAGATGTGGCCAGTATGTAGCAGTGACTGTACTCAGCGGTAATGATGGTGCCTTTCACTCCATTAGACAAATGCATAGGAACATTGGTGGCATACAGTGATTTCTTTCTCCTCATGATCTATATGTTTGCCACAAATTGCACTGCAAAATGTGCACGGCTGGCCGCGTTAATTCCATATCTCCTGTAATGACGGCCACTGTGGCTGCACAAAAAGACATGCATTGATTTGAAAAGCCACAGTGATGCAGTTCTTCCTTCAGCTTATATGCTGGCGGTTGTAATATTAACAGCTTCATGCTGAGACCACAAAGAGGGTAACAAACAGCAAGTAATAATTCTTAAGGGTTTACAATTTGTGTTGTAGCAAAACACTGGCAATCACAGAAAAATAGATCTCCGCTGAACTAAAGGTAACCAGAAAGAGAGAGAGAGATGCAGTCCTTATATCACTGTCTGTAAACTAACACTGAGTGTCAGTTTGTGATAAGGGATGGCAGGCCTGTGATATTAAACACAGTTGTTTAATATATTTTTGAGAATACTTCAAAACACGTCTGGCCACACTATAAAGAGAACAGATTTTTTTTTGAGAGACTTATTATTCAGGCTGAGTTTAAGATGCTGTCTTTTCTGTTTTGTTATCGTCAGCTATAAAGAAAACATACGAAATATATGATTCTCAGTTACAAAGATATGAGAAAAACTACATGAGCACACGTAAACATCACAGATTCCATACCATGATGGCATTCCACTGCACATACAGCATGAGCATGTCACAAATAAAAAGCGTCTTCACAAAATAATGATAAGTGCATTTATGTGAGAAGACCCAACATGATTCAAAGAGGTGCATTTGAGGAGTTCATTTGCAAAAACGGGTAAATCCGTTTTGATAAATTTTGAGAAAACTTTTTATTTTATCGTTTACTTGAGATAATATCAATCAAACTGAAGTTGAGTGGAGTTGACTCAGTAGAAAAATACATGACAAAATAGAGAAAAATAACTTATTAGTGTTATTAATATTATCTCAAGTAAACAAAAAAAAGAGTTTTCTGAAAATTTATAAAACGGAGTTACCTGTTTTTACAAGTGAACTCTTCATTTTTTTGTACGGTAATGTCTACAGATACAGACAAATACCTGTAGCCTGTGGGCTACGGATACGGCACTTTTCATTTGCCAGACAGATACGGACCCGTACGCGAGTCTCGCAAGTCAAGAAGCTGCTAACCACTGCAAACTATTGAAAGGTAAGCAAAGGTTAAGGTTAGGGTTAGTGTTAGGGTCAGGTTTAGGGTCCGTACCTGTAGTACCGATGCTACGGGTCCATACCTCCAGCGTCTACCGGGAGTCACGTGACCAGATCTCGCGTATCTGATTGGCAAATGGAAAGTACGGTCCGTACCTCTAGCAACTACCTTTTTGTACAATGAATTAGTGAAACCTAGCAGTATGTTTATGTTGGACATAAGAGCAGTGATGTATGGATTTAAGACATCTATTAAGTCAGTGACCTGGAAATCCAAAGGACACAGCACTTAAATAAAAGTAAATATCTTTGTCGATACGGTTTTACTGTACCGATCCTGCCTATATTGCTGTGGGTCCCTGCTGTATGACTTCTGCTCACCTTTAGTCAATCTATTCATCAATACCTAAATGCTGCGATACACAAATGGATTTCTTTAAGCTGAAAAATGTTCACTCGACCAATACATTACAGCAAATAACAGTGGCGTGGCGGCATGATGAAAAAAAAATGCGGTTTTGACTGACGACTGCCCAGATGAATCTATTAAAACACAAACTGCTCGGTGCTCTATGACGCCTCCCTCTATCAGTTTCCCATAGTGTGAGTGAGTACACCCCTGGGATGAGCGGCGGTGATTTCCAGCATATTGCAAGCCATTTTTTTTCCTTTTTTTCCCCGCTGACATTGTAGGCAAAATGCAGGTGCATTCATTATCCTGTAATTACCCTGCTGTTAGTGTTCTGGTATATTATTCATTACATGCATTCTCCACACAGTGTTGTGACAGGAAAGGTAAAATGAATGAGCGCCACAGATAGGATCAACTACACCAACCCGCACTCCCATCATTAATACTGCGCTACAGCCATAAAGTAACCTGCTCTCAAGGTCACTGTTAAGTGACCGCTCTCTCTTTCCTCGACACACACAAATGCACAGTAAATCTCTGCAATCTAATACCGCAAGCGCACGAAGGCTTGTCCAATATTGCTCTGTGATAAAACAAATCTCCAAAATCTTTTGTTCACAGCACACTGAGAAGATAAAATTCCAGTCCATTATTGTGGGTACAGGTGGCACTTCATTCTTGGAAGTTTTTCATTTTGGTACAGGGGAGCAGCAACAGCTGGAAAATGTAATGTTTCCGTAAATGATGCTTCGTGCTTGATGGCGAACGCGACGCTCGTTGACTGATAATGTCTGCGGGGCCTGAAAGCAGGCCAACTCAGAAGGATTTGGTGGGATGTCGGAGAGCGACGGGACCGTGAATCACTCTGTAGGGATCAGCGCCCAAGAGGAGCGGCTCACCTAAATGCGAGCAAAGCTGGATTCTCGTGAATAATACAAGAATACATCCACATTGTGTTGGTCTAACTAGTGATTCCTGCAGCGAACAAAGTACACAGTGCCCAGACAAGCTTCAAGGAAAAGTGACACATTATACAGAGGCAGATATACAAGGTAAAGAAGTGAGATCAATCATTCAAGGTAAGAAAACGGATATAATGTGACATACAGTGGACTGTATGCAAGATATAACAATGCTATTCTGACAATTCCTCTATTCGTATATATTCAAGTAAAGAATCACAAGGAATTACTGACATATCAGCTTATTATTAATCAATATTATTATTAGTCCATGCATCAAGACTGACAAACTTAAAACAAGTCTTAAGATCATACACGGGTAACCTTAACCGAGTGTTTTCCAGTAGTTGTCTAATCTTACACCCACAGATTTTTTTTTGTGCCATTGGGAGAAGTTACAAACACTGACATCACTTCCAAAAACAACTTTGTGTCCCAAAAATTAAATCTCTTTACAACTCATTCATTTTAAGTAAAACATTTTCTCCCAGAAAGTTAACGCTTTCACAGCATACGCAAAGCTTCCAATTTAAAGGAGCCACACAAGTCTGTGTTTTATTACAAGACTTGGGTTTTGGTTTCACTCACTTAGGTAAATATCACTTTTTGGATGACAATTTCACAACAATATCTACTTGTTTGGGTTTGTTTAATTTAGGCACCAAAACTGCTCAGTGAGGTTCAGTAAAATGGTTCTCTTTGGTTTAAATTGAGGGTTACAACCCTTTTACAGCATGTTTTTCCATAATTTTCTTGATTATCAAGGGTGAGGAGTCCCACCTCATCTAATATATGACTGGTTGATTTGATTGGAAATTAGCAACAGTGAAGCAATAAAATAAATGTGTTGACTTGATTCTCACAAGCAAACATCAAAATAAAGTTGAGATTGCAGTATTATGTGTAAAAACATATGGGAGACAGGGCTTCCAAAACCTACACTGAAACAGTGTACAAACAGACAATTTACACATCCAGTGGAGACAGAAAAACAAAAGCATTGATTTTGAGTCATGTCTCTGCCCACCAGATGTCCAGTATTTACTCCCATTTTACTTCTCTTGCTTACTATCTAAAAAAAGTCTCAAAAAATATCCAACCTTTAAGCTGCTCAGTAGTTTGCCATGTTCACCAGCTGATTACTAACCGTGCCCACTGAAGTGGCTGCAAGGTAGTTTAGTAGCAGCAGTACTAGTAGAATGTTTTTCACCAAGATCAGCTGCCAGATAAACATGGAAAAATGTCTTGAGACTTGTGAGCCCGAACCAAAATAACTGACGATAATAAATGCAGTTGTGTTGATTTTTCACTACAAGCAGCACATTTCACAATCACCAGAAAATGTTGACAAGAGCATCCTTAAGTGCATTTTATTCAGCAAAATCAAAGTTTCGCCCTTAAACATAATCAAATTTCACAGATACAGTGGAAAAAAGTAAACTAGGTTATATTAAAAAAAGTAGTTAATGCTAAAATTAATCCAAGCCTTGGCTCAGCATTCATTTTTTGGGATTGCGTGATGCAATAGATGTCTCAACATTTGTCCTTCACCTGCAGTAAATCGGGATACACCTTTTGTTTTCATAGAATTTTGTGTTTTCGAACTTTTGACAAAATTCTAATTACTCTGTCAAGGAATTCAGATTCAGATTGTGAAAACTTCATTTGTCCCCAGGGGGGGCAATTAAAATGGCTATAGTTATGTGACAGAGTACATTTGTCTGTCCATCTGTCTGTCAGCAGCATTCCTCAAAAACGAGGTAACAGATTTGGATGAAACTTTCAGCAAAGATCAGAAATGACTCTAAGTGATTAGAGTTTGGCAGTGATGCGGCTTATAGTCTGGATCCACGGATTTGCTAAAGATTTCTGTATTATTGCGAGATAGCGTCACGGCGTCACTGTAACTATGACAACAAGTGAACTCTGTGCCAGCTGCCTGCTGATGATCACATGATTGCGATCCTTCTACAAATGCAACACTGTGGGCTTATCGCGAGTCGGGACTTATCCATCGGAAATGATACAAGTAACAATTGATAAAATTGTTATTTTAAATTGGCCCATTAATTCACTACATATTTTGGTCACGCAATTCGATATCTGTACATAACCTACACACGCTGCAAGGTCATTTTTTTGTGGGTACATATCTACTACATGGCTACATTCTATGGTGCCATGATTTCTGCCACAAATTTGTTTCAAGTTTTCAGCTGTCGGAAATCATACGACTGAGCAGCCTTGGCGGAGTACTGCACTCTCTCAGTGCTTTTTCTTGTTTATACTGTGCTGCTTTTTCCAATACTTTAGACAACCAATAAGCAGTTTTACACAACTTTCTAAACTTCTGCGGTAAAAGTCTTTGTAATATTATGTTATTATTTTTCAATTCCTTTTGGTAATATGTACTTCATATGATAACAGAAAGCAAGAATTTGATGCAAATTATAATAGAATACACACCCAAAGCTTGTTTGTCCAAACAGCATGTGTTCAGACTGCTCAACAGCTAGTCCAATCAATGAGAAAATGACAATAACACATCACACGCTCTCTTCAGAGCATTTTGATGTAGAAATATCTTAGTCCTGCATGGCATTATCACCTACATGACACATTATGCGATGCATAAACCAAATTAGAAAATATTTCACATTGCAAGCAATTAAATGACCATCTTTGTTTGCCTGTTCCTTGTGTGTCTCAGAATAACATTCAAAATTGATTTTGCTGCAGGCAATCCGGAACCGTCCAAAGGAGTCCTCACCGTACGTTTTTCCTTGAACCTGAATTCCCACTTGGGGTTTGATTCTGGCCCTCATCTTGTGCCTCGGTCTAGCAGAGTTTCTGCAACACAGCAACATTTATATTTCAACGTCTGAATATGAATTATGCACAATAAGCAGTGAGAAGGAATTTAATGATGCCTCGCTGGTACAGTCTGCCTCAACAAACGAAGAGTGATTCCCCCTGTCTTAGCTGCGGGGATGGAGGTGCTGATTTGAACAAATCTTTGACCTCATCCTTCTTGTTGCTTAAGGTTTGCAGTCAATGCACAGGTTTGCTGAGAGAGATGGGAATGAGGGTACCTCACCCTGTCAGAATATTGATCCGCTCTGACATCTAATGTAATGATTCTTTGTCAGTAAAGAAATGACTGGACAGGCTGAATTTGGGTCGTATCACCAGTGACTTTTAATTAAGACTCCTCTGCCATCTCCTTTTGACCTCGTCATCTATAGCACACCACAGCCGGGGGAGAGTTGATGTTTTGTCACTGAAGGAGCGAACACTTCTTCCACAGAAATTAGATGATGAGTTATCCTCTGTCGCTCGGAATAACCTTGATTTGTTGTAGATAAGACCTCTGCCTTGAGATAAAATATGATTTTGTAGCAGCAACAGTATAAACATGCTCTTGTATGCACAGGACGGTTTATTCTACGAATCTTGGAAACAGCCCTGCACTTGTCTCTCTAAGCCTCAAACAACAGAGGGACTGTTTGATTTAAGCTCCCGGACAAAATTAAACATTTAAACATCCATGTACACTGATTCACTCTTCCACTGCGAACATCAGTGTTTATCAGGGACACCAAAATGTTATGCTAATGCGTTCGGAAAATGCATCTGAGACGTTAATTAAGGAACAATATGCAATCGTCTCCCCTTTTATATTGTAGAATGTACTCATTTCTGACTACTTTTGCAGATTTTCAGAGAATTGAATATCATTGCAGTCAAAATCAATTGCGATTTGAATTAGCTGGCAGATAATTTATTCGTTTAGATCCTATTTATTGAACAGACATTAGGTGCTTTTCATATATTTTCAGTCTCTCTCTTGTGCATGGTGATATTTATGTTTTTCCTCTTGATTTTTTGACCTCTTTAACACTAGAGGCATTATTTGTATATTTATCTTAGCTGCACTTATCTAGATGTATACACATGATCACAATAGCTCACAGCAGTATCAAAAATAGATTCTCTCTGTTTAGCATTTACAAGAAGTCAAGATTTCCCTGCTGCAATAAGGGAATATGTGTATTAGCCTCTGATTATATGAGGAAAAAAAGAAAAAGTCTTCTCCTGTTCACTCCTCAGCTTTCACATCCGGAGGTTGCCACAGTATGAGTGTTTTTATTTATTTATTTTTTACATGCAAAGAAGTTAACATGAGATCATTTCTGCATGAGCAATCGCCGACACGAAATATTAACCGAGATGACAAAAATGTGCAGGACCATACTGTGCGATGATGTGGATGTGCGTGCCGAAGGAGGATTCATGAGGTTTGATCCTGAGCCAAATCAAACACTTCAAAATTAGAAGCTCCGTCCTGTGAGTCAGGGTTAAAATAGAAAGGTGAAAGGATGCGTGCTGGCTCGCCGCTGTGTTTGGGAAGGTGTGTTTGTTTCTCCAGTGGTGCCACAAAGTTACTTATTAATTCCTGCATCATGACACGGGAAGCTCTTATTGCAGTTTAATTACCAAGCATTTCCCATACAGTGAAAACATGCTTTTTTTTGGTGCAAACTCATGATATAACCCTTCCCAGGTAGCCGTGAAGTCATTTAGTGTTGCTGCTTTCCAAAAAAAATAGGTCAGAAAATAAAGCCCATTTGAAGGTGTGATGTTGAAGGTTCTTTATTTTTTAAGGAGACGAAATGGTTTTGAAAATGTTTTAGTTTGTCTGTGCATGGCCTCAGGCTTCCATTTGAGTCAAGTCACAACACTGTAAATGCCTTTGGACATCCACTCATCGCACGGAGCTATATTCAGCTCGCTGCAGACTGGCTTCGTCTAAATGAATTTCGTCTCGTTTTTAGGGGCAGGTTCCCTCTTGCTGTATATCCTGTTTGCATACCATGAAAACAACAGAGGGTGTTTGTGCTCAGAATGAGGATTTTTAGCCCGGTTGCCCATGCATAGCAAATTCCCTCCTCCTGAAACAGATCAATGACGCCGACATTGAAAGCTATGCATGTAAAATATAATTGGGAGTCGCGCATACTGTACTACTCCACGCTCCAGTCATCCACGTATTGCAAAATCTGCTTTAGTGGAGTTTCCAGTAGCTCTGGATCAACACAACTCCATTTCATCCTCCCACCTGCACCGTCTTTCCATTAGACCCTTATGGGACGCAGTTATTTTGTGTCCACATCTTACTATCTGCTGTGATTTCCGCTGCTGTCAATTTCCTATTCAATTAAATGATAAGCCTCTTTTTTTTTTTTTTCTTCTCACTATTCAAATGAAGGTAGTGTCCAAACAGTTTTCAGGAACAGAGGTTATTCTGCTTCAATTTAAGGGCTTTTGTTAAGAGGGAAAAAAAAAAAAAAAGATTTAACTTTAAACCTGCAAACTTTCTTAGTTGCTTTCACCTGTGCAAGGCTTCTCTCTAGAAGAAGCCTAATCAATAGGTTTGCACAGTCTGTGTGCATCTCTGGGAATCCACTTTTTTCTGTGCGATTATAAACACAGTCTTTGAGAGCCACTCTCGGCTGAAAAATACACAAATTGGCATTTCCAGCAAACAGGAGATGTTCTTATTTGTTGAAAACATCAACATATTGCTTGTTGTTTTGCAGCACAGATAGCAGACCGGGAATACCTGCTTGCTTCTGTGTAATCCCAAGAAGGTTCATTACACTAAACCTGTTCAAAGCTCATTCCCAAATGGACGCATCTAAGAAACACACGTGGACACACACACACACATGTAGAACTGCTTGATATTTCATACTGTTTTGTCTACAAGTGTGCCCTGTGTCTTTTTTTTTACGTCGTAGTATTTCCCTTTCAGCCATTCAGTCAGCATTTTGTTCTGTGCTAGAATGATACATTTATGATTTGACATAGTGAAAACTACACCCTAAATAAGGCCTTTAGTATAAACAAGCATGTTTTTCACAAAGCCAAGAATGCTTATCTCTAAGAGACTCCTGCTATTTTCATGGACTTGCCATCTTTTTCACTTTGGACTACAGTGTTTTGCTTCGGCGCTGGATTGCTCGAGGCGAAAACCTGACAAGACTTTGAGTCCTGCATCATTTATGCAGTGTCAGCATCGGCATGCAGTGGTTGCAACAGACTCAGTCCACTGAACAAACATATTGACATGTTGCCACCCACTAAAAGATTAAATCAGAGCCGTCATTTGCCCCACGTTGCTCCGATGGAAACAATCGCTTTTTTTTTTTTTTTTCTATTTAAAGTGCATTTGTTTAACAGAAATCTGACGGCATGAACTAAAAACCACGAGCTTTAGCAAAAGGGGGCATAATGATGAAGAGAGCTGACAGAAGGAGAATGAAAACAAGTAAAAGTAAAGGCCAAAAATATAGAGATAATGGAAACATTGCCTATAGCACATGCACTTTTTGTTCAATGGCGTCATTTTTGTTTGTATTTTTTACATAAAGACCGCTTTTACTACTACCTGTCTTCCTTTGCCTGCAGGTTAAGGGTTGAGACCGACATACTGAGCTGGAAATTAATTTTTCTGGCATTAAACCCCATCCTCCTTACACTCAGTGAAGTGGACAAAATAACAGAAACTCCTCTTGCTCTAGTGCAATACAATTCAACAGCACCACAATATGCCACATTCCAAGTGGGCGTAGTTTAATCAAAAAATAATAACGATAAATGTGCAATATTTGTGGAATGCTATCACATTTTTAGCAGATCTTACCCAATAAACTGCTACTCTAGTGTATTTGAAAATGAGTTAAAGAAAGCAGGATGGATTAATGTATAGTCAGTAGTGTCAATGTGGCAACAGAAACAAAATAATGTGAAAGAGAGTGTTCCTTCATTTTAAATCGACTGAAATAAATGATAAAGCACATGTGCAGGAATGAAAACCTTCATGATACTTTAGAAAAACAGCTTCCTTGAGAAGTCCGTTTGCTCAATAAGATGTGAAAACATGACCAGAGAACCAATGCCACTTAAATAAAACAACAGAGCCTATATACAATACAAATGTTAGGAGATGCGTGTGTAAATGCAGAAAAGGCAGGCTGTGGTGTTCATTAAGTCTTCTGACAAACTTCAAATTTTAAGACCAGTGTGTGAGTGGAATAGGAAGTATGGATTTAACCAATCCGGCTGGCATTTGAAATTTAAGAAGACAAACTAAATCTTTAAGGTGAAACTGAGGCTCAACTGCAACTATTTGGTCTAAGGGATTCTATGCATCGTACGGTTTGCGGGTCCTCGAGCTATGACTCTGATCTTATGTGCGTTCAGAACCGGGATGCTATTCCGCAACCCAAGATTTATACCCGTCATGTGTGAGGTCAAGAATACGCCTTCAAACTATATCTCCAGGCCGACAGATGTAGTTGCCGGTGCAGAAGTGGACAGTTCATCAGTTAGTAACAATTAGGGGATAAATGTTGATGGAAAATGTAAACCGTTGTCAAAACTAAATGGAAAAGTGAGAGATCAAACGTGATGAAAAGATTAAGCTGTCAGCTCGCCTCTCCAGCTTTGACTGGAGGGAAACAATATCGACATGTATTTATTTGTCATTTGTATTTCATAAGTGCCAATTCGCTACGACTATTAATTTTTTTTTTCCTCAGCATTTTACCCCCTACAGTGCAGCTCCACTTGTCCTCTGTCCATCTGTCATGTTATTTATGCAGTTTATTAGGTTTTCAAATAACTGCAGGGTACAATATCCTACACTGAAATACCCATATAAAAATTCAGACATACTCCTGTTTGAATTTAAGATGTATTTGTCACAGCGTGCATTCATTTGCTCCATATTTCTATAATGTCATTAGTTTTCCTTTCATTTTCTGTGAGAAATGCGTCTTTTTTTCCAATCGCAAGAAAATCTATTTGGAAGATGAATGCACACACTTTTTACACTTTGTCCCACACAAAATACCCTCATTAGTGCCAGACAATGGGCCACTGGGTGTTGATTCCCTGAAGTGTGAAAGTTTCTGCCTCTCTTAATTCTCGCTGTAAAGCGGCACACTTGCTCCTTTCTTCTACCTACGCAGTGTATTCTCCTTCCACCCAAACACCGTGATCAGATTTCTTTAAGCTATAAACTCTACTTTGATTTAAAGTCAGGGAATAAAGCGGGGAGCGTTTTTTTCATCTTCTCCAAACTTTTCGCAGCTTTAAACAATTTATGCCACGAATATGTTCAATAAAATTATTTAGTGGAAACTTCTCTCTTACACATTAAAACAGTGCGTTGCATTTGCCAATACTCCTAAAATTTACAGCAAGACACCAGGCCTTAGTATTCTGAACACATTCCGTTTATGCACTTCTTCTTGCAGTTGTCTTGTTTCTGTAAATCTCCCTGTTTGGTGCAGGATTTACTGGACTGCTGTTGTAGCTGCCTGTCACAGGAGCCGGTAAAAATGAATGAGACAGATATTCTAATGTGGAAGCCCATAAGCTGAAATGTGGCACATGTGAGGAGCATAAAAAAGGGACCTGCAATTGACAGCATTAAGTAGTGTCATATCTGAAATTCAAATGGAGTTTGGATCACGAGCACCCACCCCATCTCCTCAGAACTGCATTCCTATATAACTAAACAATATCCACAAATAACATTTTGGAAGAAGCACATTGTCTTATCTGTGCATGATAGGAAAGGCTTCCAGTTTGAAACAAGTACAAAATCTGTCAAAGGAGGATGAAGGTATAAATCAGCAGCTGGACTTTCTCCCAGAAAACCTTAGGTTGCATTTCCAAGGGAACCATTATTGCTAGACTCCCATTCAGGATTTACTCATTTAGGCACCAAACTATGCGGTTAGGTTTAAGAAAATGTTATGATTTGGGGTATTATACAGCCATTTCTCTACATGTTGGGATGCTGTTTAAGGGTGTCAGAAGCAATTTGGTATGTCAGTGACCAGGGAACTCTGCTCCTTTATCTTTCAAGGCACTGAGTGGCTCGGCAAAGTGAGAGAAGTTGGGGACAAATCGATGATATCACCATGCTATGCCGAAGAACCATAGTAGGTAAGCTGCACGCAGCCTCAGTCTTGTCTGGATCAATATGGATTTCTTAGACCGATTGAAATTTGAAACAATACGGAGCCTGATTGCATTTACATCTCTGACAATAATCCATGGGGAGGTGCTGTTGTTCAGTTCCCAATACATCTGATTTCTCTTATTCATTTTTACAACTTTTTATTTTTTCATTAATCATAGTGGGATTGACTTGCTCTGTCCTTCTCTAGTTGCTATCCCAGTCTCTTCATGTACCGTTGTCCACAAAGAACGATGCATGAAGGCAAAATCATGGATGGTTTCACCATCGCCTTGAACCCTTGTCCTCATGCTTTCTGCCAGTTCGTTCATAGTCCTCGCACAAAAGAAGTTTTTCTGAAAGTCTGACGAGATATGTGTGTTTAATGGAACTAGTTCCATGAAGGCAGTGAGTGGATTTAAAGCCAGAAAATCATCACATTTCTGCAGATGCAACAGGGAATCCAGCTCATCTTCCATTTTCCCAAATGATGGGAACTGCAGCTTGACAGGGCATTTTCCCGTCAACCATTCCCTGATTTCAGGTAGATGAGGTGACAGAGAGGCCTGCCTTATCCAACACTACGGTAGACTGAATGCAGTACCTCAGAGCCTTCTGCAAGTGATTTTTCTTTAGGGCTGCTGGGAAAGGTACCATTGTAAGTGAACATGCAACCATGCTAGGGCTGGACCCGAATATCCGAATATTCATTTTGGTATCCGAATACCAAAATTAATTGGACGTTAGTCGGACGTTACCAGGCGGAATGAATATTCGGCGTTACTGTCTTCCCTCCGCCTTCGGCCCACATCGGCTCATGCCGTCGTGTGATCACGTAAACATATACACATAATGTCTGTGTGATCACCCCCTCCTCCCCCCAGACGAAAATAGAAATATTTGGAGCCCATCTCTTCCCTTAGCCTTCGGCCCACTTCGGCTCATCCCGCTGTGTTCGGCTCATCCATTCGTGTTTGTTACCACCACCCGAATGGCCGGGTGGCTGCCAACTCTGACGTCACGCTTCACTTCGTTGCATAAACACAAGACAAGATGCCGAAGACCTCCGCTGTTTGGGAATTCTTCAGTTTAACTGAAGACAAAACGAAGGCAGTGTGCAAAACTTGCGTCCGGGAGACCAGACGAATGGATCCAAATATTCGGGCCGTCTCCTCCACCCCACCCGCCCCGTCGGACGTTACGGGGCGGAACAAATATTCGTATATTTGTCTTTAATAGGGCCCGAATATCCAGAGACCAGAAACCACTATTCGGGCCAGCCCTAAACCATGCAGTCACACTGTCACTGGCTGGTTCAAAACCCCCTTGCGTAATTTTTGTTTAAAGAATTTGGAAAGCTGAGACGTTTTCTTTGTGCCATTTATTCTGGTAACTGGTAAATATAAGAAAACCTCTGGTCAGTGGGTGTCTCGTGCACCGCACACTAAAAGGGAGCAGCATGTTCTTTAGGCTAATGCTCGCTAGATACCTAGCTCATGGAGTGTCTCAAGCTGCCCAGATACATATTTCAACAAGAAGAGCACTCAGAGAGCACAGTGCTCCACCAAGATTGCTCAGTTGTAGTGAACATACACTCATAGAATATACAAAAAGACATCAAGAAAAGAACCATTTATGATCCCAGGTTGTGCTCACCAGTCCACCTCATGCACGCCTCTCAGGAACTGACAGTGTGGCACAGACACCAGTTACACATTATAGCTACAGTTTTTAAGTGAATGGTTAGTTTCAGTATCATTAATCCAATTCATCCCTACAGACTGATCAGCTGCTCTATCTTGAGATGCATTATTCATGTAAATGAGTGGTTGAGATACATGAATCCAAACACAACTTTGTGTCCAATAAAGAGTAGGTTGCAGTTTTTAGAGCAGCTGACAGAGTTTGGTGGATTTGTTGCACTCCACTCCCAATGTTTAGGTCTAGTGAAAGGACATTGAGTTCAGGAAAAGCCTCTAAATCCTCCAACTGATGTAACACAGTTCCATCCTCTGCTGAGGACATTTTCACAGTACAAAGCTGAAGAGGGTGGCAAGTATATATTTCTATTGTTGCAATAAAATCCGGGGTTTAGCGGATCTAAAAATCTGGGGTGCCACTTTGATGTATCGGGCTTTGATAAAAAATAATAATCTGGTGTGCCAGTCAGAGTCAAGGCGGACAAATAAGGAAAAAATACTACTAAATAGTTTTATCAAATCATACGAAACAATAAGTAAGCAACTAGTCAGTAAATAATTTCAGCCCAAAACAACAAAACAGCTATGCACAAACAGAAAGACAGATCACAACTTAATTCAGCATTCAGGGCACAAACCAGCAAAACAATGTGAATGAGTTGGGGTCCAGGTTTTATGTTCCATATTCAATCCAGTCTGGTAAAAGTCCATGCTGGTTTTCCACAAAGTGAAGTTCAGTCCTGTTCCAATCACAACTCAAATACTAACCCAAAAACATCCACTTCAGATTTTACTGCGAACCTTCGGTAAACCACAACCAGGAAATCACACACTGAACAACCAGCTTCTCAATGCAATGCAACAAACCAAACAGTGACAATATGGATAACATTTACACCAGGTACTCGCCGTGGATCAGTCAGAGAGTTAAAAGTTGGAACTGTAGTGTTGGCTGGCAATTCCTGGTTATCTCCAGCAAAGAAATACTCAGTCCAGTGGATACTCCTGTTCTAGACACCAACTGCAAAAGAATCTCCTTTTGGATCCTGAGCAGCTACAATAAACGGACTTCACACATGATCACATTCTGTGGTAAAAGCTCCTTTTGCTCCACTGATCAACACACTTGCTTGTCTGACACACATGGCCAAAGTTTTTTTCTGGTGGCAGCTTTCAAACTGTGTGGGCTGTGTGAATGGTTCGTATTGGCTAATTGGATGATTGTGGGCGGTAACTGACAGGGTAGCAAGTGCACCATGTGAGCTCAAACTCACCTGCTTCATGAGCATTTTTTTTGGAGAATTTTATCCAAGCCGCAATCTCTATGCCTTGCTCCTCATTTGTCACTTTCAGGGTAGCTGCACGCACAGCTGCAGTGACTGTGAGCTTCAGTAATGGCCCAGTTTGACAGAACCTGGATGCAATTTTAAAACTAATGAATCTTTATTAAATGATTAAGTTGCAACAGCTCAAAGAAAAGATCCAGTGGCAGCTTCTGAGAAGAAAACCAGCCTGTGATGTGAAACTTTAAAGAATAAATAACCCCAAAGGTGGCTCGTGATAGATAGCTTAGTCCACTAAAATCCTGATTCCCCTTCTAAACTTTTGCTTGGGTGGTTGAAGCACGAAAGATGCTTCCACAATAACAGGAGCTTAAGATCCTTTAAATGGTTAATGTTAATGCCCTCGGTGCATTTTACTTGGAGGCAAAGTGGAATGCGGTGACCAGGTGCGACACAGTAATCCCTAACTACAAAGTTATGGGTATTCAGAGCATGATAATTGTCCTCAAAATGCACGCATGGCTACACAAAACAGCACAAATAATCCCCCCTGTCACTTCTGGGGCAAAACTTACCTCGTGTGAGGTGAGAGATTAGCCGTTCTGGTGGATGAGGCGTGGCGGGATCAATAAATCGATCATTTGAGTGTAAGAAGTCAGCTGGACATCATGAAGGACCTCTAATGTCGGGAGCCTATTAATTGTTTTGTTTATGTAGCTCCAATCACAACATACCACACCTCTCCCACAGAAAATTAATGATTACTGGCAAAAGGTTAATATCCACTCAGCTGAAAATGAATCAACAGTGAATTAATGAGATCATTACCTGCATGGATTGATAATGAAATTAGTCTTTCTTTCAAAGCCGTACTTTTCTGGGATGCGGAGGTATTGATTTGAAAAATAATGTGTCTGTTGGTGAAGCCCTTGACCAGATGGCCCGCGCTGAGCGATCCTTAACGTTGGAGGTCGCAGCCGTAGAAAGAAGGAGAACGAAATGTCCTTCATAGAATAGAATGCTGCGCTTTCCACACAAAGCTATTCAACCAACCTCAGAAAAATATTGTGTTTAGCTTTAAATGTTGCATAACTGAGAGACGTTGGTGATTCCTCCAACAATGTGAAAGTTGTACCGTTATTCTTGTGGAGGAGAGTCAAGGTTTTTTCGTGCACCAGCCTGTTTTGTGCAGTCTTGCTATCAGCAGGCCCCACCGTCATCAGCAGTGATTCATATGCGTGAAATAATGTCTCTGCAGAAAATTGTACCGGGTTATTAATTGGCAGGGAGTCAGACAGTACTTGGAGTAGACTCTAGAGATGGGTTGATTCATGTATCAGTTCTTCATTTGAACAGCACTTCAAAGTTAAGCAGTCGAATTGAATCTGAAATTTCACATTAGCAGCAGCCAGTAGGTGGAGTTTCCACAAGATTATAAATCTAAACTTAATACTTGCAAAAGGGACAGCTGATTACCTTCCTCTTTCTATAATCAGACAATTAAACAAATTAAGCCCTGTAATGGACTTTTACTAGTGTTAATATGTCATCGCTGTAAGTCATCATACAGTTGTAGTGGGGTTTGATGGATGAAGGCAGAGATCAACACCGTAGTCTGAAGCCGCTGGTTCCTCCGGCCTTTACAGCATCTCTCTTTTGTGTTGTGTGTATTTATGTAAATGATGTAACACAGTTCAGACGCTGAGCAGCAGCTGAGCTGTGGCGATACTGCGAGACGGGGAGCAAACAGAGAGAAGGAAAAAAAGTGAGTCTCATGCTATAATATACACCTTCGGAGGGGAAAAAAGATAAGCTCATGTGTCAGAAGGTGACAAGGCTCTCAACGAGGCATTTTCAGAAGTGCATTTATGACACTGTGTGCATCTCAGTTTTTTATTTGCCTCAACAGATCTGTCGTTTTTTTTTAAACAAGCGTGTAATTTTTGGAAAATATTCAAAGTACTTATGCTAATGCTGAACAAATGTATTAGTGTAATGAGACAACCTGTTGTCCTTTTTAGGAGGCGCAAATTTACACTTGTTTTGTTTCATTTTTAGCCAATATTTCCAACAACATTATTTCTCCTCTAGATGAATGTGCAATAAACATCCACAATTACAAAAAAAACCCTTAACCCAGCCACTTCTATCAAAATTAATAGCTAGCTCAGCTTCATTAACCATTCCAAACCTTTCATACTTAAGCATCCTGCTTTTTTCCCCCTCCGCTTAATCCTCATGAGGGTCATGGGGGCTAGAGTCTATCCCAGCTGACTTAGGTGAGGGCAGGGAAAACCTCTACAGGTCACCAGGAGCAGGGCTACATATCGAGACAAACAATCACACTCACATTCACAACTATGGACAATTTGGAGTCACTAATTAACCTCAGTATGTTTTTGGACTGTGGGAGGAAGCCGGAGTACCTGGAGAAAACATACACATGCACAGGGAGAACATGCAAGCTCCATGCAGAAAGAGCCCGGGAAAGCCGGAACTCAAATTGGGGATTTTCTAGCTGCAGGGCAGAAGTGCTAACAACCAAGCCACTGTGCAGCCCTTGACACAAACATAATTATACCGAAATGTCTATAAACTGGCTAACTGTTACTCTTGAAACCCTGCACTAATATAACGTTTGGTTGATTTGTTTTGTTGCTTTTTACAACTCTAAGCGACTTCAGTTATGCAAATGTCTCTCCCTTTTTTCCCCTCAGCATTCAGCAACTGTCTGCAGAGATCCCAATTTCTTCAAGGAAATGTTCTCATTTTGTCATGACAGACTGCAAATGTTTTCACCATCAGTCATTTCTACGCACTTAGGAAGGAACCAACATTCATGCCACTGATCACAGAACCCCTTCAGTGCTCATGAGCACACGGATCACACAGTTAATGCTGTATTTGGGCTCTTTTTTAAAAACAAATATAAAAAAAAACACTATTTTATGACACTGATGTGCGCTTGTCTGTCCTCCAGCTTGGATTTTCCACCAGAGCTCATAAATACATCACTGTCCTTCAGCCAACACTGCACTCTCTATATTCATTAGCACCGAGTCTTGGCTTCTGCATAAGAATCCGACTGATTCCAAGTGTGACGCAGTTGCCTCAGGCCTACTCACACTGCCTGCTGAGGACTCATCATGATCAGAATGAAAATCAATACGTATGTGATGTAATATATGATTGAAAACAGCATAAACAACACACACAGAGATAATTTCTCAAGATCTTGAGAAACCAGACACCGCTGTTTGTGCTTCTGAGTAAACACCTTCCACTCCAGGTGACAGAGGACCACCTTAGAGGAGCTTTTGTGCCAGTGGAGTGCCGGGCTTCAGCAGGATCCCTTGTTTTGGCCTGGAGCCTAGACGCTCACTTCTGCTGGGGCATCGGTGTCCTTCAGGCCTTTGATCCTCCTTCTGATCTTCCGTGATAGTTAAGGTGCCACACTTGGTGCCAAGTAGATGCAGACCAGGTATGGCTTGTTAACTGTCAGGGGGGATCAAACACATGCAGGACACCAGCCCTGAAGGATCACAACTGAGCCCCTTGGGACTTGAAATGTTTCATTTTTTTCCTGCAGGAGTCAACATGAAATGTCAGATTTTTCTTTTTCTGTTTATGCTTTCGTTCAGTCTCAGCATACTTGGCATATTGTGTGCATGTCCAAGTCATATGACGATGAAACACACACAAAAAACTTGACTAAGCTACACAGCCAATTGATAAGAAATATCATTAAAAAAAAAATTTGAATGAAGTCAAAAGAAATACCTAAACCCTTGACCCTGACATTAAGGGGATCTGGTGGCTGTGTTTTGCTCTGGCATTTTGTTGGCATGGGTCGGATCCTCCTGTCCCCTTAGAGGGCAAACTCACTACAAATCAATACAAAGTTGTTCTGAGTGATCACCTTTATCCTAAGATGAAGCATTTTGATCCGTCCGGGAGGACAGAGGCCCCATCCATCGGGCACGAGGAGACACCGAATGCTTTGATGAAAATGATGACTCATGCCCAATGACCTTAAGAGTCATCCGATCTCAAACTAACTTAACACCTATGTGAGACTTTGGACTAATGTGTTAGACAGCGCCCTCCAGTATCGTCATCAAAACACAGAATGAGGGCATGTCTTTTAGAAAAATGGTGTTTTATCCCTCCAGTAGAGATCGAGCGATTCGATGAAATACCAAGAAACCTTTAAGCCGTTGTTGCATATGGTGACACAACTCTTTACTAGGGGTTTCTATTGTATTTGTCAGCCATTTGTTTTAAATGATGAGGAAAAATATGCATATATATCTACACTACCCTTCAAAAGTTTGGGGTCACCCGGACGATTCCATGTTTTCCATGAAAACTCATGCTTTTATTCACATGCTAAAATAATTGCACAAGGGTTTTTAATCATCAATTAGCCTTTCAACACCATTAGCTAACACAATGTAGCATTAGAACACAGGAGTGATGGTTGCTGGAAATGGCCCTCTGGAACCCTATGTAGATATTCCATTAAAAAAATCAGCTGTTTCCAGCTAGAAAGGTCATCCACAATGTCAAGATTGTATTTAAGTTAAAGGCAAAGTGCGTCTTTAAATTATAGTAGTTTGTTGGTGGTTATCTAACCTACTAGCCTGTTAACTAGAGTCACCTAAAGCCTGAAGTACAAAGCAGTACTTGGATTTGTTCTATTTTATGACTATTAAGGTTCACTTCCTACCAAACTAATTTCAAAGCCACTGAATTGCTCTATTGCCATTTTTATAGCAACACAATCCTAAAACTGACGAAAGATTGCCACAGACAAAAATACTGTATACTTGACTTAATAAGATTTACATCACGTACCAGTCTTAATTATGATTTTATATTTGTTCCTTACTTGCTCCTGAGTCTATTTTACATCATCAGGGTTGCAGCTGAAAGAATAAATCTGAAATTGCCTTTCATGCCATATAAATGAAACTGAAAGTCAGACCGCACAATTAATCTTCCACATCACCATGAAAATAGTTTAACTTTTACTGCGCTTCTTGATGTTTTTTTTAATTCTTTAAATAATTAGTATTTTTGTGAGTAGCATAAAGGGACTTCATCTGTAATTCCATTATACTATCTGGTATTGCATACTGATAATTAAACTATATCTTGAATAAAAAAGAAAGGAAAAACTTCTACATCTAAGCAACTCATACACAATTGAAATTCTTGTCAGATCATGCCTGAAATATTGACAGCTTATTGCTCAGAGAGTCCAAAATTCTTTGCCAACATTGTTCCCACTTTGGCTGCAGCGGCCTAACCAGACAGCTGTATTGCTTATAGGCTGTATTACAGTTTTGAATTTCTATTATAATTCGTTCTTCTAATGTAGATCTGTCCATGTTGGTGAGTGGTTCTTCTGGCGCTCATTGCTAGGTTGACTTATTGAGCTAATAACCAGCTTCGTGCTGCTGTTTAGCGTGATTGCAGCCGTTTCATCCAGATATCAAAAATATATTTCACGTATGTTGAACTTTCTTCATAGCACAGACCCCTGGTTCTGTTTGATTGCTCTCTGATTAGAATGGAGAGTTACTGCTCTGGGTCATGTCAACTTTTCACAGCCTTGCATTGGCCATTGATTCACATCTACCACACCACCAAAACAAGCAAACAGCAGAATCAGCTCCTGTGTGAGTGAGAGAGAGATCGAGGGAGTGAGAGAGAAAGAGAGTTGTTGTTGTTGTTGTTCTTGTGAGCGTTAGTATAGAAGGAGAGGAAGGGTGGGGGGAAACTACTGGGTTAATATTATTCAGTTGCAACTGGATTACTGCACATTATCACAGCACAGTTTGGGGAGTCAATGCGATTTTCTGCCAATTTCATTAAACATACATTAATTATGTATGCCTAATTTATTGGTCTACATTATCAACATGTTTATCTTTCAGTGATTACTGTTTAATTGGTGATTAGATGATAACCGTGAGCACTGATGCTGAGTGTCATTTTCTTCTTTTTTTTGGCTTTTGAAGTTATCTTTGCTGAAGTGGACCTTTACACATCCCACAGTACCTGCACGGAACACACGGTAGCTCATTAATTAAGAGGAGGCTGTTAGAAGAAAGCTAAATGAATAATAAACAACACAATGAGGGTGGAAATAGTAGAACATCGTGTCAAGAGTCCAGAGTCAATAAGAAGTAAACTATATTTCTGTGTATTGGAATCAAAAGTGTGTGTTTTTTTAGTCACTTTTTCTTCAATATTAACATCCGGATTTGTGAGCAGCGCTGAAACAAAAGTTTCCAAAGGTATTTCAGAGCCTTAAAGCCTTGTCTAGGCATTTACAAGAACACAAGATGACTCAAACCTTAGTCACTGTTAAAAAAAAAAGAGTCACAGAGGATGTTGTGCCAGAGGAGGCAGACTGTAGTGGGGCAGCAGGGATGGAAAATCACCCGTCACCGCATAGAGAAGAGAATGGGTTTGGAGTCAAGATTTATGAGAGGATGCTTTTCCCCTCTTGAGATGGTTGAAGAGGAACTTCCTGATTCAGGAAGCGGCATTAGATGAAGTGATTACCTCTGGTACTGTCTTGGGCCTGTGGAAGAGGCAGAAACTGTGGCTGTGAGAGCAAAGGAAGTGTGTGATTGAAGAACTGTTTCAGCTGTGTTGTTATGAACTTTTGTAATGATTATTGCTTCAGTCCTCGTTTCAACTCTGAAATGGGTTGGGATTACTTCTCCTCCACAAAACAGGGCAACACTTGAATACATTTAGGATGGAAATGTGGTTTCTTGCTGAAGAAACAAAGGGCTGGATGTTTATGTTTAGCTCCGTTTCTTGCTATGTTCTGTTACTACACAGGTTGTCCAACCAGAAGACGTTTTGCCCTCATTTTTGGACCCGTCCATACACCTGAAGATAGAAAATATTGAAAAAGCAGACAAAAAAAGGGACGGCTTTAGAGGGAGAGGGTTGTTGTGCTTAATCCTTAATTTGATAATCAATAAGATTCTGGAGCGTGGATAGCAGCTAAATTCAATGAGTGTGTAAGCTACCTTGGGAACATTTCCATGCAGATACAATTGCAGTATGGATAAATGATTTCATTACAGATGAAAAAGATGAGCATGAAGGAAGAGTGTACAGTTGCATTTCATTTTCAGCTTATTTCATTCCGTGGCTATTTGTTTTGCAATGATTCAAAGCTGCAGAGAAGCCTTTACTGTATGTTATGTTAGCAAGGAACAAATACACATACAATGTCTAAACCAGCACATATCAGTATGTTTTTTTTCCTTTTGCTAATGTGGATGTCAGTAGGCATTAAAAGGAGCAATTTAAAAGGCTACATTAGGAACTAATTCAGAGTGGAGCAGTGCAAAGTTGTAAAAGTTGACACCATTGTGCCTCTTTACACAGCGGGTAATCATTCACTCAAATGAAGTGAAAAACCAATTAGTTGGTTGTAATGGAGACTTGGCTACATCTTTGCAAACATTCGTGTTTCCACACTTTTCGTTTGGGATTCAAACTGAGCTCATTTTTGCTGTACCCTTTCATTATGTTGTATATAATCGTCGCTCATATAACAGAAGTGAATAGAACACTGCAGCGTGCACAGATTATAGCCCTTTAGCTGAAAGTAAACACACAAACCGCTGCTGCAAATCAGTTCTAGGTAAATCCAGGTAGTTTTTTTTCCACACCATAAATTAGCGTTTCAGCTCTTTACCAAATTGCCGGTAATGACTGACAAATACGAATTTGTAGCTTGTTTCTGAAACGCACGCACTAAAGCGGTGACAGTTTGATGAGAAGGTGATGCTAATTTATCATCGCAATCATCCTCACTTGATGCCGCAAACACTGTTGAACCACATAACACAGCATGACCCCCATCGGGAGGAACACATGAAGGACAGCTTAGCATGTCTTTCATGCATCGTAACTCTCGCAGGATGAATCACAGTACTCCGCCCGTACCTAAAACAAGCAAGAGGCACAAAAGAAAAAGGTGTGCGCGCATTTCTGTTAATGAGAGGTTGGATCCAAGTTTTTACTTTGGAGAGGAATTCCCTCAAGCGTGTGATCCTGGAAATGCAAATGACAGCACAAGTGCATATTCATAGATGGAGAATGGAGTCCTCATCTGTCCTAATAACACTGTAGGATGCCTTCTGTGGATTTCTTTGAGTATCTCTACCCT
The DNA here is from genome assembly GCF_021347895.1 of Acanthochromis polyacanthus. Lineage (NCBI taxonomy): Eukaryota > Metazoa > Chordata > Actinopteri > Pomacentridae > Acanthochromis > Acanthochromis polyacanthus. The sequence goes on from NC_067133.1 coordinate 17,382,540, forward strand.
GAGAGTAGGAGGGAGCGTCTGGTTTGGAAGGTGGGTTATACACACTCAAGAGAAAAAAAGTGAATAAATAAATCATGCTAAAGGCTTCCCTTAAACGTGTGTGATTAGAACGTCTTGCTTGCAGCTCAGTTATCTTCATACGCAGCGCCGCGCCTTTTGTGAAACAGCTTCCCGTCGCACCATATCGGCTCAACGGATGACATGTGTGAGGAGGGAGAGAGAGAGAGGGGAAACAGAGCGGAAGGGGGTGAAGGAGAGGAGGTAGGAGTGCAAGGAGATTGCTGAGAAAACACCAAGGGATGGCTGCACAGAAACGCCTCAAAGTGGAAGTTGTGACTCTGGGACAGTGAGACTCGGAGGTAAGTGTTCAGGCTCGGCGCTACAAAGGGCAGTGTAGTGCTTACTTTGATTGAATCAATTGCTCTGTGAAAGTAGCTGCTGGTGCCGGCCTCCCCAGGGTGACAGAGAGGTCTGCAGAGAGTGAACCAATCCAGCCATCCATGGCAAGAGAACAGGGAGGATTAACACAGCAATGCATCATAGCTGTAGCAACCAGTGATGTGTAGCAGACTGTATTTATTGACTCATTGACTGTATTGATTGTCTCAATTGATGAAAAGTCCAGAGACAACAGACAGACGCACAGCGAGTTATGCAAAAATCAACAAAAAAAAAATAAAGAAAATATAGAAAAGATGATGGATCATGTTATTTCATCGCATGAGCAAATGAGCATTTCACAGCAAAAAACCCTGTAATATTTCCATACAAGCATCTGGCCATGTTAGCACTGCTGATCTGGTGATCAAGTGTTTGCTAGTAAACCTCTGGTTACAGCACATTTCCCTGGCAGACAAGCATCTCATTCAAGCTACGCACATACAGCAATGGCTTGGTAATTCACCTGGGCACGTATGTAGCTTTTCCTTGACAGCAAACTCTCTCTGACATTGACATTGTTCCAGCAGCAGCAGTTTATTTAACACGCCATTAATCTCTAACGACAGAAGACCGCGCTGCAGCAGATGTTTGTTAACAAACTTCTGCTCGGTCCTCCGGTGATTTTCTTCACCCTCATTGACATGTATTACTGCGACAAGAGGAGGGTCACAAGGCAAAGCAGGACCGTAAGAGTTCGCTGATATTTTGGGGATGTTTTGGCAGCGGGGAAATTCTCATTTTCTTGTTGTCAGGATGCAGAATTTGTTCAATGCACAGGGCGTAGATGGACTGGATTTGTGAAATTAAACCAAAACCACTGATACTGCACCACATCGGAGTGCACTGTCATCAGTATGCTAATGTTCAACTGTGCAGTGAAACAATCCAATTATTGAGTGATGGGCACTGTACATCAGCTCTCGTATTGAATATGTGTGCAATTAATGAGTGCAGAGCAACCAGAACAGTGACACAGAGTAAATTAACACTTTGGTAAACTTAAAAGGATTGTCTCCACTCAGGATATGGACAACTGAAAAGATGAGCACATGTCAAAGGATTATAGCACTATATGTCTGTCATGTTCGCTTTTCTCTCTCTTCTTAAGCAGCAGAACTGAGTTAAAAGAAATAATGCAGAGCATTTCATGGCCTTAGCCATTGAAATAGAATATCTTTTGTACTGAATGCTGGTGAGTGGGTGTGAGGGCAACAAACTGCAGGAAAGTAAAGGGAGAAGAAACAGGCAGAGTTTACCCTTAGGGCTCATGAGGTAAGGACACTTAACTCATCGCATGCATTGCCATAATCAACATGATTTTTATACCGGTTCTATGCTTTAAAAACAAAAGGAATAAATCATCTCCTTTACACAAATATAAATATATTTTATGTTTAGTATATACAATAATGATTTGCCATCATCAAGAAAAAGCATGTCAGTAAACTCTTGCTAATGGGTACAGACACAGCAAAGACAGCCATGATTGATTGGCGTGCTCAAGCACTCTCTCTAAAGAAGATGAAGCGAGACAATGGTAGTTTCCGTGAGAAGGCTGGTGGTGTGGCTGAGCCGTGCCATGCTAGTCCTGAGAGCTACGGGTTTCACTGTCCTCCTCGAGCTCCCATTCAAAGTTCTGGCCAGTCATTTGGTAGAACATCATGTTAAAGGGTTTGTAGAACTTGTGCAGCCGCCGAATCACGTCCGGGTCAATTTTAGGGTGAGTTCTCCCTTTAGACTTGCCTAGGCATCTGGGAGTGCTGCTGTCCTCTGGCTTCTTCAGACACGGGAAGCCTTTCGTTTTATTAAAGTAAAAGTGTTTGTCGGTGACAATCCGCTTCAGTCCCAGGAAGTCCTGCACTTTGGCCATCTCGCCCGCCGGGTCCACGATGAGCCTCTCCCCGCTGACAAAGTGCATTTGGGAGAGGGGGAAATACTGCATCCAGCTCTCCAGGTGAAGTGCATATATTCCTATACGCAACGCACTCCATGAGGCATCTATGAGACCCAGCGTCCGGTTCTTAAAAGCCAGAACCTCAAAGGTGGGGATCTCGGGCTTCTTGGACAAAGTCTGCGTATAGTCTGAAATGGCTCTAGTGACAGGATTACGCACCACAATAATAAGCTTGATGTCCCTAGCCATGGAGTGGATGCGCTTTGGGGCATGGTTAGTCACAAAGTAGCTGGGTGTCTTCTCCATGGTGATCTGCCCCTCCAGCGTCGAAGGCATCAGGTCTCTGGGAACAGAAACGGCAAAGAAAGAGAGAGAGAGAGAGAGAAAAAAATCAGCTTAGCACGGTAGCACGGTACAGTGCAAATGAAATACCCAAGGACACGGTGCAAGCAAATTTGGTACATTTATTAAGCAGTACATTATTTGAAATTACAAGTGAAAATAACTGTTATTATCACTGGACATTATGTTGTGAGGAGAAACATACAGCTAATTACATCCATGGAGTAATATGCGAGAGATAAAAGAAGGAAGATGAAACGGCAGGCAAGCAAGTATGCTCATTGCTTAATTGACTCCATCTGTGTTACTCCAGGAGCTGTTTTGGAACTTTAATAATGAGTTCACTGCATATCATTAATACTGGGGTGCCTGGGGTATTGTTTTGTCATACATTTATTATGCATGCTAGGCTCACACTCTGTGCAGGCAGTTTTATTTCTTATGCACATGCACTTCCTCGGTAATGGGTGCAGGCAGCTCTTTTCTTTCCCTCTTTGTACCACATTTAAGGTTAGCGGCTGTTCATTGAAGGCAGCAGTGATTAATTATCAGATTCAAGGTGATAATTTGTAGTACAGTTGAAATGTCCCCAACTTGAGAAATTTATCTTGCGGGGTAACAGGAGGCCGTTTGCCAGTGCCAAAAATATTATGTTCAACTCGAGTCTTTAGGAATAAGTTGTAGGGGAGGACAGTGCAGAGGCAAGTGCATCACCGAGGCAAGCCTTGTTTCTGCAGTTGATATTTTTGTATCAATAATAAAGCATAGCAATCGCCTCAAGCAAATCCTTATCAAATGTTTACACTGATGTTCATTCCAATCCGTACTGTTTTCTTTGTTTGTAGGCTATGTGATTCAGTGCTAAATTGGTACATTAAATCCTCTGTGAGACATGCAGATTATTTAACTACTAACAAATACGTGCTCAGGAGCTCCGCAGTGTAATGTAAAAAAGAAGCAGAAGCCATGCGCACACAGGCTGTTTCCCACCTCCCGTACCAAATTAAGAAATGTTTGCTTGGAAATTAATGTATCAGCAGTCAACTAAAATCCAAAACGATTCCATTCGGAGACTCCAGGAGTTAGTGGAGGAAACTCGTCACATTTCTGGGATAAAAGCTATTTCCTTCCCCTTGCAATATTTTTTTCCCCATTAGGCTGCCCTGCACCACAAACCTACAGTTGTAACGATATAGTCACATCAATCATTTGCATCTTGGACATATTCTAAATTAACTGTTCTCCAGCAAAGAATCCAATTTGCTCTGCTAAACATAAGAGCTGTTATGCACATATCGACCACCCTCACACACACACATGCACTCATGGATACTGGGCTGAAAGTCTCACAAGTGGCCTGGTAATTGCATCTCAGTAACAGTATTGCCTTCCTGATGGGTAATTTCCCTCCGGATTATGTTTGTCTCTTGACAGTATAGAACTGTGGTTACTTCTGGCCCTGTAATGGGATATTAAACATATCTACAGATAGCACAGTGACTAGAAAGAGTATTAGTTTTCATTATATTCCATCACTTTCCACACTTCCCCTTTTTGCAGTAATGAATGGCTAAAGATTTTTGTAACCTTTCAAGGACTTCAGCCTCTGTCTGCTGTTTTACTCCAAAGTACAGTAGGTGGTCCAAAGATGCAACATCACCATGCAGTAAAGGAGAAAAAAAGAAAAGCTCAAATATACCACAGCGAATCACCTTGAAACAACCCGTATCCTACTGTACGGACATTAGCTGCGGCGTCTCGCTGGCAATCTTTGGAGCATATCCAATTGACAGGACAGATGTATAGTGTTCAAGGTTACTTTTTTTTGAAGGCATGTGCACAACAAGCTATTGTCCTAATCGGGCTCAACGCTAATCATCGTACATTCAATTATAAAACAATGGCAAGCCAAGCGCTTTGTTATTGTGCCTTTGATTGGGAATCAGTCATGGATCATGTACATCCAAAATGTCAGCGTGGGACAGCGAGGCGGGACGGAAATCAAAATGCTGATAAACAAGCTAATTTCTCCGTGCATGGCAAATGACTCCTCTGGCCTTGCAGTCTAGGGGAACTGAAGTAAACAAGAGCAAACAGTTAACTCTCGCTTCTGTTTTGTTTTTTTCATCTTTCTTTCTTCCTTTTTCCCCCACATCAGCTGCTCAGCTCAACACAGGTCATTCAGGTGGGTAGCTAAATAAAATCCATAGCGCTAAAGAGGCCCTGCTTACCATCTGCTGTTTACCGCCTCAGACCGAGAGCACACTGCGTTGCATTTATTTTCCTGCATTTCAACACGTCCAAAGCTTTATTTACATAGCAAAGAGGAGTGCGAAAACACAGGAGAGGTGCTTCACACTGGAGAGTAACTTTTAATGATCTCTACCTTCAGAAGCATGCTATAGTAATAACTAATTACCTCTGCCGCATGGCAATATAGCACATACGAGTGTGCGAGTAAATAATGTGAAATGACAGCACGTGCAAAATGTTTCTTCCAGTTCACTGCACAGAAAAAGCATATCGTCATTGATGTTGTAATCATTAAACACAACTTAAAAAAAAAGATGTCCAAGCCAGTCAAATAAATAATAAGAGTAAAATCAACCTTTAAAACAGCATTTTTTCCACTTGTACCTAGGTTGTATACTCTAACTTAGGAAGGAAATCCATTTCACACCCACTCCATATGAATTTTAGATCTGGAGGATGCCCAGTCGTCTCTGAAGGTTGATTCATCATTCAGAACGCACAGTATACCAAATCGTATCAGATTTTTTATTTATTTTTTTCTGTGTGTGTTTGTTAAGGCAAAAACTAATCTGCACAGATAATCACAACCCTTCATGCCTTAACGCCCACCGCAGAAGTGCTCTGGAACATGCCCAAGCGTTTAACTCAAATGTTTCATTACGTTCTTTCAAACCGGTGCATGGGGAATATTTGGAGGCATGATGAGGTGAGGGGATCACGCTAATTTACATTCGCAGATACTAATAGGTCCTAGCTCTTTCTGGAGGAATAGAGTTTCTCCAGAGGAGCGCAGTTGTTTCTAATAAACTCTGGCAGCAGAATAAAAGCTACCTCCCATCCTTCAAGTCTCTCACTTGGATTGATCACATTTAACCTGCAGACTATCAGTTCGTCGGGCTGCCTCCATGTCATGTCAAATACGATCAGTTACTCCAAAGGAATCCTCTTATAATAAGCTCCTGATTCCTTTCTAGGTGGCTCCAGTGATGTGGGCAGATCCTTTAGATTGTGCCTAAATAATAATATGATGATATCGAGGTTTGAATTATAGAAGTGTCTCTTTTTTGTACTCCGCCAAGGAACGCGGTGGAGTCATGTGGCGATCGGCGTACGTTTGTCTGTCCGTCTGTGCGCAACATTACTCAAAAACGGACAAACGGATTTGGATGAAATTTTCAGGGAAAGTCATAAATGACACAAGGACCACCTCAGTAGATTTTGGCAGTGATGCACTGTATAGTCTGGATCCAGACTGATTTGTGTATCATTTCAAGATAGCGGCATGGCGTCACTGTAACCATGACAACAAGTGAACGTTACCAGCTGCCTGCTGACGATCACACGATTGCGATTCTACTGCAAATGGACCACTGTGGACTTATCGGGACTTATCCATCTGACATTATACAAGGAACAATTGATTCAATTGTGGGGGTGTTTCGGAAACCCATCAGTTCCTGTTGCCAGCAAGATATGTAGGTCACGTGATTCGGTATCCGTACATCATGTACACATGCATAACACATGTCTATGCTCAGCGCAAGGTCATTTTGTTTGTGGGTACATCCATATTAAATGGCCACATTCTATGCTGCTGTGATTTCTTATCATCAACAACCACTAAACAAATAAAATAAATAAATACTGCATTTTTAACAATGCCATATGGGGAAATGATCAGCCTTGGAGGAGTAGTGCACTCTCTGACTGCTTTTCTTCTTGTTGTTGTTGTTGTTGTCTGCCGGTTTTGACTCAGGAACAAAGATTAATTCTTCAGCCATTTGCCCTTTGCATGAGAAGCATATTTTATGAAAGAGACAAAAGAGATGAGATGTCCAAAAATGTTTTCTTGAAAAAAAAAAAAAATTCCAAGCCTCTAACTTTGAGTTGAGGCAAACAATAGAAGGAAGAAAAAAAAGAAAGAAGAGAAAACAACGGTTAATGTATTATGGTGCTACTCCGAGCACTGCTGCAAATATCAATCGAGGGTGTAAGCGCCTATTCATCAACAACAGTCAGTCAGGACATTTGAAGTGAGAGATACTGTGGTCAGTTTGTAATGAATAATCCAATTATTTCACCCTGAGTGACATGTTTGTGATTACAGCAGCACAGAGAACAAAGGCATTGGTTTTGCTGCAAAGCGGAGAAAAAAAATTTAAAAAACAAAAAAACACACAAAGGTTGGTCAAATGAGTCATTCTTTTGCTCGGCACTCAACAAGTGGATGGTTGGCACGCATAAAAAAAAAACAAGCCCACAGGCCAGAGCAAAGGGTCCTGGTGGGTCTGTTGTGGAGTGGGAGGCATTGTTTTGTCACGGTTAAGGTGCAACTTTTCAGGAGGAAAACAAATGCAGAGTGCGCTGCTAGTCTGAGTGATCAGATCAGGCTCAAGTAAATGGCGGAGAATTTGCTTTGTTTTTTTGTTTTCCTTCACCTGAATCTGACCCTTTACCGCCCGAGTGTAGTGGAAGCATCCCTTTGCTGGGATTGCCTTTGAGCTATTTGGATTTAGTTATGTAATATATAGACCTGCTGTAGGTGAAACTGAAGCAGTTGTAGATAAAGTGTCATCTTGACTATAACACTTGAGCGCCACAAAGCAGAAAAATACCTTGTTACATCCTCCTTTATGTTCTTTTATATGAGTTGTAGCTATTTAATAAAGCTCAACTACAAAGGCCATCTTGCCTGCACTCCTATTAGTACTTCACATCCTTTTTATACATCATATTCTTTACACAGTTAATATATTTTTTGTGCTTTTTATGGTTCCTCTTGAATCATTTATCCAGTGTCTCTTTCTGCGGTTAACTTCAAAATCCAAGAGGTCTTTCAAACTAAATAGGTGTAAAAAAAGAGGTGTAAAAACTTCTTTTTTGTATTTCAAGACATGAAAAGAGGAGATATGGTTGAATGCATTTATTATTTTATCTTCTTGTTCCAACTTTTGGCCAGAGACACAGAGCACACTTGGTTGCTATCACAATGTTCGCATTACATCAGGGCAGGGCCATTACAGACATAAGTTATTTCAACTTGTAGTGTTTTTATCTCATGATATGCTTCAGTTTTATGCATTTCTACACACTTGTAGTTTGTTTTGCATTATCTGTAAAGTACTATTTTTACCTTCAATCCTTTTTCCTTCTCTCATTTTGAATAGTTGACAAGTGTGTGTTGTCTTATCAGAATAAAACCAAGCTCTGCATTTTCTCTGATTTTCTGTATTATCCAACTAAAGCAACATCAAAGTATTGCTGTCACTGATGGGTTCCTCCATGAATACATTATTTCTGCAGTTTTTTGTTGAGTCACACATGAGATTTTCTGTTTTTCTCTTCTCACTGGTTTGAAGTGGGTGGAGCTCAGTTGGACAAAGGTGATATCACGTACTCCTGTGCACTATTTAGGAGTGTATGAATCAGAAATCCGAGGACATTTCAGTGGGTTGTTTGGTTACTGTTAATCAAATCTGATGAAACCATACCCACACAGACTCAGTGAGATGTTTTTTTGCTTGTTTTCAAAGCTTAAAGTAAGTCATTGAATTAACTCCTAAAACTTATCTCTGTGCATCAAAGTTAGATATTCAGAACATTTTTTCCCCAAACTGAATCTTTTATACCTTCGATGAGCCTAAATGTAACTCCACACCTTTGTTTTCTGAAGAAGAATGATGATAAAAAACACCCTAACCTGCAAACTGATGGGATTGGTTCCTCAGGTTTGTTACATATGAAACCCCATAAATCAGCATCCATGTTTTTGAGGCTATCATCGGTACAATGAAGTTTCAAGGTAGAAAATGCCCAGTTATGTTTTGGACTGTTTATTTCACTCATGGTGTGCCTTCTAGAGGTTGAAAAAAATGACATACAGACAAAGAAAAATGCTTGATTTAAACTTTTAAAAAACACTTTGCATTCAAGAAGAAATTTTTAGTTTAAGTTTTAATGCCTTTGAGATTAAAACTCATGACAGTGTCTCCAAATTACTTAACCAGACTATCCTAATTGTCTGCTTATCATGCCGTCTGTCAGTGCACTGCAGTGCAGCACTTTTATCACCTCCGCCTTTACGTTTCCCATTAATTAAATGTAACATTTTGAGGCTGGTGGAGGGGTTTATGCTAAATTATCCTGTCATAAACTTCTCTGTTGTTATTGCTAATATCTCCTGAGTAAAGTAAGTTTTAGTGACAAGCAAACCATGTCTGTTAAATGGCAAGAAGAACAAAACCGTGAGACTAATTAAAACACAACACAGCCTCCCCAGTCTAAATAAACCCATTATACTTGTGCTTCTGCAGGACTGTGGGCTTCGGCAGAATAGTTGAGGACAGAAGTGACAGCTGGTCCTGATCAAAACCTCATTCCCCACTCTCTTCCTGGGATCCCCTAAAGACCATCCCACTTCCAACAGTGGGCAAGCCAGGTACTTCTTTCCCCCACATCACCAGACTGCAGTGCTGAGATCTGAAGCTGTGTTCAGATGCCCTTTGGACATAAAACATCATGAAATAAAGTGTGGCAATGAGGGATACTATCAGGATGTTTGGAATGCCGCACCATCCTGCATCATTAGTCCATAACGGTGTATATGAGCGAGAAAATTAGTCTATTTTTAACCGTATTAAAGTCCACAGAGAGACTGGAAGCAATCTTATCTTAAATCAAAGACTCCAAGGATATTGCTTTTTTTTTTTAAACTGTCTAGTCTTACACTGATTCCCCCTCATAAATCCAAACCTAAAATAATATCCTTACATAAGGGCTCATCCGTGCTCTAATAAAACAACAGCAGTTCGCCACTCCTCTGAAAGATGATTGTCTTCTTTTATTGTTCTTTACTTGTTTGTTTATTTGCCTTTTGGATGAGCTGATGAGAGCACTTCAGGCTACACTCATTCAATTTGATCACAATTGCCCTCAATATTCTGTTATTGATGTTGCCAGTACAAAAACAAGCTGTCGTGATGTGCCTGTCCCAGCACTGAGACGGCAGCGGTAAACACACCCATAAAAAAATGGGCGCACGTCACTGTCACTGTCATTTATTTATAAAGTTAGAACGCAGTCAGACAACTACCACCTGAAACACAACACGACAAGAATCTGTTCTCTACTATGATGTGATGGTGCATAGAAAACCAATGTTAACAGGTCATATAATAGAAAATGACCTCCGGTGTTCTTTACTGCTCGCTTTAAATGCACTTGCTCTCAACACTTTGTCCTCCGCCTGTCAGTGTAAAAATATAAAGCACTGTACTTTCTTTTGAGTGAAACAACAAAAAAGGCTCGTTCATTCATCTCGGCATCTTCCAACATTATTCACATGAAGCCCTACAACCTTATCAGAATGAGTGTTAGCGCAAAGAGAAGCACAAAACGGCCAGCTCTAATTGAAAGTCACACCTGAATACGTCAGAGTCAAAGGCTAAAATTTACATCCTGGAAATGTTGCAGATTCGGCTCAGTTAAGCAGAACCAATTAATATGACAGTTTGAACATGATAGATCTCCTTGCCTGAGAAAAATGGCAGACACTTCAGGATCCAATCATTTTAAGTTGACCGAAGACAAAACTTCCGCACCTGTTTGGCTGCAGCATGTGAGGCAGACGCTTTATGTCAATTTACCTTTTCCGATTTCTTACATGGAAGTATATTAAGTTGGTTCACGAGGTAACAGAAGTCCAAAATGAAGACGTGTGTGAGCTGTTGCAGATGTGATTTCAAGGCATCTGGTATACATTTAATGCCCAGCTACATGCTCCAGACGAAGCCTGCAGGGATACGGCATCTGACAAGATGACAAGACTGAAGGGCGTCAGTAATTGTGTGGATAAACAAGTGGGTGCAGAAGATATAAACTGCTGCTTTTCATCAGCGCAATGCCATATGGCTTAAGCCATTAACAGAAACGAATGGAATAAAATGGATCATTAAAGTCACCAAATTAAGCCACATCTGTGTCTGATTTCATTTTCTGTAACAGGAGAGTAAAAATGACTTTTGCTTAATTTTGAACATGATATGACGGTTTGTTGGAAATATATAATGTCCTCTAAGTTACACATCGCCACTCGCTAAGGATATTGGTATTCTATGGAAGTTTAAAAGACAGATTTTTACATCCAAAAGGTACATTTTTTTAGGCAGCATTGTCAGTTAAACACCTGAAAATTTCCAGGAAATGACATATCACACTCCTCCATTTTTTCCCCTTTTTCCAATTCATTACGAAGCTGTAGGTCAGCGTGACACCACAAAGGAGAAGGCTGCACAAACTCTTTCTATTTTGTGCAAGACGTCGACGCATATATCCAGTAATACAGACAGAACTTTGGCAGCTTTCTGCTTTTTAGAGGAGCCCAAGGTAACTCACAAAATGTCAAGAGGAATATCAAGGAAAAATTACAGCAGGCCAACTGGTTACTTTTGCCATTTCTCATATTACAGAAATTGGTAATGTTTGCCATAAAACTTTTGGGAAATGTCAGTGCTGGTCTCTGCTGATTCTGTATATTTTATCAACCTTTAGGTGTTTGACTACTTAATGGTTGCTCGCTTTTTCTCCCATAGATGCATTTTTTTTTTTTTTAAAAGTCTGAAGTCAGACAGCTAATTAAAATCAACTGTGAATAATATAGCTGGTGAGTCAGACACAAAAATATCCAGTTCATACAACATGCAACTCAAAAAAAAGTGATTTAAACACAAACTCCGTAGTTCTCATGTCTCTTCATACTCTTCTCAATGCCTGAGGCAAACCAGCATTCCATTTCTTAGTCATTATAAACAAGAAAAACAAAAGCATAAATAAGCAAGCCTGTGCAAACAGAAACGACACTATATTATTATATGCAAAAATGCCTTTTAATATTAGTAATTACTGCAACAGCTGCAACAGAAATGTAAAAAAGCTCCACATAATGAGCAGCATGTCATAAAATGCTGCTTGATTGAGTCTCTTGATTTTAAATAAAATCCTTTTTTTCCACATTTTCTTTTAACATTGTCTACAAACTGACATAATTTTGAATTTCCACCTAATACAGAATACATTATGGTTGAAGAGTCTCTGTCTACACAGTCCAATGCCACGGGTCTTTCATTTAATTCCTCTTTGGACTCTGGCATCAAAGGACTAGGTCAGATTTTTTGAAGTGGGGTTGTATGATGTACTTTTCCATTTTCCATGCTATATTACCTACAGCAAATGGCAGTCCTGGTGCCCCCAGTTTAGAGAAGCAAACATGAGAGCGGCACGGAAGCCAAGCAGAGAGCTGCTGTGGACGGGGTCAGCGGTTAAACGTATTTTAGTCACCTGAAAAAAATCTATTCAAACGTACGCTATATTGTGAATATTTTCAACACGTTAAATTGCCGTCAGACGGCCCTTTCTGACTGGGAACTGAAGCGGTTACACCTCTTTAGTCAAAGCTATCAGACTCCTTTAACAAAAACAGCAATTTTGGGAGTTGATGGTCGACCGCTGTATAGTTTGTTTGTGGTTTTGCTTGACCAGTGTTTTCTTCTACATAAAATGGATCGATTGCATGCCGCCTACTTCTGTCAAATTAATGTGAATTAATGTTACTGATTAAATATTCTCTGTGATAAATACCAATAGCCTAATCAATGACCTAATCTGCATTCTATCAGCTGCAATACCAGCAGAGTAAAGACTGGGCAGTAAATCAAGACCAATGATAAAAGCATATTTATGTGTTTTCAGCATCACCGACTGAATACATTTAAGTTCCAGCTGCAATGCAATGCATCCATTATTTTACTTGTGTGGCTTTTTTCGTGGGATTCCCAACACACAGTAAAAGGGTGAAGCATTTTGCCAGCGATTAAACTGTCAAACTCTGAGCAGAACCTCTCCTAGCGCGGGTTGGCTGTGCAGCAGAGGTTACTGTGGCGATCTAGCAGAGTTCAGAAAAAGCCACCTTCGTGACATTGATCTCAACATACCTCGCTAAACATATTAATCCTGCTTGCACCTCTCTGCCTCTCATAACTAACCCTGAATAACATAAAGAGAGCATCAACTCCTACATTCTGTGAACTAAAGTTTTGCTTTTTGTGAAAAGGAGTCTGGTGGCTTTGAAGAGAGCACAGATGGATATAATGACTTCAGTATCTTGTCTGAAAAGGCTGTCTGCTGGCAAGGTGAAGTCATGAAATAAATATATTGTACACATAAAATGATATTTCCACCTTCCTCGGCTGCAATCTACTTTACTGATTATGGACCTCATACAACCCCGCTTTAAAAAAATCAGCACTAAACCTTTAAATATCCAACTTTAACAATGCCAAAAAAAAAGTTTCTAGCATATAACTCCCTTTATTTCTGATCCAGTGAAGAAGAGGTCAGCTTTTGATCACGTGCGCCAGCTTAGTCTGGCTAAAAAACAAGAAAGAAAAAGATTTCGTAATGATGTGTGCGTTCACCTCTTTGTTATGCATCCATTAAGGCCATCACCACTACAGGCTTTAATCTACACTGCCCCTTCTTGTTCTTTCCTATTTAATTTCTTTCATTCTGAATTGAATCATTTACATGATTTAATGAAGAACACAGTGGACTAATAACTGAATAAAAACGTCATTGAATCGTAATTCTTCTGCATTTCCACCGCAGTGGTGTCTCCATCACTGGAAGTGCTTACAATGCCTTTTGACTCTTGTTTGACCCCTTGTTATAATGGCCATATGAGCAGCAGCACCCTGACATTGAAGAGCGCTATTGATCCTGTCATTGAAGGCTGTAGCGTCACTTGAGGAAACTATACATTTAGAAAAAAAAAAAAGGGAAAGCATATGGAAATGTTTTGCCTGTAATTTATAACTGCGAATGGCCAGAAAGTAAATGTGACAAGCTGAAATGATCTGGTCTCTTGAGGAGAAGTGTGAGTCTGTTCTGTGTGGTGAGTGTGTCGGCCCGCTGGTGTGTGATTTTAGATGCCTTCAGGCGATGCGCCGCCATGATGCTGTGCTGATAGCCCTTTGTAAACACTGCATTTCATTTTAAATACGGTGTGACTCATGCATGATATGTTGCAGCACAGAATCATGACACTGCCATCACAATCTGACACTGCTATCTGCTAATGCAGTGCTTAGTTTGCACTGCAGGTGTGTTAATCCTGATATATCATACAGTTTTATCTTGATGAATGTGTGTTTTTGCTCCCAACAGGGGGAAAAAAAAGAGAAAAATCAAAAAGAAAAAGAGGGTGGAATGAAATAAACTGCATGTACTAGTTTTGTACGAGAGATTCGCTAGCTGCTGTTTATACACAGTGCAGGTGCAGTGTGTAGTGTGCTGTTAAGGCAATACCAGTCAAACACTGTAGCACAAGTTAAATTCTTTTCAGCTGCTGTGGAGGGTCATCTGGGCCCATCTTACTACTCACTGTAAAATATTAATGTTGGCTGTGGTGACAGAAAGCAGAAAAAGGGATGGAAATGGTTCCTCGGTAATGTGGAGGAAGGGCTGAAATGTGGTGAACCTGCCATTGCGAGGAAACTGATTATCAATGCCAAGTGTAGAATTCTCCGAGCTGCTTACACTCAGGATATTCTTTCAATCAGTGCTTTTATTTGCGTCTTTGACATCATTCTTTCAAGCATTTAAGATCCTGACAAAACGTGTTTTTTTTACGGTTGTGAGAAAAAAGATGAACTCCTTCCTAAACAAGGACAACAACACTGATTAGATAAGGACTGTGGCACCCAAGAAAGTGTAAAAATAAATCACCTCCACTATGAAAATATCACAGTGACATTTCCGTCCTCATTCTTCTATAGACCATTATTGCATAGGATTCTGAACTAATTACATTTTAGAAAAAAAAAAAGAAGCTCTAACTGAGCATTCCAAAGCTGCATAAAATAAACCACATGCTGTAAATTCAGACGACAATCAGCTAACGGAGCCCTCCACACTCTTCACAACAACAGAATTGCAACGAGAAGTCACAGATTACCAGGATAAAAATGTGCACCATAATCTGTGCATTCAAAAGCAGAAAATTGATCTCTTTTCTTGCCTCCTAGATACTCTGCATTCATGAAGCTGTGGGCTGCCCTGAAGCAGTCTGGTGGAGAGGTGTAGCTGCCTGCATGTGCTGCTCATTTTAAAGGTGGAAGCTTGTGAAATAAACTCGCAAACAAAAGGCACTTTTTAGGAATCTATGAACCCGTAAACAGAAAAGTTGGTGATTAAAATAAAGTAGACAGGGTAAAAGATGGGTGTGAAACCTGCGATCGGAGGAGCCTTTTTCAACAGCAGCGCACTTTGAAACCACACAGCAGTTTGCATAAACATTCAGATTGTCATTTGCGAGAATAAACTATTGATTTTTCAAGTAAGCTCCTTTTCAACTAATTTCCATCATTGACAATACCGTTTATGAACCTCTAAAACCTCTAACCTCGTCTTGGCCCTGCTGTACCGGCTTATTGATTGTGCTGAGAATGCACACATTGTGCTGAGATGGGAATCAGTGTTATTAACAATGCCCCCTTGAATATTAGCGGTAGGTGAGTGCATTAATGCTTTTCAGGCCCACATGCAGGGGCATTACCTGGGACAAGTGGAAATTCACTTTGTCATGGGTGCGTTCCGTGCGAACAGCTGGGACAGTCCGGAGGGAGCTCTAATTTAAAGAGCAGTCACAAACCGAACAGCTGAAGATAAATTACTACTGAGAGGTCCGAGAAATATAGTTTTTGGAGAAGAATTTACGGCTGTTTAAATGCAAAGGGCCTGCAAAATAACGGCACCGCTGAATATCAATTAACCATAAAGTATTCTTCACATGCGCGCATTTCTAAATGAAGTGTCACAGCTGAAATGTCGGCTGTATGTGAAGCAGTTAAAATGTAGTTAAAGTTGACAATATGATGCTTTGATTCCGCAAACAGATGAAATGACAAAATTGTGCCAAACACGATAACTTGCAATCAATTAATCGTGCGCAAATGAACTGCTTCAAATCATTTACTGCTGAAAAAGATCATTCGGATGTTGAATTAGAGGCTGCAATTAGCGTTCTTGGTGAAGTGAATGCAGATATATTTTAGAACGGCGCATCATTGCATGCCCCTGTGATCTACATGTGTGTTGGGAGGCAGAGATGTTTGTGGTGTAACATCTGGATGCGAGGAAATAGGCTGCTAAAGAATGTTATAATCATGCAGACAAGGCCTAAGCTGTTCCATTATGGGCTAAGCTGACCTATCAGTGGGGCTTTTGCTAATCCAAATTGTGCTTTAGCTGGCAGAGATTGCTCAATTCAGTCGGCCTGTTGGGAGGGGTGAGAAGCTAAAATAGTTCATCACGCCATGTGAGCTGCCATCACCTGTAAGATACGCATCTCCCGGTGTCATATATGCACAAGAACGAGATGTTTTCCACTTTTTTTTTTCCCACTTTAAAAGGCTCATTTTTCGTGATGCTTGCCATGTAAATACCAGCTATGACCAGTTCAAAGTGCCCTAAGCGTGCTTTCATTTGACACAAGCTTAACAGGCCCAGCTGACACACTTGCATCACACCCAAATCAGCTGAGTGACAGTTATATTTACTGCTACAGACAGGGGCAAGCACAGAAAAAGGTTGCTTAATGGATCTGTGTTGACTTGTTGAGGCCCTTAAATGCTTTATTCTGTCTGGTGAAAAGCTTTTTTTTTATTTCCTTCTGTTGCTTCTGTAATTTTTAGGAGGATGCAAATGCACAATTTGGCAGCCTTGAATTTGTGTTTGTCTTTGGGGTGTTTTTTTTTGTTTGTTTGTTTGTATTGTGTTTACTCTGACTTTTGCACTGAGGCCAGCCACGAGGTTAGCTGTCTTATTCCAAGTCTGCAAGGTCTGACTGTGTCTAATATCAGCGGCTCACAGTTGGCTCCATAGACAGACTGTGTTACCCAAGTTGACATGACACTGGGGAAATTAATTTGCTACAGCCATATAATGGTTGGTTATTTAATTACTGCTAGATTTAATCTAACACCTTAATCTCGGTGGGTCGCTTCTCCTCGCAGAGTTTCGTACCTGCAAAGACGGAAGGGATTAAAGGCTGGATTAGAGAGTCCACTATGAGCAGGACCTGACTCTGCAGTGTGAGTGGGTTCACTGTGCTGTAAGAAAGAAAACAGGAAAATAGCTACTAAACAACCACTCCACTAAATGTCTCTCTTTTTAGAGGAATGGCTTCCTATCATGGCATCTGAGCTTTCTGGTCTCTGTCATGTATATTTAATACTTTCCAAGATCAAAGCGAGCAACTTTCTCCCTGCGCTCACGGACTCAACCATAATATTAGTTGAACGGCAAAAACCAAAGGTCTCGCTACAGAGAAACCCTGCCGCGAGACCTCTAACCTGTTTATTATGGCAGTTCCGCATTATTTCTGCCGGTTGCGGCCCCCAAACCAACAGAAAGATACTCTTTATCGTGGAGGAAATGGACAGACAACACCTCAGCTGTGAAATGGTTGTTGCACGTCATTGAACATCTCGCTGGTTTTCAATACTCAAGATGGGAGGAGATATGAGGATGTAATCCTTGAATGGATCCCGGTATAGCCCTCAGCACTTTGAGCAGCTTGTTTGAGCACTTCCAGTAAACCCCTGTACACACCCTTAATCTCCCCAGCAGAGGTAGTTTGACACAGCAAGTGAATCTGCCATAAACACACATCACAAATGCAGGATAATGTTTTAGAGATATACAGATTAGCTCGTGTAATCCCGGCTGCCAAAGGGAGAGCTTAAAGAGAAATGTGTCAAATGTTTGTAGATAGAATAAAACCAAATATTAAACCTTAATCTCCAGAGGCTTTTTATTCTATTGTTGTCCTCACATGTTGTGCTCTATTCTTGGAGTGTAGGGAAGATCAATTGCATTCCATTTAAATAGCAATGATGCATAAAACATGTCGAGTTCAAACAAATGTCCAACTCTACTTGCACATCTACATAATGTGTGTTATTCTCTTGCACAATTACGCCAAATTCATTTCTGTTTAAATGAAAATCTGAATAAATGCCACTGATAAAAGAAAATCAAGTTACAACGAGAAATTTCAATGAATAAAGTCCTGTCATCTTCCCCCAAATGCCTGTTCCAAGTCATTCTGTGAGTGCTTCAGTCAACACATAGCAATTTGCAATTAATTTAGAAGACAAGAGTGTGAAACATAAAAACATGTCTGCTACCCTGGACATTTCAACACAAGTTACTCTCCTGGGAGCTATACAGCCACTTCACTGCCGTGCCAACTGGACAAGTGCAAAATACTATTTAAAAAAAAAAAAAAAAAAAAAAAAAAAAATCAGTAATCAGTTCTCAACCTGATGCAGCCAAAACACAGAATAGCTTTCATTATTATGAATTCCACCATTATAAGCATCCATCATTCTGTCCCCCTTCTTTTAAATGGAAAACAGTGCCTATTGTTTCATATTTGTTACAAGGATTTAGCATACATATTAACAAGGTTTTGTGAATATGAA
Organism: Acanthochromis polyacanthus; assembly: GCF_021347895.1. Lineage (NCBI taxonomy): Eukaryota > Metazoa > Chordata > Actinopteri > Pomacentridae > Acanthochromis > Acanthochromis polyacanthus. The sequence goes on from NC_067133.1 coordinate 17,401,011, forward strand.
AGCAAACGTTTTAGTATTCCGCAAAGGCCGTTTAGTGGAGACTGCAGTGTTGTGGAGGGGGGGCAATGAATTTCAAAATATAGCCAGTGATTAACTCCTTAGGCCAAGCGGTCACACTTTATCGCTCCCACAAACTGCTTTGAGCATCACGAGGTCACATTTTCTCTCACAGCCAGTCGGAGAAATAAAGCTGAATCAACCACTGAGTTTTTTTTTTTTTTTTGTGCAGAAAAGACACAAATCTGGTCTGAAATATGGCAGGATTGGGTCATATGACATCATTTACTGGAGCAGTAGCAGTGGGTGAGGAATGTATGCACTCGGGCAAATATAGCATATGCTTACAGATGTCCTTAGAGTCAAAGGCACTGGATACATTAAAGTAAACAGCCCGTGTGTGAACAAACTGCTGAGGGTCATATGGCATATAGTGGTGTGGCTATAGCACCACGGAAACCGTTTGCTTTCAGGCCTGATGCTTAGGAAGCCATGCTGCGTGCTGTAGCTGCACCTGAGGCTGCTTCATGCAAACTCTATCCACAACCGGCTCACTGCTGCCTTTGGTTTTGCACAAACTGCATCCTCAGCTTCAAGCCCTGGTGTGGTGCAGGTCACATCAGTTAACACTTTTTGGTCATGGCACGACAGCGTTAGGCTCCGAATTTGGCTGATATGAACCGGTCATTTGTTGCCAAATCCGTGGCACAGCTTGGCTGTTTATTTGGCCCACGTCTCTGCCAATAAAATGTTGCTGACTGGATAATGCACTGAGAAGCACACTGTGCACAACGCTGTCCCCTATGCACATACGAATTATCTGATAAATGTATATTGCAACGTGTAGACTCTATGTGTTGGAGTCATTTTTTGTCATGTAGCAGGTCTGTCAGTATTTGCCGCCTTAAAATGTAAATTAGCGCTACGTCCCTGGTAGCAGCCAAATACCTGTACCCTGATTGTAACTGAATATTTCTACGACTGAATGCTAGAAAACAGAGTGATTCCTCCTTTGCTGCATAGTTCTATATGTTTCCTGCATATTAATGTTCTCAGAAGCGTGCCGCTGACAGGAAAATCCCTTATCAATAACTAACTCTTAAAGCAGGTACACTTCCAAGACTGAGGATAAATGAGTTAGAGCAAATTATCCATATGGGCTGAGTAGCATGTTTTAATTACTTGTGAAACCTGCTCTGCTATCTCTAGCAGTCTGCGTTTCACATCAGTATTCAATTAAGCACTGTGATCAGACGATTTGGCAGAGCAAACTGCATTGCGGCTTTTTGGTGCTTCTCCCGTTTTGTAATGTGAGGAAGGTATATTACAAAGGAGCTAGTTTTTTTTCTAATGAGTGTGGGCACGTATGGATATACATAATCAAGAAAAAAGAAGTGAGAGAAGAAGAGGCACTTTTTCAGTAACACGACACATTGAATATTGTCATCGCTTTAATCTTCTGTCTCTCGTCGGAGCAGAAATTAAAGAATGAACATGCCGTCTTATCTCTGTCAGTCGTCAGGTTTTTTACAGTGCTGTAGAATTCTGTGTGTCTGTGCATCATCATCACCACACTACGCTCTTTACTATTTTATCATCCAAGAAAAACAGTCTTTGGTGTGTACACTGAGCTGACCAATCCTTGAACTCCTCAGGTCATGCTGCAGTGAATCTGGACCCTCCCCTTATATGAAAGAAATACTACGCTCATTTGAAGAATCTAATTTCACTATCTATCCTCACATAAATCCAATTGGACACCAGGGTGTGTAAAGTTACACAATAAATTAACCGCCTAATGACTCTTGCACATACAAGCAATATATTCTCCCGATAGCGGCGTCAGAACAGAGGGCTTCTGAAAGGCTTCCACTTTATTGGAGGGCTCACAAAAGCGGCGAACACGAGCTCTTTGTGGCACGCTGCTAGCAGAAGTGTCTTGTAATCTTGTAATGGCAGCTCGGATATCATTCACGACGCTGTGTGGCTTCATATCTTCTTCAATAAGCATTTGTTTAGGCAATAAACGCGTGAGGAAATCTCAAAGCAACTCTGCCGAAGGCCCTCTCCAGTGACTTTATCAGCTCATTCAAATGCCAGAGATGTTTAAAAGCAAAAGTGAAGCGAGGTATGATTATCCACAAGTCAGAAATTTAGTGTAAATGAGGCTCCAGTGTGAAGTACAAAAAGGAGGGCGGGAAAATCCAGCTGATATTTCATTTAGCGGTAATTAAGTGTTGCATCTATTTCTTTTATTTATTTATTTATTTTTGTGTGAGGAAGCTGTTGCCAAGAAGGTTTGTGTTGTTGGCTCAAATTCCTGAATACCTACATCACATTGTGTGAATTTATTTCCTGGACCACAGAACGCAACAAAGATGCCTTCAAGTAGGTTATTTGTTTGATTGTCTGCATAGAACACTGTTGAGAAGGAGCACAGTGCCACCAGTGGGTACTATTAACACTATTTACAGCAAATGCTTTCTGTCTCCCTGGTTTGATTTTTACTCCGTCAAGGAATGAGGCGCAGTTATGTTGCGATCGGCGTTGGTTTGTCTGTTTGTCTGACTGTTAGCAACATTACTCACAAATGGATCAATGGATTTTAATGAAATTTTCAAGGAAGGTCATAAATGACACAAGGACCACCTCATTAGATTTCGGCAGTGATGTAGCTTATAGTCTGGATCCACGGATTTGTTAAAGATTTCTGTATCACTCAGCATGCTTACATGAGACCTTTCATTTGTCTGTAATTTGGAATTAAAGTTAATTCCGCTTTTAAATCTCCTTGTAAACACTTAATTCCAAATTAAAAAGTTAATTCCAAACAAGACGACATGGTCATCAATATCCCCCGCCACATGTGATGTCTATGAGTCTATATCCAAAATAGTGATCAAGGGCCATAACTCTGTTAAATATTATCGCACAGGTCTAATTTTCGAACTTGATCAAGGTGTCCATGGTGTGAAGCTACACACTAAATTTCGTAATCCTAGCTGTAATAGTTTCCGAGAAAAGCTATCCCCTTCATGTCGGACGGACGGACGGACGGACGGACGGACGGACGGACGGAGGCCAAACCTATATCCCCCTTTTCCACTTCGTGGAGGTGGGGGATAATAAAATTAATTCTAAATAAACTACCTGGTTTATTCTGATGTTAATTCCAAATAAACAAATTCCTGTGTATGTTCTATTCATCTATACAGTTAATTCCGCTTTAGTTAATTCTGGTCATTCTACGCATGCTTGGCTCCTCGCCGAGCGATGTAGCAACGACCACGTTCTACGACCTTACTGGCGCAACAGAAGTAGTACACCATTGTTGAGTTGCTGTTTCAAAACAACAATAAAAAGCAAAGCGAAAAGCGTGCTTATTAGTTGTTCCTCCATGTTGTTGGGGAAAAGAAATGTCGCAACAAATGGAGTTTGTTTTCTTCTGGTAAACAGGGATACGTCATGTGCACTCCCTGTCCAATCAGAATCCTTTCCAACGCCCAAACATGTGGTCCATGTAAACCTTAATTCGGAATTCATATTTCCATGAAAACGCGAAACATAAAACTTTAATTCCGAATTAAAAAACTTCATGTATCCGTGCCAATTGTGAGATAGCGGCATGGTGACACTGTAACTATGACAACAAGTGAGCACTACATCAGCTGCTTGCTCATGACATGATGGTGATCCTACTGCAAATCAGTTGCTGCAGATTTAACGGGACTTACCAGTTGGAAATCATACAACGACTGAGCAGCCTTGGCAGAATACTGCGCTTTCTTAGGGCTTTTCTTGTTTACTTTTTTGATCATGGTTTCTAAATTGCTACAACATATGTTCACCCAGCTTTGAGGCAACAGTTTGGGTAAATCTGATGATGCAGAGCTGGCTGCTACCACTTTTGCCTCTCAATGTACAGTACTGTGTCCCTTGCATCTATTCTTCATTACCGGAAAAAAAAAAAAGAGGAAGCACAAATTAGTGCTTAATGAAATGAAGTTCTTTGAGACAAGAAATAGTTCTTCTAGTTAGTTGTGGAGCATGTGGATGCACCTAATCCAACACCTTTTGTTGCCCAACATCAGCAATGCTCTTGTGGATGAATATGAGAAAAGATCCCGGCAGCCATGGTCCAAAGCTCTCAAAGAAGAGCTGCATCTTAATCCCCGAGGTGTTTGTATTGACATGTCTAACAATCACATCCAAGCAGAAGGAGCAACAAGTAATACTTAGCATGATACAACCCAGCCACTCCTGCATTATCACACTAAACAGAATACTTTTGCTCCTTTTTTTGTAAGACTGCATTCATTTTTTGTGAGTTTCTTGTAGCAGATGCTGTTGTAATTAATATTACACACCACGGTCATCTTTCACACAAGGATTTATGCTTTCCTGGCTTCAGCTGGAAATATCAGCTGTTGACCTCTCTGCCCGCTCGGACCTTGAAGAAATTATGAAACTGAGAGCGGCTTCAACAAGGATAATCTCAGTTGAACGGCAATGTGTATCGAGTTATTAATGTTTTTAATGGACAGTTTATATATCTGAGCGTAGCTGTTAAAAGCCTGTCAGGAAGAATTTTCCCCTCAATTAATCCTCCGCTTGCTTGTTCACATGGTCACATTTCAAATGTGCATTTTCAAGTCAACAGGCACCACTAATCTTTACAAGCCCAGCTGAATGTTGTGTGCAAAACCTCGGCAATTTGCATGATTCATGTTAACACTCGCACACTGTAGAGGCATGCAATGTGTTGTTGGTTTCCTCCCCCCCTCCCCCCCTCCCGGTTGTAACAAGCTCAGGAAGAGTTGTGCCGCTTGTCTTGGGGAAGGTACGTGAGCCAGGGAGAATTTCAGGGCATATTATGAGACACAATATTATCGCAAGCTCCACCTGATGATTGCCTCATTATAAATGGTCTCCACATTGACTTTTACCTCAGCAAGACAGAGGGCTATTAAAAGATGCTTTATTCTCCTTCTGGATGTTCATTATTTCTCACAGCTAAGGATGTTGACATCTCAAACAAAAAACCCTGAAGTGACCAGCCTCAGGCCTGTCAGAGGGAATTTAGATAAGCCTCATATGCATGTTTTTGTTTTTTTTCCCCCCTTCCACCAAAAATGATGAGGTACCATCATGATAATGTAATTTATGCAGACATGTACACTTCTTTTAAACACTGCCTTTCTCAGATCGATCTTTGTCTAACCTGGTAGCCAAGAACAGAAAACAAAGGTCTCGGTAAAGCTGCTTCAGACATTTCTGGGACAGGAAGATGACTGTCTGAGAGACAGACTTATATTATTGATAAAGATACGGTACAAGTCCCATTTGCAAAGCTTTGTGCTCGTGATGACTTAATGTGCGGCTTCTGACAAGCACAACCAATCTCATGACCACATTGTCAGACATTCCCAATAAAGCTTGTAATTATTCATGTTGCTTAAGTGCTTTAAAGGAGGAAAGTGTTCGGTCTGACGCACTTTACCAAGGCTCGCGTGAAAGAAATTTGGATTGTTTTCTTTTTCGAAACAGTTGGATTCCTTATACATTTCAAAACTGCTTCTCGAGACAAAACCTAAAGCGCTGGCAAACCCAAACAACGAGGTGTTGACATGCACGGGGCAAAGACTTCTGGGTTCATGAGCTTCACTAAGTGCTCCCAGGTAATGAAAATGTAGTGTGTCTGCACACCTTACAGGTTAATTTTGTTGTCCTCGGCTGTGTCTTTTTAATGTCCCTGACATGCTAGTAATCAAATCAGACACTTATTATGTTGATTTGATTACTATTTAGCAACATAGCATACCCATGATATTTCCCTGTTACTCTCAGAACAGATGTTCGGCGTACTCTGGTGGAGCAAAAAGAAGCTGTTAAAACAAATATCAAGGAGATCCGTCAAGCTTAGGAGCATATACGCTGCACATTTACAGATGTAATATTCAGACTTACTGAGTGAAAATTAAAAAAGAAAAAAGAATAGAGATGTAATTGTCATAACAGTCATTTTTCTACTACCATCCTGCTCAACCTAAAATTTTTGGAAAGGCCAAAAAGATTAAAGCCGTCCCTTCTCTGAGGTTTGGTACAAACACAAATCATTGCTAAGCTAGTGAATTCAGCGCATGTCAGGTTTTTTGCACATTTCATAACGCTAACACGGGCATATTCAACATGAAAATGACAGTAATTTTTAGAACAATGAGTCCTACTTTTCACGCTGAAGCCTCTCTGACAACCGGGGTTTTAGCTGTTTGAAATGATGAGTCGCTAGAAGATCAGTTATCACTTAAAACTCGCTAATACGAGGTAATTCTTTAACTTCATGAGCGTTCAAAAAAAAATGAAAGAATATTCCAGCTATTCATTTTGAAACAAGTAGTGTGAGAGGGGATTTTAGTGTGCACTGAATGGCTGAAAGACAAAGGATGAAACTACCTGTCGAAGATAAAAAGCCAGTATTACAGAAGACATGGAAATAAAAGAGCAGCATGACCCTTGCTGGAGGGTCATTACTGTTACAATGCTTTCTAAGTAACGGAATTCTACTAAATAATTCAAATATACATTACTTTGTACTGTTTTGGATGCTAATTTGGCTATTGAAAATACATATTTAGACAAGCAACATTCTGAATATATCATTTAATATTTAACACTTTTAGAAAAGAGGAAAATATGACATGGAAAAATAGCTACAGAGTGACAAATGAAATGTTTTCTCATGCGAGCTGGGGTTGTGGAAATGTAGGGTTGCTAAAACAAAAAGAAAAAGATCAGGGGAAAACCATTATTACTCCAAATTACGACATCTTGTCTTACTTTCTTCAATTTTCTAATATACCAATGTAGCAAACGCTTATGAAATAGCAGCTTATTTTGAACAGGTGAACTGATTTTTTAATCCACTTCCTGATATTTTTGTATTCTCATAGTTAATAATAACTTTATTTATATTGAACACTTAAGAACAGTGCTTTGACAGTGAAAACATGCAACACAGACGATCAAGCAAAATATAGGAGAGCAGTCAGAGCAGTCAGTTAAAATAAATACTGGAAATGGTAATAAGTTAAATTCATAATTAGCTAGGTTAGCACTCAAATCAAACAAGGATACTTTGCAGTTTGAAAAAGAATAAGACTGAGAGTTAAAGTTAGAAATGAAAAATCTCAACAATTTGAGAATTAAAGAATTAGAGAGACTGTTGTTATATTTTGGACAGTATTGCTTCATAAATGGTCGACTGGATTACATGCTTTCTAATAAACTCTGTCTAAATTTGTCCCTTTGTGCTTTCAAAGCATCACTTTCCCTTGCAGGCAGAGTGCAGGTAGAGTGCTTTGCGATGTTTTGATGATATGACACTCTCTTGCCGTGTTTTCAGCTGCGTGTTTCTTGGCCCCAGACAATCCTCCACCTCTGCCGCAAGCCGATGTGACAGAGGATCCCGTCTGGCTGTCATTTGCCTTGACCATGACAGAGAAGCACATGGCTGTGAGCTGCGTCCCACTGCACCGCATCTGCCTACAACGCTGACACTCCATCTCGGCTGCAATGAGCTGTGCTCAGACCCTGGGAGCCAATACTGTCTGTAATAGGAGTAGTTTTGAAGTGCCTCTGAATACCTGTCAAGATGCATCATTGTTGTTCCTCTTTGCCCATTTTAACTAAAGCAACAGCACAAAGAGGCTCATATAGGCCCGCTAAACTCTTGCCCTGCAGCTGACAGCCTCATCAGCTGATGTTTTGGAGTAAATATTTATAAAGAAGCAGCACACCTCCTCATACCAGCATACCCACATCTCTGATACCGCTTTAGGTAAGAATGCTGCCAACTAAGCTAAAAAAAAAAATAGCAATCTGAAAAACTTTATTGCTTTATTCTCCAAATATATACACAATCAGTTAAAAGTTTGGACACACCTTCTCATTTAATATTTTTTATTTAATTGTTTGATTTATACTGAAGACATCAAAACTATAAAAGAATAGGGTACATATGGAATTATGTTGTAAACAAAAAACGTACTAATCTTTGGTATTAATCTACAATTTAGAAAATAATACAAATAAATAAAAAGCATTGAATGAGAAAGTGTGTCCAAATTTTTGACTGGTAGCATATATATTTTTCTTTTTAAATTATGTCATATAGGCTCTGTTGCAGTTGCAATTAACAGCTGGCTTCCGTGTAACCAAATCAAAGTTTACATTGTGTATGTTAGCATGAAGGAAAGGGACCTCTCCATTTGATATGAATTTCAAATTCAATGCCTCATTTGCCGAGACATTCACAGCAGTTAGGTTCGCTGTCACTGGTTTGTTTTAGTTAACACATGCTGTACTTTTGCTGAACACCTTCTTCTTTATTTCTGCCACTGGGGCAATGCTGTAGAGAAGAAAATAATTCAACTGTGCTGTGTTTTCATGATCGGTGTTGAAATGGATAAGATACACTACTACTCAAAACTCTGGGGTCACTTAGAAATGTCCTGATTTTTTCTTTATTGTTTCTCATGAATTGATTGATTTTAATTGATGTTTAATGGAATATTTTTAACGGAATATCTCCATAGAGGTACAGAGGAACATTTCCACCAACCATCACTCCTGTGTTCTAATGCTACATTGTATTAGCTAATGGTGTTGAAACATTCATTGAAGATCAGAAAACCCTTGTGCAATTATGTTAGCACATGAATAAAAGTGTGAGTTTTCATGGAAAACATGAAATTGTCTGGATGACTCCAAACTTTTGAACGGTGTATGTAAGGAGAAAATCCAGAACGCAAACCTGCAATTCCTGCGGAAACTGCAAGTGTGATTGCTGAGAGCTGTTTGTTTGCTTGCATTCCCTAAAACTTTTACAATTTACCACATGGAACGGAGGAACTTGCAACCTTGTGAATAGAAGACAATATCAGACAACTCAGTCACAACACCACTGCCAATTTAGTCCATCATATCTACCAAAAACAGAAAAGAAATGGTAAGAATTTACCTTTTTCATTATCATTTAAAAGGAAGTAACTCGATTTCAGTGATTTTATTCTTATCGATAAGCTGAACAATGGTGTCACGTAACATATACATAACATTTCTTGCACGTTTAGAAAAGAAGAATGAGTGATCTTTTTTCTGTCAGTCTGCCCGACAAAAGTCTATAAACAATAGCTATATAGCTTAGCTTAGCACAAATACACGGATACAGCTAGCCTGATGTAGTCCACGGGTAACAAACACAAGCTGCGTGTGTCAGAGCATCAGATAAGACAAAAGAAAGACTGCATGGTCAGAAACATTACTAAAAGGTTGGATTTTGTAGTGCATCTGTTTTATTCTGAAGTAAATTTTCTTCCAAACCAATATGACTTTTTTCAAGTCTTTCAGAACCAGTATTTGCCTTTTCACTTTAAGTTTTGACATATTTCAATGCATAAATATGACCTGACTGCACGGCTGTGACTGTAACTGGTGACACATGCTTTAGTGTCAGAGCTGCTGGCTGTGGCCTTCATCCTGTGGCGTCTAAGTCTAAGAATTGTATCTCTTTTCTTGTTAACAGCATACACTAAGATAGACCGGCCGTGCCAAAGCCGGTTTTGCACATTACTTTTCGTCGTGTGCCTACCAATTTCGGCAGATTGACTGCTTACTGAGTCTCATAGTCATTAGAGCCAGCTGAGACTGATCAACAAACCCAGGATTTCTACTGGGAATAGCGCTCAGATTGTCTGAAATGCCCTTGGTGTTCTGCATGACAAATCCGAAATCAAAGTATTCTAAATCTGCCAAGGAAAGGTATAGAGCGAGAGCTACAAATGCTTATGCTTTTGTCTTATAACAGCCTTTGGAATACTGTCACTCTGCCTCTCTTGTGTACAAGAGGGCCACAGAGGAAATAAGTTTGACTGTCAGGTGATCCCACCTTTCCTTTCTCGCCTGCACTTCTGCATGAACGACTTGTTGTACTTTAACATTAGAATAAATCTTGTCTAAACGGCTGTCATTCTTCCAGACTAGAGGCGTTTCAAATGTCGCACAAAGGAGATGGTGAGCCTATTACCCACGCTGGCAGAGGTGTTTTGATAGCTGTCTTGATAGGGTGGCCTTGTGGAATCTTGTGAATAAAAATGCGAAGAAAAAAAATATCATTCAAAGCTGTAAAATGTCATCCAGCGCACGGCATGGATCAGCGCCTAAAACTTCATTGCAGCCAATTAAAGATAAATATGCCACGGGCTGATAGGAGATGTCGGGTTATCAGGTCACTTCCATTTCACAGCAATTAGCCCGCCGTGGAGTCAAAGTTCTCGTGAAGGCTGAGCCGCTCAGCACAATGTGAGGAGCTCTGAAGACCTGACATCAGTTAGCTCAAATCAAAGTCGCTGACCTTTCGTGCCAAAAACGGTGTCATATTTCCCGCACATGTTTTCTGCGATTGCGGATTGTACATATCACAGAGAGGGCTGACCTCGTGACCCCCGCTCTGATGAACAGGCCACTTTTTAGGCCTTGTTTGCTGATGCCCTTCATGCTGTACAACACTTGACCTTTACAGAGTATAAAAAAATAAATAAAGAATAGAAAAACCTCACACAACCTTTTAAATATTCTACCTTTACCATTAAACCTGACCTGTGAGTCTGGTGATTTACCTTTCTTGCCTTAGAGCAGAAAGAGTTGCAGGAACAGCTTCAGGTTCCAGGGCTATACCACCAATTAATGCACAACAACAATAGCAAAATCTGTTGTTGATATACATAAACTGCACCATGATTTCATTGGCTTTAACAGAAATATGACGAGTTTTCAGCTTTGCTATGAGAGATCAAAATGCGAGCCAGGCAGCGGCTTCACTTTCACCTTGTTCCATCGCTTGCACTCGATTAACCTTTGTTCAGCTTTAAAATGTAATGCTAACATTGCTAATATAGAAACAGCAACGGTGAATGAAATTTGTACAATTTGTACAGGGGAGAATGTAATATGTACCCCGTGTCCCCGCTCTGCAAAGTTCCCAGATGATGAATGTCACAGAAGCGATCACATATTTACACTCGTGTGACATTATTACAGCAGCGGGTGGTAATTTAATCAGGGGGACACTTTTTTTTTTTTTTTTTTTTTTTAAAAGCTGCGTTTGATCGAGCGATTTTTAAACTTTGACAGAAAACTGCACTTGAAGTGATTGCTTTTGAGGAACAGGACATGAAGGCAACAACTGGAGCGACGATGACAATCAGCTGATGGGAATGAAAATGTGACTGGATGGTTGAAACTGAGGAGATGCTGCCTTTTTCAGATTTTATCTGACTGGAAATTAAGTAGCTAAAAAGAAGGAGATCAAAGACTGACTGATTACATGTAAAGCTGTGGGGATTAAAGTCTCCTTTTTCAAATTTTCTCGCTGTTAGTATGCACTCATGTTTTATTTTCTGACCTTCTTGTGTTTACGAGCGACATCGCGTCATTGTTGCTGATGTCAAATTACATGCATTATGTAAAACTGATGTGTTTTTTTTTTATACATGACTGTGTTGGTATTTTACTCTGGATTGTCTTTTCATTGGCTCGTGCAAAAATTACACGTTTGGGCACCCTGAGGCTCCAGAGGCTGCTTTGTTATAAAACCTGATGTTCCCTGTGAAATATCAGAGTTTATGTAGTGTAGTAGCTACAACTAAACAAAGAATGCAACATTAATCTTCCGCCTGTAGCATTCTGCACACCATACACTGAATTATTGATGCCTTCTGTCAGCTTTGTGAGGCAGTCATCCCACTTTGCCTGGAGTTTAACAGGTTAATCACTGAGCCACATTAAAGCACAGATTTTCACAGGTTGATGCATAAAAAAACCCAAAAAAACACACTTGAAGTTGGCTGATGCTATACGTGCAGCACACAAGCCAGGATGGCACTCAAGAGAATCAACAACAGATTCAGAAACAAACAATATCATTAAATATGAATGCCTGTCTTCTCTTCTAAAACAGTGTATTTGACCAAGTAATGGATTGTTCACATAGCAATTGAGAGACAAAGACGACGGCTATTCAAGCAAAACAATGCAGCCCTTTGAGAGTACATGATCGCAGTAAAAAAATAGCGTACATCCGACGTACTCCACTGCTGCAGCAGTGGTGAGGTCGTGAAGGATAGGACTGTTACATTTTCAACTCGTGATGAACTCTGCTTTCTTTGATGTTTTATGCCGATGTCCAGTGTTCATCAAGTCTGCTGCTGGAAACCATCTATTACAGCTTTTGTCTGAAGGGCCTCTACACTGTACGTTCCTCAACAGCTTCATCAGAGTGTCTGAGAGCTTAGGATAAGATCAGCATGCACGCTTGCTTTTGCGTCTTAAACTCCAGAAATCAAATTGGGTGAAAATGTTCATTCCCAGAAGGAAGCCTGCCAATTAGCTCGAGCAATCATACATAGATTTTACAATGATTGCGGAAGGGTTTTTTTTTTGTTGTTGTTTTTTTGCACTATCACTGCAGTTGGAAGCATCTATTTTAAGGTGAGGTAATGCACCCTGTAAATACATGTTTAACCCTCAGAACCCCAAAACAAAAGTCTGAATTATGCAATTAAACATAGCTATAAACTGTAAATAGATAAATAAACAAATAAATAGGAAATCATTTTTGATCTTTCAGTACTGATGGTCCTGCTCATCCATAACATACATTTCTTGGACTGAGATTGACTTTTTAAAATTAATTTTCTCTTTCTTTCTTTCTTTCATTCTTTTTATTAATTTCTGTCAGAAAATGTAACCAGAGCGACGGTAAAAATAATGATATTTTATCAAAATCACTTTGTTCTTCAATGTCCTTTTTAAAAAACTGCAAAAAAAAAAAAAAAGATTTGTCCTCAGAATTGAGAATTTTCCGCTGAAGTGGGCTGAACGGCAGGCTGTGCTTACACAGCAAATTAAAATGATAAATAGTGCAAGAAATAAGAGGAAATAATGTACATTTCAATTTTAAAAATTGTAAACAAGCCAAAACAAACAAACAAAAAAAGAAAATCAACTTTCTTTTCAACAAAAACCCCAGAAAAAAATCCTTATAGCATTATAACTGCATCATGCGGCACAAAAGACTTTTCTGAGTCATCTCTATTTCTAGCTGTGGCCGTTCTGTTTTCTTAGAGGTCCAGAACTATATGTTGCAGTGACAAATGAGCTCACAATGAGAAAAAATATGATAGAAGCAAAAATATAAAATAAAAAATTCTGAAATTGCTTGATGTTCAGAGGGTTAAGGCTGGTTGATGAAGAGAGCAAACTTTGTCAGCCTCTATGATAAATACTTTGCTGATATTAATGGGATTAGGTTTGCCTCTGTACAGTACACTCAGCTAATATAGATTTTTCACTAGTAAATTGTGGATAAATAGATTTTTATTCATGCTCATGTTATGAGTAAGTGTGCTTTTGCACTCTTCCTGCCCAACAGTCAAACAGAATTACTTTAAAGATTGTTTAAATTAAGGTTACGTGTGTGAGAGGAGCTAACTCAGTCTCCTAAAAATGACATTTCTATACAGTTAAACTGCATTCCTAATTATGTTTTGAGTGACATTACTACCTGACAATGTTTTGAGTAAAAAAAATGAAAATAAAATAGTGAAAATAAAACTTAAGAGTTATGGATACTGGACACTAATTCTGTTCTTATGGGTGTCCGTCCTAGTACTCAGACTTTACATGTTGCAGTACATGTAGACCTGCCTATTCTGTGCTTGCATTAACTAATAACTAGTTTATTTTTATTGTCTCACTTCATTGTCTGTTTTGTGAGCTATCCAGAGCTGACTGATGTCTCTCAAAGGTGGCATGCAGTAAAAAATAAAGGTGTTTTGGAAATGCCACACTTCTGCTGCATCGGTATTTCTCTCTTCTGATGAGTGCGCATCCTTAATTAAAAACCTGTGCATTGCAATAAGTGAAAAATGCACTAAACTGATGACACTAAAATGTGAACGTTTAGAGTGTTTGGTTCCTATTATGGCATAGTCAGATCACAAAATACACCAAATATGTGCTTGGAAGGACTAATAAGGGATTTTGTGCTTTAGTGTCACTTTGTGCAGTACACTTAAGGTGAAAAATGGACAAAGCTTTAGATTGCTTGGGTCAGAGATCAGTATGGATTTATCTGTTATCACTCATTGCCGCCGCCCTTCTTCTTCATAACATCTGACAATTTGTCTTCCGAGCAGCAGTCTAATATACAATACCAACAGCTCAGCCATCAAGATTATCTATAAATATTCCTCCTTTTATTTCATCTTTTAAGATCAAGGTGGAAAACAATGGTATTCATTTTTTTGTTTTGATTTTTGCATTCCTTAATTTCCCCATCAGCAGTAAGAACACAACCGCAACCTCTGTACAGTTCTGCTTTGAGACCCTGTCTAAAATGTGTTGGGGCTTTGATTTACTCCCCTCGTCCATCATCCACACGTCAAAAACACTTCTGAACTCACACTGCTTCATCTTTAGACGCACAAATGCAAGGAAAAACGTGCCCGATGACAGCGACAACAGCCACGATAAAAGTGAAGACACAGTAGTGACATGTCGCACCAACGGGTGTGCTTTTTGCTTTTAAAGAAAAGCATGAGTAATGTTTATCAAAAAAAAAAAAAGCGGAAAAAGTATGAGCATGTATCCTTGAACCTGTTTGAGACTCATATCCAACAAGACCTGGATAAGGGGATGTTTTTGCCCCTGTACTGGGTGGTTACCATGGTAACAATAAAGAAAGGATCAAAATAAAGCCATCTGTTTATTGGAGAGAAAAAATACATGAAAAGAAAGAAAGTAAACAGATGCAAATATATATTCATTTTTATGGGAATGCACAAATCAGCTGATGGAGGGTTCAAAGCTGGGTCAAAGCCTCTACAGTATGTGTTTATAGCATAATACATGAACAAATTTAAGTATGAATCATTCATAGAAAATGTGCTTTTAGGATATTTAGGGGTGACTCCTTTAGCATGAGTGCCATGCTAATTATCAATATAGTTATTTTGAAATATATTTCAATCTTACCAACACTAAAACACAAGGAAAGAATACAATTTTGGTCAAGAAAGTATTCTCTTTTTTAATATAACGGTGTGATTTTCGACTGTTTTAAAACAAAACTAATGCAAATAAGCAGAGAAATATGATTGTGACTGAATTCCATAAACAAAAAGACAATAAATTGGCTCAGTGAAGTGAACGAACGTTAGATTTGGGGAAAGAGGTTTCTTTTTCAATTACGGTAATAAAAATGGTCCTAATGGCCCACCGGACCTGAGAAACAGCAGAAAGTATTAATTCGTTCTCTTTCAAGGAAATCCTCTGTTTAAGAATTCGGGTATTTTTTCGAGTCAAGCGACCTTTTGAACCATTTGATTCTTAAAAATACCTGGTTATTTAGGCTCATAAGAAGCTCTGCTCTGATCAGTATGAGACATTGCTGATATATCCATAAACACTGAACATCCACTGACTCGACTCAGCCCCTGTAGCACTCAGAGCCCAGGGCGGATTTGTACTGCCTGTCCCTACATTGCCCTTAATTGCTAACTGATGCTTAACTGCTAACGCCATGAATTTTTCAGCAACTATTAATGAGCAAGAGCTTAGAGAAGGGATAATGGATTGTTGTTGAATTATAAACCCTTGCGAGCGTGGCCGTGAAGGATAGCATCATGTATTATGTAGCATATAAAATGTATTTACATTTTCTCAGGGAAGGATTTTTATTCTGACAGCCAAAGAGGAAAAACACTATAATTTCTTCTTCTTCAAAAAAAGAGTTGAATAGTTATGGAAATTACCTTTCTCTGTTTATAAAGCGCTGGAGTGTGTCATACGGCTGAAATGATTGGTGAACATTTTCAGCCAAAATCACCTCTGGTTTCTGTCAGTCTTTTATTCATCTTAGATATAATTTGTGTGTGTGTGTGTGTGTGTGTGTGCAGACAGAGAATGACATGTTTTATTTTCAGGGGCTCTGCTTTTTGGGAATGGGGGGTTTGCACAGAATACATAACCTGAATCCTGTAGATTAGGACACATTTAAAAGCAGCCACAATAAAGAGGCTGGATGTATCAATCATGACAAAACGCAAAATCTGGAAATTTTAGAGCAGCACTGAGCTGTGTACTCCCTGGTAATCCTTTAAAACCCAACAAATTCAGGGAATTTGGGAAACTAATGCCACGCTTGACCGCTCCAATATGCCTATGTCGCTTTACCGGAACTGTGCAGAGAACAGAGCCTGTTTTGACATACAAATCACAGTCTGTCAGCACGTGTGTGGGGAAAGACAGTTGTATTGTGCAGCTCCACCAGTCTGTTGGGGAAAAAAAAATCTATTCTGTGGGAAAAGATCACATGCGATCATTGGTTTGCGCCGTGTAAGCCGTAATTATTTTATTTGAGAATGAAGCAGACAATAATCATTATCAAAAATGAATGATGGAAAAGACAAACTAATTGAGGGTGTTAAGTGTCCTCAAACCAAATGAGGTATGACTAAATGCATCCTTGGAAATATGAAGCTGCATTAGGCTTCGGAAAACAAACACTCAGTGCATTCTTCACCAAACGCTAGCGGAATACAGACGCATATGGTTCCACGCCAGATACATGAAAACAGCAATCAGCAGAATACAGAGTGCCAAATAAAGAACCTCATGATTTCTAAATGGACTGAAAATCCTAAATAAGCCCCGTGCGAGTCTGTTTCATTACGCTGTGCTGCCTGTTATGTTTCAAACAGCCAAAGAAGGCAGTCAGACGCAGAAAACAGACATGAAAATACTATCACTAACTTACAAGGCTGGTGTCAAACATCTGAGATAAGCCCGAGATCCAGTGAATAAGGAACTCTTTTCCTGCCGATTTCCATACTGCAAAATAGTGGTGTCTTTATGTGTTCTATTAGTTTTCACTTCTTGGTGACAATGAAAGACTGTAAAAATAGACACGGTGATCAAAGGCACATCTGGGACTGGTGAGAAGAAAAAGAATTCATCAGCAGTCGGAGAAAGTGGGTCTGCGGCGCATGTCTGTCTAAAAGCAAAATATAAAAAAAATTTTAAAAAACGCGGAAGCCGCTCCATGCATGTCTCCTCTGAGAGAGCCAGGTGCTCGAAATCACCTGAGGTCACCAACTGTCCTCCTACGTGGGCATCTGTGCCCTCTGCAGGCGCTATCAATGTTTAAAAGCTTTATAAACGTGGAGAGACCGAGAGGCAGAGAGGGGGGTTTGTCGTAAAAACTAAAAGCAAGAGAGAAACACTATTAGAGAGAGCATCCAGGGAAGAAAAAAGCCGGGTTTAGGGAGTAGAAACTGCATAGAGACGAGGTGGTCATTTCTGTTCACTTCCCCACCTATCTGTGGAACCTCTTATTTCTACAACCCAAAGTGGGTCATTCATTCTGGACAGTTTGTGTCTCACAAATCAGCTAATTCGCCTCCCTTGCTGAAAGCCGGCTGGGGCACAAGTATGAAAAATTGATGGGAAACAAAAGACAGCACTTCCTGAATGCCAATTAAATCTGTGGGTTCTTGTACCCAGGACACACACGCACACAAAAATAACACAAGGTGTCTGCTAAACACTGGACAATAAGGGCTAATTTTATTTGAACATCAATTTAGCCCTGAAGGAGCAGCGCCTCGTCGTGCACAACCGATATAATTAAATACTCAGTTGCAACATATGCAGCAGGTTTAATTACTCCCCAAAGCTGAGCGTTAAGAAAAAAAAAAGGAAGAAAAAGTGCTGTTTTTTATTCGGTGATGTAGCACTTTTTTTAACATGACACTTGTGGTCCGGTCGCCATGTAGCACGGCACGGCGTTCTGTGTGTGCCTCTTGCAGGGAGTCGCTTTTAGCATAGCCCAGATCCAGAAACCTGCAGTGTAAATTGCAACAGCCAGAGCCATCAGAAAGAAGTTGGCTCGGTGGGGGAAAAGCCATTATTTGAGATGTTACAAGTCATTACTAAGTGTGAGGGTATTCTTGGTAGCGAGCAGCATGCGTGTGAGGAAGCGCTTCTAATTTGGGAAGGCAATATGGATGCACGGTTCGAAGCTCGCTGTATGTTTTCTGTTGGCAGCATCGGAGTCACAGCTTTGCCTCAACAAACAAGAGGTTGACACGCTTGCGGAGACCTGTTACACTTCTGGTGCAAGAGAAGAAGCTGTCCGACAAATACTTGACAGGATTTTCAATCTGGTGTGAAGCTGATGATCTTGAATTTCCCTCGGGATTAATAAAGTATCCATCTATCCTTTGTCCAGCATGTAGCACTATTCTGCATGTCACTGGATAGCCTTCCTCACACACTTAACACTGCATACTGAGAGATGAACAGGGTGTGATCCACAGCAAAAGGTTGATTCACTGAAAATCACACACAAAAAAAGATGTTTTCTCATTCATTTCTTATGGTAAATAGTTATGCAGCTTTGTTTCTGTTGCCTCTGTCTAAATTCACCAGTGTGTACAGGTTTTGTGCATTGTTTGTAGAAAAAAAAGTAGACACTGACAAGAGCAAAGCCTTCTCCAAGCAGTAAAATATGAAGGTGTTCTATCCGGTGCAAAAGGCCAGATTAACGCCCCGGCCAAAGTAATCCCAGCTATAAACAGGCCTGAGCCAAAATATACCCAAAGTTATATTCTGGCCTAGGCCTGTTATACCCGTTGACACATGAAGACAAAGCATGTCATATTTTTAATTGGTTATTTAGCTTTTTTTTTTCCTTCAAACTCAGCAAGCAAATCATTATGAAAGAACATAAGTAGAATGTCCTTGAGCTAATTACAATTGAAAAAGTTCTAATCAAAGGAAAAACTGAACTAAAAACCAAGAAAAATTTATGCTGTGAGCAAAAACATTATCAAAGAGCATCCAAAACGGAGACTGACTTGATCTGTGCTCCATGAGTCAATGCTTATATCAGCATGACATGTCTTTGTGTTTTTGCCTAAATATGTGATGTATAGTCTCGTTTGACACGTGACCTGGAGAGGTATATTCTGGGCTACACTATCCCAGCCCCTGGGGTATAAACTAGCCTCGGACAAAGTATATCTGGGTATAAAGTGGCCCAGGCCGGTTTCTTCCCGGGTATACTTTGGCCGAGGGTTTAATCTGGCCTCATTTTGTAACCTTAACACTTGTCTTAAGATGAGTAGTGTCCCTGTGAAGAAGTACCTCACGGCATCCAATTTAATCGATTAAAACAAATTACACAGCTTGTTTAGGTGGAAAAAAAACATCATTGTATATAGATTATGTACATTGTTTGTCCAAAACAAAAAGATTTTTTAAACCCTGAACAGCACAAAATAGTTTGGCTTTCTTCAGCTGTAGATAAAATCTGTGTTTCAAATTTGGCAGCACTTGCCTAGCTTTATGTAAAAGCACACAGCATTTTCATTAATTCCTCCTTCATCCTTACTGAGGAAATCCCAAACATAATTTAAGTGACATCTCTAACTGAAACCTATGCCTATAAAAAAACACGTTTTAAAAGTATTTATAAGTGGACACTTTTAGCCCCCATTTCCATACTAATTCCGTGCATATTGCCTGAATGGCATGATTCGAGAGTAGGTGCTCACATTCAGTGGACGTCAAATAGCGTGTCATCAAACACTGCCTCATTAACGGCGGCATCATTAGGCAGAAGGCTCCGGGAGCAGTACTCAGCCATGTGACAACGCTGTCAGGAATGTGAGGTGGGACTGCGCTTAATGAAATATTTGCATCTCAAAACAAATCAGGTTTTTTTTTCCCCTTCTCTTTCTAGCGAGGAGGACGGAATGGCGGACTCTCGCTGCGTTTTATGTACATTTCAAGTTGTCAGTGTTAGCCATATCACATTCCTGAGCGTAGCACTGTGAAAGCGACCCACTGTGCTGTAAACGAGATGAGATGAGTCCTGTTGTGAGGTGGCTGCACAATCTGTCTCTTTTTGTGCGCCTCTGACCTTCTAATGATCGAGTCACGGGCCCGGTATGGCAACCTTGTCGAAAACTGCAACTCCAGCCAGAGCCGAGGACGGAGATATGAAGCGGTTAAGACTGTGGCTCGCGCAGGCTCATTTCATAGCACCTTGCGAAACTGATAACGAAATCCCTCTGACATTAGGGAGGTAGCCGCCCTCCCATTTTAATTACCTGGGAAAGTGCAAGCCAAACACTATTACTACAGCCTCAAAGATTCTTTGATGGCATTTGTCATTTTAGAGAGATAGGGAGGGGGGAAAAAAAACTGTCAAGTAGAGCTAACCCCTCTCTAAACTGGAACATAGATTTACAGCTAATCCGGGTGGGATGGGGAGACTGAATGGATAAACACTGAATAGAACTGAGCAAGCAAACAATTTTAGCTGCTGCTCAAATCATGTCTTAAAGTAAACAGGCCCCGTCAAAGCATGAGAGCTGTTCCTAAATTGTCATACCGCGTAACAGAGAGTGTACTACAGTGGCTTCAGACTGGGTGGGCAAACCAGGATGCGGTTTTATTTATTTATTGTGCCGTTTTAGTTGTTGTTTGACAGGGAACATTTTTTTTTTCTTTTTTACAGATGATTCAGAAAGGCTGAAAATATCCCTTGAATAAGACAGGGCCACTTTTTCTTTAATAGAAATGCCCTGTTCTGTTATTGTAAGCAATCCGCCCGGGGTGAAAAGGCGCTAAAAGCTAAGGTCGGCTCTGAGCTCCGGACTGATCCTCAGTATGCTTAATGGCATGGAAACACTTAAGGTCATATGTTTGTGTGTGTAATGGGAGAGCATCCCGTCTGATACGTGCTTGAGGAATTAACAAGGTCAAAGGGATCGAAGTGCTTTTTTTTTTTATCTGATGTGCTACAATTTTTGAACTCTCAAAATGAAAGAAAATATATTTTTTTTTACATCATACACTGGGGGTATTAAAGTCTTTCCATAGACTCAAATGCTCATGGGTCAGATTTTGTCATGCACATTAAGAAAGTGTGTTTCTCATCAGTCTTTTGCATAACATGACTTCACAAAAAAATAGTTATTATAAAAATACAATGTGACAGCTTATGATGGTGACTTATGGTCATGTGCTTAACTGCAAAATAAGTCATGTTTTACATAAACATTTGTGTCATCATATCCTGTCTAACAACACCTGCAATGTGTGAAACAAGGCAAAACTTACACTGATACCAAACACTTAAGAGGAAATTTTGATTTGTTCTTTGGTGATTCTTTCCCTTTCATCTAGACAACTTGATTTTTTTTTTTTGATTAAGTCCACAGTGATTTTTTTACGTCACACCTCCAGACCAACAAAGCACGCATTGCTTTATTTACAGATGTGCACAACAGCTACAAACAACACAAACACGTAGCTGCTCGAAATATTACTACATACTTGTCCGCTCGTAAGATGCAGTCCATACATGTGTGGCTGTGCAGACAGTGCACAAATTTTGCCAATCTGTAAGTGGGCACAACACTAAATTTGTGGACCTTTGAATACTTGCGGATGTTGAAAGTATAATGGTACGTGCTGACAGGATTCATCACTTCAGTGCTTCCCATTCATTGTCTACGCAAGTAGCCTTGCAATGCTTTCTGGGAGCATTGCAATGTATTTAGAGTGATCCACTAGGCAACTTTACGCTAATCGGGCCACCTTGATGTCTCTGAAAACTCCCCAAAACATCTTTACTAACCATTTTTTTAATCTAAAATGAAGACAGATTTTGCAGCTGCTAGACTACTTTCTCAGAAACACGCATTCGTGAATGGTTTTCGTAACATACGAAAGTTTCCAAATTTAACGGCCATGTCAGTTCGTTTTGAAATCCAGGAGCAGACAGCTGATGAGTGAAGCATTCAGCTAATCAGGTGAGGCTAGTCTGTTTGCATAGCCACCAACAGTGTCATGAAACAATTAGCTTAGTCAGTGCTACTGGTGCATTTATGTATACCCACATAAAAACTATATTCCTATCAGATAGTGTGCCACATGGCTGGCTTTTTTGTGCAAGTCTCTGGTTTGCAATTGCACTTTGTGGTGTGGGTCTTTTTGTGCAACTACTGATTGTTGAGATCGCAGTGATACCAATGTTAGGGCAGCAGGTATGTTCCTTACTTGGACCATTATTCGTCTTTGTTACAACTGACCTTTCCATGGTCAATTGGGAATAACAAAAACCCAGGTGTCGTTGGCTGGGAAAAGCAATTCATTGCTTTCTGATGCAATTTATAACAGAAACTGTGGTAATTCAACAAAGAAAACAAAGATAGTGGGTGTTGCTAAATTTAAAAAACAAACAATACCAAACGAAGGCTAACAGAATTACAAAACGTGGCTAAAACAAAATAACTAAACAGAGCTTCCTAGCCGAAGTTAAAGACATGATAGCAACACCAACAGCTAACAATGTAAAATGAACAAAACAAACGAGCGCCTCAGAGCACAGGTAAGTATACGTTTGCTCTCTCTGTGGGTGTCTCCGGTTCTACATGTCCCCTATCTGCAACTCTGACATCCAAAATGTTCATTGTTCTGTTTGGATTGCTTGCTCTCCATCTGCTATCCCCCACCGCCCTCATCTCCACCCTCACTTCAACCAGTCGAGGCAGACGGCTGCCTTTCCTGAGCCTGGTTCGGTTGGAGGTTTTTATTTTTTCGCTGTCGTCTGTTAAAATTCGTAAGCTTTGTACCTCACTATGACATGACACAATGAGTAACCTCTAACCACCTAAACAGCTGCTAACAGCAGCTACATTTTACACACAACGCACAGACAACAAAAGGCACCAAGGCGAGCTGCTCACACCAAATCACAGCCACCTGGACTGTGAGCTGGGCTGCAGATTTAAACCCCAGGTCTGCCAATTGCTGCAGTTGGATTGGATGAAGGTGGAGGGAACTGGGAGGTGGTCCAATCCGGCACTGAAGAAGGCGGGGAAAGGAACAAGGGCTTTAGAGCAGCTCAGGAGCTCCAGAAAATCAGGCATGATTGGAGACAGGTGGGCTCTGAAGCTGCTCCTCAGCCATCCAAGCATACTTGAGAGTAACTACAAACTATCTCCCCACCAAAAAATCCACCACAAAACAAGAAGGCGCCAGGATGAACAGCCACATACACGACCGTTCAAAAGTTTGGGGTCACTTAGCGATGTCATTATTTTTGAAAGAAACGCATTTTTTTTTTATATGAAGATAATAATAAATGAATCAGAAATACATTCTAGACATCTTTGATGTGGTAAATGACTATTCAAGCTGGAAACAGCTGATTTTTAATGGAATATCTACATAGGGGTACAGAGGAACGAGGGCTGGGCGATATGGCCAAAAAATAAAATCTCGATTTTTTTAGTCATCTTGGACGATTACGATTTTAATCGATTTTTTTTTTGTTTCTTTGCAGTCTGTTTGCTATGGCTAGTGCTAGCCATGCCGCACTCCCGTAGCTGTGAGCACTTTTCCCATTCTTTAGGATGCCTCTGCCGGAGGTGCTGAAAGAGGTTAGTTGTGCTGCTACTCTTCGTTTTCACATTACTTTTGCAAACCTTGCACATGACTGTAGTTTGTTCTGTGTCAGTCTTGTCAAAGCCGAACCACTTCCATATAATCGATGTAACATGAGGTCCTTTTCTCGCGACCAATTCTTCGTCTGCTGTTGTGTCCGCCATGACGGGGGTGTGAGTGTTTTGGCGTAAGGAGATGAAAGGCGGAAGCAAACGCCGGTGCACATGTCGTGAAAGGCAGAAGAAGAATCTGTATTGTTATATATTTAAGCTCGCCTCGATTTTACGATTTGGCAAATTTTCAAATCGTCAGGTTTTAAAAACGCGAATTAATCGAATTAATTCAATTTATCGCCCAGCCCTAAGAGGAACATTTTCAGCAACCATCACTTCTGTGTTCTAATGCTACATTGTGTTAACTAATGGTGTTGAAAGGTTAATTGAAGATTAGAAAACCCTTGTGCAGTTATATTAGCACTTGAATAAAAGTGAGTTTTCATGGAAAACATGAAAATACCTGTATGACCCCAAACTTTGGAACGGTAGTGTTTGTTTTAAATGTTCGCACAGCTTTCATTTTGAAAAAAAAAAAAGAATGATGTTGTAATAATAGAACTGTGGATGTCAGATACATTATATTTATATAGTTCTGTATTAATTTAGAGATTAAAACAACTGATAGACAAAAGCACCGATTTAATTATTGTGGTTTCTTGGGGGAAACAGGTTTCCAACATTGTTATTTGAAACAGTAACATCCTTTCGAGCTGTCTGCAGTCTAAGTAGCACAGTAAGGTGATGATGAACGACCCCGAAGGAGGATCCTATTTTTCTTCTTGATCAATGTAATCTTTCCTTCTTTGTGTGATTTTTTTCTTTCCGCGCTCTGTTCTTGTCCACTTGCCGTAAGTCTCACTTAAGATAGTGTCAGTGGAAGGGTATGCTGAGCACTTTAACATCCCTCTGTTCTTGAGACACTCTTTCTTTCTCATCAAGTATCCAACCAGACATGTCAAGCATGCTCAAAGGTTATCTGTGGCCATCGCATACGGCCATTAAGAGATAACACACTGAGCACAATTCAAGAACAAGTAGCTTCGTGATGTGACAGTGTTTCATACAAAATACATGTATAAAAAACAACACCTTTAGTTTGAATATTCTGTTTAAAAAGTGTATATTTGTTTCATGACAGACTTCCTCCTGAGCAGTGTTTCTACTGCGGTAAACAACACCCTCAAACCCTGACTAAACTGTGTGATTTTCAGAAAACTGAAACAAAATATGTCTCAGGAGAGAAGGGAAAGAGGTGCGCTCATTTGATTTACTGCAGAGACTGCAAAGAAGAAAACTTGAAAGACGCAGGTTTACTAGAGTGAAGCAAGACTTCCCCCGGCACACAGTAAATTATCTTTTTCACTTTGAAATTTTGAAGCAGAACTAGAACTAGGAAAACAGCCTTTGGGGGGGGGGGGGGGGGAGAAGATGGACATCTTTCAGAGTGATATGTTTATGGCAGAACAATACTGTATATGTCTACATCCTAAGTATTACTAGCTGTATTTTTCTATGTGCGGTCATTATTTTAATGCTTACTGAAATTCATTAAAATCTAGTTTTAATTGGTGACCATTTTCTAAACACACAGTGGAGCACATTTTCCTTCTCGTTTTAGAGCTTATTTTTCAATAAACTGTGTTTTAAGCTACATTTTTAAAGGACCAATGCTGTTCTTTGTGACATTTTAATCAAAGTCTGACTGCTGCAGTTGAATTGTGCACTGGATTGTGCCCGTTGTGTCCAAGAGTTGGCACTTCCCGTTTTCTGGAACTGTCTGGCTGCTAATTAGAGCTTCACAGCACAAGCGCAGGAGACATGATCTTGCACGAGAAATATTTTAACATGAAAGTTACGATTTGCCATGAAAAGATTTATATTCTCCTGAAATTTCCTGTTATAAAGCACAGGAGCTTTAATATGTCTTCAGGGGCTGATAAAGAGGTGAGAGGCCTTTCCTCTGATAAATTAAGATTCCTCTCACTGCCCCTGACATGTGGTGATGTGGCAAACGTTCTCTACATTTAACATTTTAAATGGATTGTGGTTTCCTATAGGTTCACCAGGAGAAAGAGGCAGTTAAACAAAGAAAAAGGAAAACCCAGTCAGGCATTTACTGAGTAGAGCAAATGTCTTTATCCTTTCCGACAAAAGTAAGTCGACAGCAAAAAAAAAAAAAAAAGAAAAAAAAAAGCTCTAAATGAACTTAAATGGGTATTTTTGGTGCCTAAACCTAACCAAGCTACCCTGTCTCCTCAAAACTATGTCCCTAAACAGCTAAATTGCATTTTCATTTGTTTTCTCAGAGGATCTTTTTTTTATTTATTTTGAAATAAAAGTCATCCGGATTAGGAGATAGGAGGGGAGGATGGAGTCATAAGCCAGCTTTTTACCCAGAAGACCAAGGTTCATCTCCTATGATGGATGAGAAACCATCAGTCTTAGTCCAAAGTTCTGTTTTCCATCATTTTTTATTTTCAATTTTCAATCGCTTTCTGGTTAGGTTTAGACAACCAAACTATGCATCAACATTAAGGAAAATCTCACAGCTTGGGTTAAGAATTTCACTATAAGTTTGAAGCATGTCCTCCATTTTCTGGGTTACCAGGAGAACGGGTTTTTGCTCCATCTAATGTATGTTTGTGTGACTGAAAAGGACCTACAGTGAAGCAGTAAAGTACATGGTGAAGATATGTTTATTGGAAATGTATTTGTGATACAAATCCTGCAGGATATATGTGACTGAGAATGTAATTTAGCTGCTGAGGAATGTAATTTTGTGGACTGAACAAGTAGTTTTGTAGCATAAACAAAAGCAACCAGCGACTGAAAGGGCAAAAAAAAAAATACGGTGAAATTAAAATAGACCTGGGGTAATACCACCAACCCTCACCTAACCATCTAATGCACTTTTTGTTAATCTCCTTTTGTGGAAAGGCAAAAAAAACCCAAAAACTTGCAAGTCACATGATAGACACAACATGATGGATAATTAAAGACACAGTCTACAAAAAATGAAGCCATCTGGCAGGTTTTATTTCATTGTGAAACTAATATGTTTTGCATTGTGGAGCAGCAAAGATTTGATGCAAGACTGCACATATACAGAAAGCTACAGATTAAGATGATGTAGATTTCCTTCTTCTAAACTATTTCAAATCAGATCAGTATGAATATACAGCTATGAATGTAGACACCTGCATAATCTGGCACTAAATGTTTTTGAAACGAAAAAAAAGGTGTTGTTGTTTATAAAAAAAATTATAAGAAGACAGCAAAATACACCAACAGGCTATCCATAACACCTGAAATAGCGTCTCGTCAGTAAAAACCAAACAAGACCGAAGGCCAGGTTATCCTCAATCAGAACTAGTTTGTAAGACATGCTGTCTGACCTTGTCAGAAATCACAAGTGTTTATGGTTGGTCGGAACACTATTATGTAAATCGGGGGAATTGTCATTGTCACAGCTCCTCCTAATGTAATTTTGGAAAGGTGTGGAGGAATCGGTTCGTGCATTCGACCATCAAACGATGGAGTGCGCCGGCAACACTTTAAGCTAAACGTCGGCTGCTAACACGCTCACAAGGACAGTGTTAAAATGCTGATGTTAAGCCGGGGTTGCCAACTCTCATGTTTTTGACATGAGACACTTGCTTTCAGGCTCAGTATTAGGCCTTCACACTGCCCAAACAAATCTCATGTCAAATTAGAGGAGGCCTCGAAGCTTATTCTTTATGGAATATTATAATTATACAGGCAAAACAGCCCTTCTCTACACAAAGGGAAAAGCTGGAGCATCAGGCTGTTACTGCATTTCACTACCAATATAAGTTTAAAAACATTGCAGAACAGAGAAGATGCAATTTCTGTAGCTGTATTTGAAAGATAAGGATAGACAGACTCAAAACACTTTTCGTGTATGTAGGATTTTGCCTCATACGCTTGGCTTTAAAGTTTCACATATTGCAAAAATTGAAATGCCCATAAAGTACTTTTGTGCTGTCCTGAGTATACGTGCTGAATATAACTTGACAGTCAGGTAAACGGCTTTCAAACGTCAAGACTCTGAAGACATTCAACTCCTTATTCACAGGTTTATTGAGATCAAAAGAAGGATGAAATTGAAACAGACAAAAAGCATGATAAATGCCATGCTTGCTGTACAAATATACATTGTAAACATCTCAACTCATTATCCAAAATAAATGAAATAAATTTGTAGATGTTACCTTTTAACATTACGAGTTGCATTAATTCTATTTTTGTCAACCCAAAGACGAAATGTACAACAATATATTCTAACATAAATCACTTGTCTTTGGATTCATTTATTTGCAATTACTCTTAAATGATCTTATTGTAGAATATCAATCGGCAACCATTAATGCTAGTAGCTGGAGAAAGTTTCCAACAATAAACTGCGGTGCTACATAGTATGTATGTAGATGTTGCTGGATTAGCCCAGATGCAACCAGAACAGCCGTTTTCAATTACATACTGACTTACTTCCTGAAACTGACAACTTCCTGTCACTCTTAATGCCTTCAGTGAAATACAAAAACATTTAATTAGAAAAACATAGAACTTTGTAATATGTTGCATTAGCTGCAACAGAATGACTTTAACATTACGTATGGCAAAATCTAAAACAGGTTAAATTAATCCTCACCAGTAATATCTACTTGTGCCAGAGAATTTAATATGGGTTTTGTCAAAACACAAAAGTTTTGGTCGTCGCTTCCAGCTGTTTGTAGGAGTCTTTTCTCTTAGTTTATTTAATACTGAGCAGCAGGATCGATATTTCCAAAGTAAAAGAGCAGATTTTTGGAGTAGTAAATTATGCATTTGATGCAGCATTAACTGCATAATCATTAATAGCTGTTGATTATCTCAGACAGACACTGGATTGGTCAGGATTTAATGGCGAATGACATTGTGTACGTTTCTCGCCTTCACACAGGTGATATGTAATACAGATTTGCAGTCGCATCATTTGTTGAACAGCGGCCATCTTCTGTCAGAGCTGTCAGAACCTTTTCCTGCTCAGACAGCATGTTTCGAGGGGTGTATATGAATTATTTGTATTACTGCTTCGTGGGACAGAGCGCTTACGGGGACTCATGCGATAGTTGTTGAGATGTTTCACTCCTAACTACTCTTTGAATGTCGATGCCGTACCACCAGACGGACCGATCTACAGACAAGCACCGCGGTCGCTTGAGCCATGCTGCTGACATGGCTAAAGAGATGATTTATATCTTATTTTCCAATGTTTTGACAGCTGTTTGCGCTGTGTTTCAGTTACAGTTTACTTGATTTAATGAGCACCATGTGCATATAATTATTCTAATTGATAAGATATTTTGACAAGATTTAATAGGATGCAATTCAGTATAAATATTCAGTAAATGTAAATGTGCCTCCACAAACTAATTAAAAGACTGCAGCGGGTTATACGTGGTACAAATTGGGGTTCACTGCCCAGACTGCGAGAAAACGTAGCACATACGGATGATGAGCAAGGGCGCTGAATCGAAAATGAGTTTGTGGAGAAGCAAAGTAGTTTGACCAGGAAAGACCGAAAGCCAGAAAGTTTCCTGCTTCTGATGCGGATTGTTCACGTGTGTTTGCTGACTTTAGAAATAGCCAAGAGCGAGCGAGGTTCAAGTAAATGACGACTCCGAACGCAGAGATCTGCTTCGTCTATTGAAAGCTTTAGTAGCGGTCGAAGGCACTTGGTCAGCTGAGGGAAAAGGAGAGGTTAATTTTTAACATATCTCTTCATTTATTTATTTTCTGCATGCTCGGGCTCTTTGTGAGGTCCATCCCAGTTTGAAAGCAGCTGCCTGGTGCTCTGCTATAGGGAACCAGTCATGCAGTGATAATGTTAGAGTATGCAGCAGATAAGAGTAGTGACACACGATGAGACACTCGAACATAAAATCTACAAACAGAAACAAATCATTCCTGGTAAATAACCTTACGACAGATGGCCTAATTATTAAATTATTATATCACAATTACTAAACTATTAACCAAATTAGGTTAAAAAAAAAACTCCATTTGGCTCATTTTCCTTCCATAATGTACAGATGTGAAGTATGCCTGCAAATGCATTGGAAGGCACTCTGACAAGGAAAGAAAAAGGTGGCAATTGTGATCCTGGCACTTGACACATAATAATGGAAAGATAATGCAGACACATGCGAGCTACCAGGATAATGACGAGGCGCAGAAATATCCAGTTTCACCTTACACCACAATCCCACTTACATAGTCATTATTTTAATTTGTCTTTCATCAATCACCTCTGCATTTGCACTTTCATCAAAGTTGCCAGAAGGTGACACTTCAAGAAACAATCTTATTTTCAGTAACAAATGTCGCCAGTCAGTTTGGCGAGTCAAAATGTGCGAGACGGAGCGTGCATAAAGGTGCATCAAAAAACGGTTCATCTTGCAGTTACGCGGCAATATATTAGACTGCATGTTGTGCGAGACTCTAATGAACTGTCACAGAATACCAACTTGTGCACCTTCTTCACAGGATAAGAACAAAAGACAAAGGCATAACAGAGCGAGTTGTCTCCGATATTGGATATTACACGCCATGCCCGTGGAATCGCTAATGAACTTCATCCAGTTTCATGCTAATGGTTATCAGGGCGAATTCATTCCCTCGGCCTTTGTGTGTAATTATTGATTTCCCCAAGAAAGGTGGGGTGTATAAAGCCCAGTAAACAGCAGGTAATTAGTATTTCTGGACCTTTGGCAGGATAATGTCCTGTGTTGCTTCTATTTGTATGCATGAAGGCAGAGAATGCAAGAATTCTCTCCACACGCCAAGATAACTGGGAGTAGCCCCACAAGCTGCTACCTGAAGCTCCATTTTATCTTCGCCCCGAAACGTGTTAACAATTAGAATTTACACACGAACGTTGCTGATGTTTTCAATTAAAACCTGCAAGATTAAGAATGGGGAGTCTTCCGTGAGAATGGGTGTGGCGGCTCGATAGAAGTCTTCCTTATTGTGCCCGAGAAGTGTTTCATCTCATTCCAAAACGCTGACATTGTTCTCATTATCATGATTTATCCGGAGCTTTTCAAGAAATACAATGTGCGGATCGTTCTTTCCCTGAGGATGTATGGTACAAATTAAGTGTAATCTGGAAGGCAGACGTTCATATTCAAGTAGTGTCCCAGCTTGAGGAGCTAGTGGAGGTTTGTGGTATAAGGGATGCAGGCGGGTTTAAGGTGAGAAAAGAATAAAATAAAAAAATGGATGGCTGCTCCTTCATACCACTTTCTTTTTGCATGTTATAAATAGTCCTAAAATTAGCACAGACTAATTGATCTGACTGATTTATTGGTGCATAAATGATGATAAATGCCGACTAATTCTTCAAAATCGCAGAAGAAAAATGGTTTGAATGTGCTTCATCTTGTACTAATTGTGTTTCGACATTTTCTTCAATATCCAAAGTAATCCACTTAAAGCTGTTTTGTTGGACAGCAATTAGTCATTATTTCCATTACTGATGAATCGGTATTAATCTGGTAGATTCTTAATGAACTGATTCATGATTTTGTATATTAGATGTCTGAAAAATTTTAATTTCCCAGACTCCAATGTGAGAAACGTCCACGATTCAAAGACAAACACTTTATTTTTGACAAATAGACACAGGAAAGCTTGATTATTATTTTTTTAATACTGAAACAAATAACCTATCATCAGAAAAGCTGCTCATTAGTCGTCTGTTGAATTGATGTGCCGGCTCAAAGTTGCAGCTCGAGTCGTCTGTACATTATGCATGATCAAACAGCGTGACCTTCTGTGATGCAAATTTCAGAAACTCTGAGCAATATACGCTAAAAATGGGATGCAGTGACAGTTTGCCTATAGGGCTCCAAACCTCCCACTGTGAAGACATTGTTGCACAGGCAGAACACATGTAAAGGCATCGAATCGTAGCGTAATACTGGGGATCTTGCAAGTTCATGACATCATTTGTGCTCGCATTCATCAATTCTGAAGTCTATGAGGAATTTTTGTTGAAGGCCAGTTTAACCCTTAGATGCATAAGTGGGTAAAAAGTGGTTTTCTTGCAATATCATTGTAATGAAAGGTTTTTATCATTTCATTTTCCAGCTACTCCTCAAAAAACATTTTCGCTATCATTCCATTTAAATTGTAAGTAATCCTTTATACTCTTAAAGAAACTGTAATATTCATAATACTAAGCCAAGCGCTTTATCACTGATAATACCATAGAAGAGGTGATGCAGAAACTTAGAGTGACGGAGAGCAGCAACAGCTGGAAGAAAAGAGTGAAAAAATTTCAACAAAATGGCTGCTTTTTAACTGTTAAAATGTTCAAAATAAAGTGAAAAATAAACAGATTTCAAACACGAAATCATTCTTGTGTGGACAAAAACGTAAAACAAACAATAATACAAATGATTAATCTGAACAAAAATGGCTTAAAAAACCCACATTGATCCTTATATGGGTCATTTTTGACCCACTTATGGAAGAGTGTAGGGTCCAATCACTCGTGCATCTAAGGATTAATGGTGCTGGTATGTTTTGTTGTGAGTTCTAAATAGGGCTGGGCGATAAATCGAATTAATTCGATTAATGCGCCTTTTTAAAACCTGACGATTTGAAAATTTGCCAAATCGTAAAAACGAGGCGAGCTTAAATATATAGCCATGCAGATTCTTCTTCTGCCTTTCACGTCTTGTGCACTGGCTTTTGCTTCCGTCTCTTATCTCCTTCCGCCAAAACACTCACACCCCCATCATGGCGGAGACAACAGCTGGTCGCGAGAAAAGGGCCTCATGTTACTTCGATTATATGGAAGTGGTTCGGCTTTGACAAGACTGACACAGAGCAAACTACAGTCATGTGCAAGTTTGCAAAAGTACTGTGAAAACGAGGAGTAGCAGCACAACTAACCTCTTTCAGCACCTCCGACAGAGGCATCCTAATGAATGGGAAAAGTGCTCGCAGCTACGGGAGTGCGGCATGGCTAGCACTAGCCATAGCAAACAGACCGCAAAGAAACAACAAAAATCGATTAAAATCGTAATCGTCCAAGATGACTTAAAAAAAAAAAAATCGAGATTTTATTTTTTGGCCATATCGCCCAGCCCTAGTTCTAAATAAAGTGAGTGTGTTGTCATTGTCATTTAGACCTCAATGTGGAGATTTTTTGGAACCTCAAGAAGCACATTCTGCAAGTGCAGGGACAGTCGTTGCTAAAAACACATTTCTGGAGGTCACACTGTACGCCCATTAACTGCTCTTTTCTTGTGGGCCAGAAGGACAACAATACTATCTTGTTTCATATCTATTAAACTTTAATGACTCCCATTCTTCCATTTCCACTGATTACCAAACACAGGGCAGAGTAGACGCACAGCAACGTGAGCCTACGACTGTGAGTCTGTTGTTCAATGCCAGTGGAAGCATTACTCATATTCCCGTCATGGGAAGCAGCCACTTACGAACTGAAATCCATTTTTTAAACATCTGTCATGCAGAGTGAAAAGGAAAACTGCTTTGTGCAGGTTGGTGAAGCATCGCCTCTGCTGGCGTGATGCGGGTGACCTGCGCTGGGCTGGAGAAACACAACAGACTTCCATGAAAAGCACCGCGCCATTAATGGACATTTGTTGTGGATCACTCACTCCAAAATGTCAACACGCTTCCAGGCGGCCACTTGTTTTTTTTTTTTTCCCCTCGCAGTCCTGAGAGCGAAGCAACACCGGGTCACTATCAGAAAGCCTCTGCAGCTCTGTATGTGTATGCATCATCCGTGGATTGATGCACACACAAAAAATACAACAATGCCTGTAAACATTCAGCTTGTGAAAAGTGTATATGTGTGAAATTAAAGAAACAGACACGGTAGTTTTTTCTTCTCCTGTGTTTGATCCCTAAACTTGCTGCCGTCTATCCTAGACCTTCGATGTTGGCACAGTTCTTAAATCCATAAAAACTTCAGCTGTCTAAAGTTTTGGGAATGGAGTGCCAGATTTCAGAGGAAATAAGTACAACACCCACACGACACCCACACAAATCAGACCTCTTTGTGTCTACACAGGTGGTAGAAATGCAGACATTTTACAGAAATGTGATTAAATATCTTATCTCTTACCACACAATGACTAACAGTAGTTAATTGTTAGTCTATTATTTTGTACTTGGAACAGTTTGAGGCTGTCAGGGATTGACTAAATTAATTTCATGAATTCACAACTTTGCAAACTCAATTGTCGGCTTTGCTAATATTTGATTTTTAATGTATTCCAACATTGCAGAGATACAGAATCTAGTCTTTTCTTTTTCTTGTACTTTCCGTGGTTACATCCGCGGCTGCAGTTACAGCACGTTCCAGCGTGTGTTTTGTTCAACAGTAACAAAATGAAAGTGAATTTTGATGGATTTGGTTTCATAGACTTGCTGCTGGATAGGCTCATAACAAACACCACCTGCAATGGCATATGTTGTCTCCGTCCTCCTGCTCGAACGAATCAAGTGCAATGACCTCAAAATAGATCCATAATGAGTACACAACTTTCACTGCTGCGCTCATAAGAAAAATAAGAAGCAGAAGCTTTTTGTGTGTGGCATTATTTAGTCACTATTTTTTTTTTTAAGAGTTTATCTTTCGTGTCTTTAATTAAAATGTGTCTTTTCAAATTAAAGCTTTCAGTAGAAACCTGTAAACTCTGTTTGCCAATAACAGCTGCACGAGTTTCCTGTGACTGATGTAAAAGCTTCACAGCACTGAACTGTGAAATCTTACTTGTAAATCCTACAAGCGGGAGCCCTAAAGAAACCTGCTCTTTTCTGCGTACCTGATGCATTATTTAACCACCTTCTAATGACACTAAGCGACGGAAAATTGAATAAACATCAAGGAGGCACCAACTAATTTAAACAACCTTTTCATTTATGCACATGTGCACTGTTAGTCCTGCAGGCCGGGATGGCTGCCACGCTCCCTGATGGACAGCCTGCCTCTGGTCTCGGCTGTCTCCCCCTGACACCAGATGACCTGATTGATTACAACTACTGCCAGTCTCCCTGGGAACTGCCAATATCCCATGTCCTGCCAAAATAAAGGCATCAAGTGTTTCTGCGCAATTACAAAGCGAAGATCCTCTCCAAGCGGGCCGCGGCGTCAACCCTACCTGATGCCTAAAATTTCAAATGCTCTCGTCGCCGTCGCTCTCTTGAATTTGGGCCTCATTTTAGGAAGATTAAAGTCATCGACAGCTTGATGCTGCTTTTGCTGGAGTTAAAAGAGAGCGAGATAAGCTGGAAAAGTAATGATAGGGAGCTATCCATAGAACGCGACAAGAAAAAAAAA
Organism: Acanthochromis polyacanthus; assembly: GCF_021347895.1. Classification (NCBI taxonomy): domain Eukaryota; kingdom Metazoa; phylum Chordata; class Actinopteri; family Pomacentridae; genus Acanthochromis; species Acanthochromis polyacanthus. The sequence continues at coordinate 17,436,030 of NC_067133.1, forward strand.
ATCTTTTCTGTTCTAGTAGGTATAAGATAATTACTCCACAGTTTTTCCCCGCTTCCTTTCATCCACTGCAGTGTTAGATGCTGCCTCTGACAGAATATGGAGTCCAATGCAGCATAAAAGGAAAACTAGAAGCCATACTTTTGTCCCTTAAAGAACTTTCTGCCTGTTGTATTAAGGTGAAAAACACGCTTCATTAAAAAGACAAATGTGAGCGGCGGCGAGATGTGAACAAAGATCGGGAATGTGCATCGAGACAACACACCTCTTTCTTTAATTAATTCTGCCACACAGCTCTCACTATAGCATCTCAGATTACAGAGAGCAAATTGCTATGTAATTGCATGCAAAAAAAGTTAGACAATTCGACAGTAACAGCTGCATAATCGCATGTAAATGAGTTTCGGGAGCTGTTATCACTTACCTATGTGAATGGCATGCTGAAACCACGGAGGGGCAATTTAACTCACAAATCACTTATTCTGCCATTAGGAATAACAAAGACTCATGTACGGAGAATGATAAAGAGTCGGATCCTTAATGCACCAAACACTTCTTAAGGTGAAAAAATGCCTGGGGTGCGATTACACCGATGGTAACACCCTGTTCTCTAAATGAAAATGCAATATTAGCGGTGATTTAGCTATTTGCTTAGCTTGGTCCCCTTAGCGTTGAGATTATGGAACAAGACGGAGATGGGCAATGATTTGTGTTATTTTTTATTATAGGGAGGGAAACAGAGAGCTGTCCTGGCAGATGCAGGCTGGACTTCTTTTCAGTTTCTCCACTGCAGAACCTCCTAGCGATCACTTATCAGCAGGCAAATCAGCTTAGTCATTGACCTTATGCCCTCTGGCACTCATTAGTGCAGCATGTGACAGTGATGGAAGGGTGGGCTTTTCCTGGAGTACGCTGCTCACACCGGGAATACACGGGTCACAAGTAGTGGGTGGCTGGATTACTGCGTACCAGTGAGAGCTCTCTGCCGTGCTCTGCCCCGGGCGAGCTTTTTTCTTGCTTGTGCCTCTCCTCCCCTGCCAAAACCTCTATTCCACCTTTTTTTCCCCCTCTCTCTCTCTCTTCCAGTTATTCTATTCTTGTTACCCTAGATAACGGAGGAGAAACTAGAATTGGAGAGTGGCTGCTTTGAGTGATGTCATGTAGCTCAGGCAAGCACTCAAGGCATTATGGGCCCAACGTGCTGAGTGCACTGAAATGAGAGAGGATCAGCAGTGGCTTTCTAGCTCTTTCTATAGCATCATGGGCCGTGCACGGTGTGGCATCGTTGGAGAACCCTCGGGGGCTACTGCTGCAGCGCATATGTGGTGTGGTTGTTATTGGCTGATGCCACACAAATGTATCAGTATACAGCAAGACACAAGACACCCAACAGAGCCACTACTCAATTCAAATATGTGAAATTTAAAGAAAAAAAAAAGCAACTTGTTGTGCACAGAGCTGCATAATGTCATATTTTGCCCTCACAGCTCCTCATAGTAGAATGCAATTTGTGTTTAACTCAACGGGAAATGAGTGCAACTCCACACACACGTTTTCTAAATTGATATCACAAATGTAAAGCAAAGCAAGGCTTGAGAATTGTATTGCAAGTAATAAGAAACACAGTCAACAAACAATATCAAATTATTTCTAACAGCTATTTTACTCACACACAAGTGACATGCGTTGAGTTATCTATTCACATAGGCTCAGTCTGTTTTTTCAGTCAACAGGAGATGTATTTTGAGATCCACATGTGCCCTCCCACTTCTTCACAGCTTCACCTGAGGGCTGGATTTTCACTGCTGCTACTACTGGAGGTTCCAGGTGGCGACACATTCGGCGGAGTATTCTTGTAGCTTCAGGTGTGTGGTGGCTGTGCTTCTCTAATTAATACCAAAGCACGACGGCAACAGATAAAGCTTTCTGCAGTTGATATAATTACCTGGGCGTGACAGAAAAATATGTAAAGAAACTGCGTAGAAAGAAAAGACTGGAGGATGTGGGATGTGTGGCTAATTTTATTCTTCGGTATAGGCGGGTGTGAACACTATGGGATAGTGCTCACCCACATACTGTATTGCCCGATTAAGCTGGTTGGACAGAAGCTCCAGTGGTATTTAATCAGCTTCCCCAGACCATAACCCCAGTATGGGCGAGTGCAAACACCCAGTATTGTCTCTTCCCTAATTCGGTGCTATCTCTTATTCAACCAGCATGACAAGAGCAGACGTGGGAGCGGCGGTGGTGGTGGTGGTGTGTGAGTGAGTGAGTGAGTGAGTGAGTGAGTGAGTGAGTGAGTGAGTGAGTGAGTGAGTGAGTGAGTGTGTGTGTGTGTGTGTGTGTGTGTGTGTGTGTGTGTGTGTGTGTGTGCATGCGTGGAGAGGGGTGTACTCATGCAAAGCTGTAAGGACTGACAAGAGCAAGGAAGTCCACAGAGAGAAGGTAAATAAAGGAATATCTCAACCGCTAACAAGGATTTTAATTGGCTATTCAACTATATAATTACACAGACTTTGAGTAACAATTGCTCCAAATATATGACCTTCAGTGCTGTTAACAGTAACCAAATTGGCATTGCAACTCTGTAGTTATGGTGTCCTTAGAAAGAAATTATATAATAATGAAATTATACTCCATTAAAAATGATAAAGGACAGAATGTGAAGGCGAGGGGAAAGGGGACTATTATTTCCTTTTAATTTGCACCTAGTTGACTTTGCTTGCATTTGACGGTCACAATACTGGCAACCTACACTTGCAAGGCGGGGTTTGTGTTAAAGAGGATTTTTGTGGTTTGCCATGGTTGCATAAGTGGTAAAAAATGAGACAGTTTATGTTATGTCTCTCAACTTGACCCTTAATTGTGGTGGCAGCGGGAGGAACCTCTCCAAAACAACATTTTCTACTGTGTCCCTGTGGATCCCAAGGTGTTCCCAGGCCAGATGAGATATGTAATCCCTCCGGCACCTCCTGTGTCTAGTTCCCAGTTGCCCAGAAAACCTTCAAAGGCAGCTGCCAAGGTGGCATCCTAATCAGACACCGTCTCAGCAGGGTCCTTTTGACTTGAAGAAGCAGCGACTCTATTTCAAACTCCCAACAGATGCTTGAGCTCCTCACCCTAATTCATTGGCTGATTATGTTTCTAACACTGTTCACGCTCCATGTGTCATGAGAAACACATTTTGATGACGCCACTTGTAGCGATGCAACACACATATCGAGATGGAGAGTTCGGCAACAAGCACAACGTAAGACAACGCAAAAATACAACATAAAAAAGCAAATATCCCACTTGGGGTAACTGCACAAGCCTTTACATCCAAAAATAAGCTGATAATAACTCAGCTCAGATAAATGAAATATTAAAAACATACACTTTTAAAGAGACAGACAGACAGACATTCTTAAATTTCAAATGTCTGGACCAATATAACTAGCATGCTAAAGCTAAATAAAGTGCTACATAAGTCAATATGTAATTGCACGACTTTATGTAATACAGTTGACGGGTATCGTAATTGACATTTTTGCTGTTTTCAGGCATAAAGTCAACATGGCCGCGTATAAGAAAGATATTTTTAAATATTGTATATATATATACACATATATATATATATATATATATATATATATATATATATAAGCTGCGGACGTGTTAAATCCTCACGTGACTCAGACACTACTTTATATTAAATAACTAACAAAGTCTTGGAGTCTTGGCAGTCTTTTCTTCAGGAGGAAATGACATCATATGGAGCAGGTCATGTGATTTGGAATTAACACAACTCCTTCAGAGATATTTATTGGTGTGTATTGGGTAACTTCGTTGAAAGTGATTTCTTGGACACAGATACAATTTGTTATTTTTCATATAAAATTTGATATATTGCCAATAAAGAAACATCTGTCATGATTATCTCAACTTCATTTAAAAAAAAAAATCACTGTTTAGCTAATAAGAAGGTGGTTGTTATTAAATTCGGACGGTTATTTAGTTGAGATTTTAGTGATATCCAGTCAATTTTAGTTAATAAGTGACTGTTTCCAAAATAAATAATTATATAATTTGTAAAGACATGATCATAGTAAGTATAAACTTTTAGTTACGTTTAATAAAAATGTATGGAGGATATATCCCATGGACTTCAAAAGTCCCTCAATTATATATTGACCCAACTACACTACCGTGCAAAAGTTTGGGGTCACACAGGAAATTCCATGTTTTCCATGAAAATCTACACCTTTATTCAGGTGCTAACATAATTGCACAAGTGTTTTATAATTATCAATTAGCCTTTCAACACGATTAGATAACATAATGTAGCATTAGAACACAGGAGTGATGGTTGCTGGAAATGTTCCTCTGTACCTCTATGGAGATTTTCCATTTAAAAAATCTGCCGTTTCCAGCTAGAAACATTATTAACCACAATAACAATGTCTAGACTGTATTTCTGATTAATTTAATGTTATCTTCATTGGAGGAAAAAAAGCTTTCCTTTCAAAAATAATTGAATAACTGACATTTCTAAGTGACTCTTTTGAATGGTAGTGTATAGGGTGTGTACCACCACCTACCTTACAAGAACCAGTAGCTGATCCACCAAATTGTGACACTCACAGGCAGTCACCAACCATTTCTGACAAAAGTTTCCACTTTAGATTGACTATCAAAGACGATGAATCCTACATTTTGACAGTATGATCACACAAGTTGTTCAATGTCAACACTTTATGTGACATGTGAGCCATTCAGTGGGAATCTTTTACTTTGTATATTATTATTATTATTTTAAAAAATTCATGTTTGTAGAGTGGTAGTACAGAGGCAGGTGGCCCCACTGAAACAGAGATGACTAAACACGGGTAAATTGTTTTGAACAAGAGTGTAGAGAAGTTCAAGTGTTTAAAAAAAGTTATTTTAATTATACTTGAAAGTGACGACAGAGCCTGGATAAAGCACGCACCACCAAAGGCTTTCCACTATCAGCAGATTTTCCCTGCGACTTAAATCATGAGCCAACCAAGCTTATTATACATGTTTTATACCTTCGGTAATAGATGGTAATCTCGGGATAAAGTAATTGAATTTACATCAGTTATTATAGTGATGAACATTACCTGAGAATTATAATTTCGCCTACAGTGGCAGTCAAACTGTTTCAGCCTAAACCTTTCAGATCTTCAGTTCTTTATAAAACAAGCACACGTCTGAGCTGCAGAGGAGACCGAGGAGGAAAGTCGGAGGCAGTTAAGACATTCTGGCAGAACTCACTCAACAGATCAAAGTGTGAGGCTTTGTCCGGTGTGTGATCAGTCTGTGAAAATGGGACTGGGGGACTGGCAGACTCAGCTCTTTCCCTCAGTATTGGCTTAATGCAGTTGTGCCACCGAACCTGTCACAGTCTGCAACGGGCAGGGCCAATGTACAGCTGCTAGCTCTAAAATGCTATTACTGGAGCTTCAGTCAACAGCCATAAAAATACAGACGGATTCCTAAACCCGATGGCTAAAAAGCAACCACTTAACACTGAGCTATTTTTCACTGCTGTTTATGTCAACAAAATCTGTTACTTTGAGGCAGAAAATGTTGGATTCTGTCAGCATTTACCAATTTCAATCAGTTCTAATTGTATTTTTGTTGTTGTTGCAGTGGTTTTAAACATTCTCACATTTGCACATAATGATCTGTTGCGATCAAAGTTCAAACAGCGTGAGCTTCAGTTACATATGTGTTGCTGAAACTCACGCTTAACAGCCTTTACATATGAAAACTGTCAGATTTATCACCGACCACAGACCTCTGTGTTGCAGTATATGATGTGTCCTTGTAAAAGATGTGAAGGTTTGAAAGCCATGTCATGCTTTCATCTCGGGCTGACTGACTTCACAGGCTGGTCCCTGTGAATAAAGCCACAATTTAAGTGTTTTATCGTATAGCTCCACCCCCATGTCCAACACAAGGACACACCAAGATATAATTATAATGCAGACAGACGCTACACCAAAAGAGCATACCCAAGAGCATTTTGTTCCTTCCCCCTTCCAGTACCATTTCTTTTTGTATCCATTATGTTCTGATTCAGATACCCTCAGAGGGGAAGACAAAGAAGATTTACTTTGTTCAATACAATGTAGGCCATAAGCCTTAAAGCAAGGGTCAAGCCCCAGAGGGTATTCCCTGACCAACTCTGGAAAAGAATCAGAGGAAACCACCAAACTCAGACTTGTCTGGTGGGGGTTTTACACTCGCTTCACTTATTACATGCAGCGCTAAAGCAAATAAATCCATGAGTGAGCACAAGTAATTGCATTATTTTCTTATGTGAGATATGATTCTGCTTTTTGGTGTTTCTCTCATTTAGGATCTGGGGTTAGTAGTACTAATTGTTTCCCCAAAACAATTGAAATATTGTAATTACTTTTGTGGTATTCTCTTTTCTTGCCAGTATGCAGCAGTGGACTGTAGTGGGTGTGCAGTGTGCAACACAGAAACCTTGATTAACCATTTAAACGACCTCTATTTTTATTAGATAATTATGCTAATCAAAGCAGTCTATAGAAGCACTGGATTTATGCAGGGTTTCAAGGCTTTATAAGACATGAAGACTGGCGCTGGTGAGATTTGCTTTCTGGTGTGATTCTGCATTTGTACCTAATTAATACATTTTGAACCTTTATAAAGGCAGCTATCATCAAATACACATATTTATTCATACATAGACTTAATTCTACAACAACACAAGGTCACATGCCCAGATACGGCTTCAAAATGGAAAGGAATGAACTGCATGTTTATGAAATGATTAAAAATCACATGCTTCAGTCTTATTTTATCCTGCAAACATATTGCATTTTCCAAATCAATATATCCTATAATCTATGAAACATCTTTATCTCCCAGGGATTTATCTTCAATTAATAATTTAGTATTTGTTGGTCACACTTACTTATTACCGCAAAGACAGTTTTAATTATTGTGAAAGTCTCATTAAATACATACGTGCATATCAATTAAGCACCAGTCGGTTATCATCGAAAGAATAAAGCTTAATACTGGCGATGAGATGCAGCATTTAGCGTTATGTGATGTTAAAAGGGAGTGAGAGTCATTTAAATACCGTGCAGTGATAATCTTCCTTCACTCTGCGGTACCGCTCACTCGCCGGCATTAGAAATCTTGACCTTAAGTCTGCTGTGTCTCTGCAAACAGCATCCTGTCTACTTTGGCCACATAGTATAAGCAGCCTGTCAGCAGCAGCTCCAGTCCTGCATCATTGTCTACACTGGAAGTGTTCAGCCGTGGTGCCACTATGGGCTCAGACTCAGGGCTTAGCGCCCAGAAGTAAATCAGTGTAGTTACACTCGCCTGAAAACCATGGCACAAACACACGTATTGACTGAAACTGAAGAGCCTCCGTTCGGTTAGACTTAAATGAAATGGACATCTGAAAAAGACATGCTTGCAGCTGACATGTGCAGACAGCCTGTAGGATGAAAGTAGCAGATTAAAATCTTATTTTACTCCCTTTGCCACCAGAAAACCAAACAGTCACATCATTCATCACTGCAGCAGCAAAGGAGCAGTTCTGATTGGAATATTTGACTGTTTACAGCAACCTATAGTATTGTTGGTTAATGGTGCTACAACCGATCTATAAAATATTGCTTTACAGTATATTAAACTTTTAGTAAACACTTGAAGTTGCTGGGTTTCCACACTTCAAAATCTTTGAAATGATGTTGCTTTATTATGAGATATACTTAATATGCTTAGGGCTTAATACAATTAGACGAGTTTAGGCATTAGTATTCAGTACATCCATAACTAAGCATCGATGCTGATTCCTAAGCCATCCCTTGTTTTTCACACTATTATGTGAGAATTTTGCTCAACTACAAAGCACTTTATACATGCCAGTATGTAGTCAGTTAATAACACAACAGGGAGAAAAAAGATTTCAGGGATTTTCAGCACATTTTGCATTCATATGCAGCTCTATTTACCCATGTAGCATCACAGAGCGCTAAATCATATGAACATTCTTCAGCTGAATAACATCGCAAGCAGTGACACTCATTACTTTCCTTGATTCAAGAGTAGTTCTTTTCCTAATCTGTCGTGCAGTGTCAAGAGCTGATTTTGATTAGCTGGCTAGCGGAGTGAAAAAGTCGGTTTTATTGTTGCCATGGACGACTGTGTTTCACACATTCATCATCTCACATTTCAAAAGAGGATTTTTGCTCCAGTGAAGTTCTAACAATTTGGAATCAAAGAAATCACAATGATCAAAACATTTCGAGACCAGATGCCCTGCGCTGAAAGAGCAACACAATACATGCTATGCTTGCTTTTGTTACCAGTGTTGTTAGGGTGCTCATTTGAGGTTAGGATGGCACACAGGACAGTAAACAACAGGGAATACGGGGGGGAAAAAATGTTGCAGAACCTGTAACAAAGCCTGAAATACAACTTTCCAAAAATTGTTGGGTCTGTTTGGATAACTGACTAGTGGACAAGATATAGGGGAGTTAGAGTCAATGGAATAGTGGAACTACACTATCATGCCTGAAATTAAACAGTGTTTTTTGTAAACAAACATCAACTATTTCATCTAAAACAATATTAGAACAGTCAAAAAAGCCATAATAAAACAACTTGCAAAGCATTATGACTCCCTGTGTTATAGATTTCAATACATTTAAAAGTATCCATGATGCATATTATTTTTCATTTAAAGTAGAATGTTTTGTTTTTTTTAATACATGCATGCATTAAAACAGGGTGGTAATTACTAACTCATATCTAATCAGATCAGATTTATGATGAGGAACAACTGTTGCAACAGTTCCAGTTGATTTTGAAACACATGACAGAGACTTTTAGCTATTTAAGAAATTTTAGTGGTCATTAATGTAAACCTAACCTCATCATGACGAACCCTTATTTTGGATACAACGTTAATGATCTTGCTCTTTAATTCTCAAGGGAAGTTATCCTGTCCGTCTATTTGTTTACTCTGTTTTTGAATGTCATTATAACGACTTTCTCTGCCAGTTTAAGGCATTTTCAATTATCTCTGTGTATAAATAATGCCGCATGCCTTTCACTGGCCTTATTTCAGTTTATTTTATCATGAAATATAGTAATGCACTTCTCATTTCTCAGTATAGCATTCAGAAAATGATGGTTTTCCAGTTTTTCCCTTATGCTCAGGACATAATGATGACCTGAAAAAGCTGTGACAGAACCACTGTTGTAAAATCTCACAGCGCAGTTTTGCACAGTAATTACGGCATGCCGAGAAAAGGGAGCTGAAATACCTGGAGATTTCAGACTGAGGAGACTTTTGACATGTAAATTCTCTGATTGGTGACACGGTTCACAGATACAACATGTGTACACTTAGTTCTACTGTATGCACAGAGTTTTGTGCCACTATGTTTAGCCCCCCAATTAGCGACTGATTTCCAGTTCTGGCAGTGAAAGGGTTAATAAACTCATCCTACCTCTGGTTCTGACCTGACAGCCCTACTGTTAACAGGGAGACCAGCCACTATCAGGGGGGATGAAGCGGGCATTACCTCAGACTGGTATCACTACAGCCAGGATGAATGAGGACAAGAATGAAGGTGGATATTAACATATCCTCTCATTAGCATATTAACAGTGTGCATGAAAATGTGGCTCAAGCACTTACCTCAATTAAATTACAGTTGAATTCCAAGGTCGCTGCTACATTACCTCTGATCCCTCCGATGGTCTTTATAATTATGTTTTTCAATGCACAATATGCGATATACAGTATATTCAACAAAAAAAAAGAAGCATGGGTCAACAATGCGAGGGTGTTGCTTTATCAGTTGAATAAAGTGCTAGAGTGTGAGGGTGTTTGCTCTATTGCATAATTGCTTCCTTGTGCGTCTGCTGAGAGCAGGGATCACTTCTACTCAGATGGTGGATACTACTTCAGAATGAAAATGTGGTGGAACAGTCGCCGAAATGAAACGTGGAACGGTATGTTTGAAATTGGGAAGTGTGATTCAGTGCCGCAGAAGATATCTTATTATTAGGAATGTAACAGCTAAAATAAGGCCGTTGATGTTGCAGCAATTTCCGCCGCACAGTCACAGACATATTTGTCCCCTTCGCTGTTTTTAACACCAGAGTTTGACAGATGGGGACAACCGAGCCAAGTGTAGGTTAACATATGCTGAGGCAGGATGCTAAATCCCATATCTGTGCAGAGCCACACTGTTTATATAATATCACAGGGGTAGTTGTGAGCCTCATACTGCATGCTACTTAATATACACTCCACAATTTCCACATTACTAGCTATGCAAACAGCTCATTTTAATCAGTGAGTCATACAGTGCATAAATAAGGCATGTGTGTGAAACATTGCAGCAGGGGTAAAAGGTTCAGCCACTGCTCATCGAAACGCTAGAACGGGCAAGAGTTGTGATTGCAACTTTTAACGTGTCATGACCAGACTCCCACTAACAGCTGACCTTCAGAGGTTTCTGGCACACCGTGGCGTGATGAAGCAAAATAAACACGCAGCCAAGGCGACGTGATGGATGAAATGGCGCAGGGGAATGTTTTTTTCAACACACGTCAGGCTCCGTCGTACGGACGCGACCGCTTTCCCTAAGCACCGCCGCTGACGATATGCATTCTGTTAAACCCGAAGTGTAGCAATTTGGAAGGGTACTTAAGGCAGGATGGCACGCTGCTGTTTTCAGATGCTAACATAAACGTGACTTTAGTTCACCTCAAGTGCACTCACAGCTGCCAAATCAACCCAGAGATGATGAGGAGCATGTTTTTAACGTGGTTCGCCTAAAATCTGCAGTGGTGCTATTGAGTGGCTTCTGTAATATTCAGAAGACCCGCTTCAATCCGTTCCCTCAGAAATCTGCAGGAGCTTGTCAGTGTTGGATACACAATCTGTTCTAAATTATATCTTACAGCGGACTGGCCGGTGTAGTTCCTGCTTCTATATTACACCTCCATCTAACACTGTCAGATTTGCAATTGTTTTTCGTGTGTAGGCGAATTGTCTACACATGCTTTTGTTTGCAAACTCACCGGTGTCAAATTGGCACTTTAGGAAGGAATGAAGTATTTTGAATAGAATTGTTCTGGCTGACAAAATGGATTGTGCTCAGCATTTGCTTTGTTTTTAATTCAATGTCAAGAGGGAGTGAAGGAGTGGACATGTAGTCTGACAGTCACATGTTTGCACGGCGTAATTCCAGTACTTTGTATACGGAATGCTTTTCAAATAACAGCTATCGAAAACATGCCTGCTGTAATAACTGAACAGTAGCAAAATACAAGTTTGTTTGTCATAAACAAGGAATATTGAATGAATTAAATGACTAAGTGTTACTAAAAAAGGAAGGGAAGAATGCATTTGTGAGCCCTTGTTCTAATTGTCATAGTATGCAAATTCCCCTTTGGAATATTTGTTTCAAATATTCAGCGAAATTACACATTTGTTGACATGTCGCTGCGACCGGCTGTCAGTTTGAGGAATGGCTCATCGCAGTCATGCCCATGGGCAGTGTGAATTGAGTTGCACAGCTGGAGTTATGTTAAACGTAAGGCGAAGTGACAGAAATGCTAATCAAGTATCAAAACTGACACCGCTTTCGACGTGCATCAGACCCTCAATGATTTATTATTCAAAGTGAAAGCATGTGTCACCGTGTTGAGCGGCTCGTGGGTAAACACGAGCTCCCACCAAGGTGCACAGCCACTTTCAGCTCCCCACCACCACCCCTTCTTCCTCTGCTTTTCCCCTCAAGCATGAACAGTCCACTCTCCACAAGGGCCCCCGAAAGCACGGCTGACGAGTAACTTTCAAAACAGGTAAGCCACACGCAGTATATCTAAGCAAGTCACTTAAGAGTGTACTAAAGGGGCTATTATAAGAGCAGAAAGTAGATGGAGGATGTGTGTCCCTACTTCAAATGGGCTCCTCTGCTGAGTAAGCCCTGCCGCTTTCTTTCCTCTTTGAGTCCCATTCCTCTCCCGTCCGCAGATCAGAGCGAGGACGGAGAGCAGCAGCAGACCCCGGTTATCGCACTGTCATTCACAATCCTTCATTTACCTCCTCAGTCGTCTCTACTGCAGTAATTTTAGCAAGGACTTTTCTTGCCGGAGCCTTGCGGGAGGAACTGGAGGGGGAGCGGAGAGGTTAAACACTCCACGGAGCAACTGTGTTTTGACACGAGAGAACCGATGGGGATGAGACGTAAAACGCAGCGGGATCTGCTTCTTCCCCTCGCTGGATATTATTTGCATCATGGACAGAGGAAGAAAGTTGTCTGTTTGCTGTGACTCTGCTTTGGAGTTGCCAATTAATTCTGACTTTCTTTGTGAGTGGATTGCTGGAACGGGGCCTAGTTTGATGGATAAACAATGCTCCAGTGCATAATTTAGTTGAGCTCGGGAGCGAAAAAAAACATGAGATCCATTCACTCTCGCTCTCCCAGTTGTATTCTTAGCATCCACTTAAGTTGACTGCAGAGTTGTAATGAGATTATTGTGACTGAACAAGTGAAAAACAGATAATTGGACGCTGTTTTCGTCACTAAAATGTTTGCATCGCCATCTACTACAAACTGTGAAATCTAAATATATGACATGTCACGCCTGCTTCTCCCTATGCAATATCACATATAGTGATAAATATTGGAATAGCTGCTTTCTGCATAATTCATACATCTTAACATCTGAGAGAATGCCCGCCCACTCCAAGCCATTTCATTGGCTGCCTTGCAAATCAAGACAAAGTCCCCGCTGCCAAGTTTTGCAGCTATAGAGGGTTTGTGCATTTTTAATAGCATGGGGAGAGAAAAATAGATCGGTTAATGATGTTGATTATCCACTTGGGCAGATGAGCATGTTTGGATTTCCTTGAGAAAAGTGTGATCATCAAAGAACTATGGACTTGTTTTATAGAGGTCCTCTTGTCAGCATGCATGTACACACACATACATACACACACACACACACTCTATAATTCTCCAGTGATCCCATTTGCATTAAGTTCTCTCTGTAACTTTGATGGTGTTTATCGCCAGTAACGCGATTTCCTTTGTTCATTTTTGTAATTAATGCAGAGTCTTTGATTACTTCAGCTTCATTTCCAGAAGAGGTTGAAATTAATATTCAACCCAAGGCAAAATGCATTTTCACAACATCATAATTATATTAAATAAAATCCGTCCAGCCGTGAACAATGGTGTCCTATGTTTCCTTTTTCTTTTCGCTCCCAGGGAGCATTGTGTGCGCCTGCTTACGTGTGAAAAGTGAACCGCTGTGGCAGATTAAAGCTTCACAAACAGCTCACGCATCGGACAGGTGTCCTACTTTTTTTGTTTGTTTGCTTGTTTTTTGTAATCCTTCCGCATTTATTTATTTACTTATTTTGTCATGTGGAAGCAATGCAGGGCCCTGGCAGAAACCCTCCCGAGAGGTTTGCATCCCCACGATGTATCTGTAAGTGAAATGTGCAACCTATCTCACACTTGCACATGCAGACCTTCCCTTCACTGATTCAAGATTTGCTCCGACTTTATGCTCGAAAAAAATCCAACGAGGGTTCTCTGACCTTAGCTAGAACTGCTCCAAATGTAGACTTTCGGGCTAAAAATTCAAGTCACAAACAATTCTGAACATTTTGACTCATTACTCCATTTCTCATCCAGTTGTCTGGCGGCCCGTTTTCGATAATTTCAGTCATTTTAAGCCGCACCGCTTTTGCATGGGATGATTTAAACCGCATTTGCACCTCTGCCACAAAGAAATTGACTGTACAGGCGACAGGAGGGGACATTTGTCATTATTCAAAGTTTAATCTCGAGACACACAAAGGTGTCGATGCCGCATTTGCGCCGGAGTAAAACGAAAGGTGCTCGCTGGGTAAAGTTGATTATGCAGGGCCAAATCAAGATAAACACATGCTGACAACAATAATAATTCTTCTGTCTGACCACATCCGTATCATTGGATGATGAACGAAATCTGATATGCATGTGCAGAGAGCAGGCTGCTGCAAAAGCAAAGCTCAGGCACCGCACTGCTCTATGATAATGGCTCATTTTACCCTTGGTTTCATTTCAAGCAGATTAATTACAAACCTTATTTACACATACTATATTGCATACATGCGGATATTGGTCAGATGATTACTTCAAAATATACACAGAATGCTTGATATGTTTTTTTTTTTTCACAAAACACAAAAAGAGAAGTTTTTTTTGAGTGCATCATTTGTTGAAAAATTTCCAGACTGAGTGAACGTTGCAACTTCCGCGGATCAATTTGTGGCCCTCAGAGGATTTCTAATGTATTGTAAATGTAAGTATCACACAGGGAATAGTGCCTTTAATTAATCTGGACTGGGACTACACGTTTTAATCCTGGCATTGAAGTGTAAACAGGTGAATGTTTGGCGCTATACCTCCTGCGCAATAAAGATGCCCCCGTAGCGCTCCCCAAATAGGTCCAATATGCAAGTGAGGAAGTTCACTGCGTGTCCTGATTTATTCGCTGTTATTAATGGGGCAGTGTTGAAGGAAGTGGTCTGTGGCTGCCAGCACAATATCTGACCTCTGAGAGTGCACTAAATCAAGGCATTAGGGAATGCAGTAATAAAGAGGCCGGGCAAAGGCAGTGAACCCACTCTAAAGCAAACAAACCACAACACTAGCTTAGAGGAAGGCTGAAATCGCACCCAGAGGCTTATGTCATGCAGAAGAAGTCAACATGGCAATAGCCTTGCAGCTGCTGTCTGCTCATTCTCAGATTCTGGAAAGGCATCAAATAAAGGGAAAAAATGTCAGAATTAATGAACACACTTTAACACGACACCTTATTATCTTTATTGTATCTGTATTGAATTTAATTTTGCACAATGGCAGGATTGTGTTTTTTTTTAGCATAGCAGTATATTTATTTTGTTTCCTTTTTTTAAACCGTTATTCTAGCAGATCACTGATGCATGCTTTTACACCTGCAGTGACAATGAAAACACGCTGATCTATCGCAGGTACAATGTTTACCATCTTCACTATTTTGTTTAGCATGGCAGCCTTTTTTTAATTAGCACCAAACACCGTAGAGCCGAGGCTGATGGAAATGTCATTAGTCATCGCCGCTGATCGGTGCGTTCCTACCTTCTGCCTCCAAGTCCACATTTCAGTTTTCAACCCTGCACGGTTAGCGTACGTTTAATTGGGGCCCCCCCCAACAACCGTGTGCTCCACAACTTTTCTTGATTCTTGCGGTCATTATGGCCAAAAATGTGCATCCATGCACTTAAGTGACATTTCATCCCCAGAGCTGTCGCGACATGCTAATGCCACCTCCCTCTGATGCAGCACCCGTGCAGCCAACGGTGTTTTGTCTCCGGCTCACATCTACTTGGTCTGTCTGAGAGCTTCCCGTGGTTGCCTTTGCAAAAATCACTATTTATGTAGACATTACGTCAGCATCGTCTGCATCTGAAAGCTTGCATGTTTGCCAAGAATTTAGAAATTGACATTAAAGCTGTTTGCAAAGTGTGGAAGAAAGCTCAAAATGTGCAAGCTTCATCATTTTCTTTAGTCAATTTTAATGAAAGTGTGATAGATTAGATTATGCATTAGGAGAATCTGGACTAAACAGTTATGTTTTTTAGAAAACTGTGTACATTACCGACCAAATGGAAATACTATTGTGATCTGTTAAAAGTTGAAATGTGGTAAATACATAATTCATGATATTGGGGTTAAAAACAGATGGAGTGATAAAAAGGCTTAAAAACAGGATTAAAAGTGTCAGACTGTGGCTTTAAAAAAGTGTGTTAAAAAGTTAACATTGTTAAAAAATGGTAAAAGTGTTTTATGAGTATTGTTGAATTCACATTGTGTGCTTTATTGTTAAAGTTATGATGTTAAAATCTGTGCTCTACACATGCACCTTAATTGGTTAGTCTGAGATTGATTGCTTTTATCTCCTCCCACTTTACTGGGGAATTGCGGCGTTTTCCTCGTTGCAGTAAAGCAGGTGTAATTTTCCTCTTTTTCAAGTTGGTAAGGTTCATGACTAAAGTAGTATTTTCGGATACATTGCTAATATTTTTAGGGTACCAGGAATGAGTTTTTGTTGTATTCTGAATAAATTAAATGCTAGTTTTGTCGTGTGAAATTGAGCACGCGTGTGAACAGAGCCTTGGTCACAAGCAAGTGTAGCATGTAGCCGCCACATACGTATTTGGTGAATGTACATATGTACACTTATTATTAATATTTTAGTCCAGTTGTTATTGTGTTGCTTGAGTTAAAATAGTTTTATGGTGTAAATGTAAAATGTGAGTATTGAGAATGTGTAAGAAAATATTTTGAATGTGCGTGTATAATTTCATTACAGTAAAGTGCGTGTTGAGGAAAGTTCACATTGAATCATTGCTGTGATTATTTCTCACCTTTCTCAGGTTTGTAACACATGCTTTTGAAAAATAACATACTTCTACATTATAAACATTCATGTGATGCTGTTTGAAAAATATATCTCACATCACAACTGACATTTAATCTGAATGTTTTGTTGTGTTGGCCAAACTAAATTATGTGTAACATGCGAGTGTCAGTCAAATGCATGAAAGGATAGTGTCACATATAAGGTAATTAATCTGAAGTCTACAGGACAGTTACATTGTCTGTTGCTGTGAATTTGAAACATTTTAAATGCAAACACAGTTATTTTGGAGTTCTCTTTTATACGAGAACAGCATTCTTTTCTCTGCAACCTCTTCAATCTCCTCCTTATACCATAAAAGTTAAAGATATTCTCCCAAATACACAAAGTGATGATGAGGTTTTTTTTTTTCTTTTTTACACGCTCACAACTCCAAGACTTGACATTCCTTTTTCTTTCTTTCTTTTTTTGTTATTGCGTCAAAACAATAGGAGGTAGGACGATTACATTAATTTTCACCGCACGATTTCTCTGCTAACATTCAAAAATTGACAGTACGTGCGGCAGACATTGTTGTGCTTTTCAGATTTTGAGCTTTTAAAAGTGGGTTAGCACTTATACAGGGCAGGGGGCATAGCCTCGGTGATGTCAAAGTGTCTGCACAACTCACTGTCTCATTATACATCAGAATAGTTTGCCAGCACACCTCTGCAGACATTCGTCTGTGAAGCAAAGAATGGCAACCATCAAAAAAAATCCCCCACCCCCCACCCCGACATGTTCACTCTCTCATTTATGAAGAAATTTAATATCAGATGATGTTTTTTTTGTATTTTTTTTTTTTAAAGAAAACATTTACTGAAATGCAGGAGAGCAATTAGACTTGATGGTTTTGGAAGTAGTTGTGTGTTTAAGGCAGGTAGTTTTCTTTCCAAGTCCTCTGGACCTAAAGGCCTGCTGGTTTTCATTCTGAAAATGTAATCAGGAAGTGGTTTACACCTGGGATGCCAGGTGAAGGCAATTACCTGCAATCAGCTAGCTGGCAGGATAGAAGGAAGCAGTGCTCTGTGTCCTCAGAGTTGCATTCAGTGTTGTCCGAGAAGCAGCATTTTTATCGTGAAAATATTGCCGCACTGAACATCATTTGGTGTTTTCTGCCACAATGCTGTTGTATATTGCGTGTTCTGGGCTGTCAGGAGGTAAAAACAGTAAATAAATGCATTCCTCTACAAAGGGATGCAGATAAATACATCTCATAATCATGCGGGTATGAAACAAGAAGACTGCAGACATTCTTAGATCACAATAGCCTCACAAATAATGTTTTGAAACAAGCAGCTGCCATTGTACCAGCTTGTGATGTTCACTAAACACTGAGACCATGAAATAGCATGAAGGAACACACGCAACTGACAAGCCAGGAAAATTACACTATATATTATTAAACTCAAGGTGTGAAATTCCTTCCTCTGGCATTGCTCCATTGCTTAACTAATTATCATGCTGCATTAATTTTCTAAACCCCGAGGTCTTTGTTGAGTTTACTCAATGTGCAGAGCATACATGTTTATTTCTGTAAAAGCGAGGTGTGTTATAGAACAAATTAGAAAGCAGGGTATTTGCTTTGAGCCGGGCCAACACAGAACCAGCAGCTGGCGGGCCTGCTTCATTTGTATTCTACAGATTGTATCAGAAATTTGGGAAATGTTAATTGGAGACAAAGTGTTAAGAGGCAGATATGGTCTGACATGTAGGCAACATAATAATATTAAGGATAAATTAATGATTCCATTATGCTGAGGGCAAGAACAGAATGCCATCCTCAATCCATAGAAATACATAATAGATGAAATGAAGATAGCAGGAAATGCTAAACATTTGCCCGGAAAAAATATGCCGTGAACGCCTTTCAGCTGACACACAGAAATCAAAAGACACTGCTTCCCAGCATCCAACAGTGGACATGTTGACAAAGCCCTCATTTATTACAGATTCCCAGCCCAGGGAGCATAGCCCCAGCGTGACGCTGATTAGAAGGCTTGTACAAAATAAGCTTGAGAGCCCCATTTCACCACAAACCTATATTCATTTAGTTCTGCAGATTTATACATCCAGCTATCTGGGCAGGAAAATCCAGCATGACATGAGAATATATTCTGCCCTTTTGAAAAGGAGGTTAATCTCTCTTTCTTTCATGAAGAAACCTCAATCTTACAGTGACCAGCATGTCTCATATGATGCAGCAGCCGGAGCAATAAATTGAATTAAATAAACCCATTAGTTACAGCAGCTACCTTCTCACCTCGGCCCAGATACACTTTCATGGTAACTTGGTCCTTTATAAAGACCAGAGGACACAGCTTAAGACTGTGATGACAAAGTGACCTTGAGTCAAAAGACAGAAAGCGTGTCCTTGTTCATTACTTAAATCAATTAGGACAGCATGTTTGCTGCGCAGCACAGCCTCAGTGTGTTCTGCAGGTGTTTAAAAGTAAATGTATGCTCATTCAAAAATCAATTCATAGTTAGGATTCTGCCCCCTCCTGTCTTGTAGACATGAAACAAACTAGAGGTCGATTAGAGTAGAGAGCGGCTATTGGGAGATTCACCCTGGGCATACTTAAAATGCATGGAATGAATACGCAAGTGCAGTTCACATTCTGTATGAAAAAAAAGCCCCAGAAAGTAGTCAAGGATCCTAATGCAACAGCCTCAGAGCAGACACGTCTTTCTTTTTCTTTCTCTCTTTTTTTGGTTTCATTTCCCAGTTTTGATTCTGACAGTCAGCTCAGATAGAAAGTGAGTTTTGGCCCATGTTTTTATAGCTCGAGGTCATCATAAGGTGCTTTTAATATGATCAAAATAGTTTCCTGTGACTGGCAGGCATCTGTATTTGTGAATAAGACACATTCATGGATTCATTTTAATAACTTTTTTTCTTTTTTAGCTTTTGTGCGTCATCTGAAAGTTGTCCGTTAGTTACCGCGGACAAACATTAAAGGCTAACGAAGGTTATTTTGTTTTACAGGCTATTAAAGTGCTGAGAGGTAGCAATCAATGCTATCTTGATGATGTCCATAATGTCACATTGTTTACAACACTGCCGCCTGCTTAAAGCTCCATTAGCACCAAGTAGCATAACAAACCTCAGACAATGTGGACACCAGAGGCCTCATTAAAAAGAAAAAAAAAAAAGCGCGTGGGAAGTTTATGTGTGCACAAAAGACAAATATAGCCCAAGCCCTCCCAAAAATATTACATTTATATAATGGTGCACATGCAGGCCTCAATACTAATTTCTCATTATGGCCAGAATAAAATTTAAAAAGTGCACATTCTTTAATCCTTCGTTATGTTCATTTCTCAGGAATAGCGGTCAGTTTGACCTGCGACATGTTTAATTGTCAGAAACCAAAAACTCCCAATAAACATTGTTTATATCTCATTGTTTATTCCATTACAAACTATTTCTATCAATAATTAGTGCAGTGGTGTTCTGTACCTCTCATAGATCATGGTTCAATGGGGATATTCACTTGTTTTTCATTAAAAAAAAAATTATTGTACATTTGAATGACGTACATATAAAATACATCTACACAGATTTTTTTATACATTATTATGCATTTAGATTTTTTTTTCTTTTTATGGAGTGATATTAATAAATTAACACAAGACATCTCTTTTGTGTAAGGTCAAATTGACCTGCTGACTTAAAATTAAGAAAAATGAGTCTTGAGGATTTGTCTCCAAAGACACTGTGGCACAAAATAAAGCCCTGTCTGTCTCTGCATCCCAGACTTGCTGCTGATTCATCCTGTCACTTTTAGACCCCAGCCAGGATAAGGACCCCTGAATATGCATGTAAGTGCATTTTATCCAGCTCCTTCCACTTCTCCCCCAAAACACACCTTCCTTCTAGATTAATCATTTCAAGAATGATTTTCTGTACTGAGTTGGGCATGAGGCTGCACACTGGATCTGTGGTTAGCACTGTCGCCTCACAGCTAGAAGATCTTGGGCCTGGGATGGAGTTTTCATGTTCTCCTTGTGCATGCGTGGGTTTTGTCCGGGTACTCCAGCTTCCTCCCACAGTCCAAAAACATGCTGAGGTTAATTGGTGATTCTAAATTGTCTTTGGGTGTGAATGTGAGTGTTTGTTTCTGCATGTAGCCCTGTGCTAGACCGATGACCTGTCCAGGGTGCCTTCACCCTAAAGCTTGTTTTATGCTTGGCGCGTCGGTGAGGTCAATGCAACTCGGTGTGGATGAATTACGTCATTTTAGCATCCATGCCCCCTCACACGGCCCTTGTCAAGTGGAAAATTTTCGTGTCGTGCACTTCCAAAATTTTCTAACAATGCAGATGGAGACACGCGGAAAACTGACAGAAGAAAAGGAGCTCCGAGCAGTGGAAGTTCAGAAATACAGGCGTTTATGCGATTTATCACACAGAGATCACTGTGAAAACCGAGTTATGAACAATTCATGGCATGAAATTTAAACTGAATTTTTCTACTGCTGAAATGCGACTATTCGGTAAAATGCCATGTTGTAAGTGGTGTAAACAATGGCAAGCTCCTTCTACTCTACTTTAGTATTATAGTAGACTTTTCTCTAGTATCTTCTTCTGGCCTATTCCACTATATTGACATGACCCACAACTATGGTGTTCAGTACTGTTTGGTTATTTATTCATTTGTTTATTTTTTGTTTGTTTTTTCTGTTTGTTTGTGTGTGTGTGTGTGTGTGTGTGTGTGTGTGTGTGTGTGTGTGTGTGTGTGTGTGTGTGTGTGTGTGTGTGTGTGTGTGTGTGTGTGTGTGTGTGTGTGTGTGTGTCTTATTGATGGGTAATTAATAGTCGGGAATAACACAACACCTGATATTCTTCGGATGTAATAGCACCGCTTGCTAGTCCCTGTTTCGTCCTGTCCACCCTTTGTTTCCTTTCACGCCACCACTGAGGTGTAGCACTGCCCTCCCTGGCTCTTAACAGGGAATCGTAATAAACAATGTCAACTTAGCTTTCAGGAAGGGCTGGTGATGGTCACACGCATGCAATAAATAATAAAATATTTGGCTGCAAGACTAAAATATGCATTAATCTCAAAATGTTGATACCCCTTCCGTGGAGTTAAACAATGAGAATAAATGCAGACAGAGAAAATAAAAAAGTATTATAGTAGTCTATGTAGACATGTGTTTGTGATACACTGCCCCTGCAGTTTGGGAGCAGACACCTCATGGAGTATAAAGTCACACATTCTCTCGAGTGGACTTCCAAGCATCTCATTTACTGGTGTCACATTCATGCAGAAAGCATAACCTAACTTTGGACAGCGGGGATAGACTCCAGCCCCTTCTGACCCTAATGAGGATTAAGTGGTGTATAGATAATGGATGGAAGGATGGAGTTGGGCATCACCAGCTTAAAAGCTGACTTAATATCTGTCACAGGAGTCACTACCACCCTAGTGGGCCCGATGGTAGTGACTCGTGTGACAATTTGTCCTGCAACATAACAGAAGGGTCAGGTTTGTTTCAATAAACTCCCTGCGCTGCAAGACCGAAAGATTTAGGAAATCTTTCTTGCC
The DNA here is from genome assembly GCF_021347895.1 of Acanthochromis polyacanthus. NCBI lineage: Eukaryota > Metazoa > Chordata > Actinopteri > Pomacentridae > Acanthochromis > Acanthochromis polyacanthus. The sequence continues at coordinate 17,458,099 of NC_067133.1, forward strand.
ATCAGCAGTCAGGCTATTCAATTGAAAATTAAAGGAGAACTTCGGTTTTTTTCAAAAGCCGAAGTTCCCCTTTAAACAGATAAGAACCCTGACAACTGAATTTCCTTTCGAGGATGAATAAAGTGATTCTGATTCTGAATAAATCTCTAGTTTTCTGTATGTTTTGGTTTTATTTGTAACAGTTATACATGAGACCAGAGCTGCTGACAAGAAAGAAGAATGTGTTGCATAAAAACAACTGCTTCTCTGGTTTGGCTGCATTGACTTTACCACTATATTTTTCTACTGTCCATTCCAAGTGTGACAAAGTTGAAGACATGTGATGCTAAATTAGCACAGCAATCCAACTGAAGTGACTTAGTTGGATTAGAAAAAGATCACTGTCTCGGTTAAAAGCAACCCCGCCTCCTCGGAATTACATTTACACAACTGAATTGCATTCCCAATTACACTGTAGTGGCAACATAATCAGCGGCTGGAGGATCTTCAGAGGCAATGTTTTGTTTTGAATGAACGAAGCAGCGTTTCTGGCATTTTTTTCCGAATGGCATCAGAGTCGGTAAGAGATGGTTGAGGTGGATGGCAGACAGACTAAATGCACAACTCTCAGACTAGAGCCCAGGGTACACATCCAGACTCCTGTCTGCAGTTAGATTGAGGCAACAAAAGCACTTTTTGCTGAAGTTAGGAAAACTTTGTCTTTAATCACAGGCTTATGGCATCATCGCTGTGTGTGCTCCCCAGTCATTCCACATAATGTTGTCTTCAGAATAAGTTCGGCTACTCAGAATCCCATTATGCCAAATGCCACACAGTCAGACAGTCATCTGTGGGGCTTTTCCTGAGCCCTGTTATTGTTTTTTTGTTTGTTTTTTTTAGCTTTCCCTTTCACCCTTTCAAATTGTTTCACTGGATCTGCACCAAGTCATGCTGCATTTGCATTTACTAATGTCTAGTAGCAATGAACAGTTACTAAGTGATACTCTGATACTGAAGGAAGTGAGAATCGAATTATTAGACAACTTCTAAACAGATTTCTAGATATTTGTCATGGAGGGGAAAAAAATGCTAAAGCAACACTTCATTGGGCAAAATCTCCACAATAACCCCTACTCAATAACCCCAGCATATTGTAATTCAACTGGCCTGGGAGGAAGCTGGACCTCTGCACCTCTTCTCCTCTCAGCTCTGTTTTAAGGCTTTAGAAAATCTCACCCGTGACAGGAGACTTTGGCCGATCGCAGGTCTTTTCAGAGCAGATCAGGTTAGATGGTATATAGAGCAGCACAGTGGGAGGATGTGGGTCAGGAGGGAGTGGAGTCCTAAAAACGAATGTTAGCTTTTGGCTTGACTATATCTGTGCATACAAAGCATGTACATATGCCCATGCTTCTCTGGTGGGAGGAACTTTGGTTGGGAGGAGCTGTATTTTCAAATTCTGGCATTTTTCCCCCCCAGATATCTGTCTATTGCAGCTTTAAAGCCAGGATTATACTCCCTTAGGGATGCAGACAAGGGCAGTTACAGACACCACGGATGCATAGTTGTTCTTATACTACTTTCTAGTGGATGCATTTCATATACTTCTAGCATGTTGCATAGTGGTCGTACTCATAGGCATCAGTTTAGGGGGGGACGGTGGGGACGTGTCCCCCCCACTTTTTGTCAGGGGTCATTTTGTCTCCAACACATTCAAATTCTTCACATGTAAGCCGTTGTAAACCCAGTTATTTTCAGTAGTATAGAAAATTCCGACGCTCCTGAACGCACCATCCGCACTCGGCCGAGAGTTGCACAGACACGCAGCACACCTTCGTGAGGTTAAAAAAAAAACAAAAAAAAACGCGCAGATGCTAAATTTGCGCCTGTGCCAAGTGGAAGCTCCGACCAGAGGCGTGCAGGGGCAAAATTTCGGCCCGGGAGAATTAGTACTATAGCGGCCCACAGACCCTTCTACCCGCATGTATCGATAGCTCTACAGCTTGAGCCTCCGCCTTTGGTGCGGTAGTTGTGAGTTCAAGCCCAGCTTGTGGCATTTTGCTGCCGTTCTTCGACATTTTCTCAAAGTGCTGTGGTCTCCACCCCCCCCACTTTTAAAAACAAACTGACGCCCTTGGTCGTACTGGCAACAAATTTGAGAGTAAACATACATCCACAGAGTCACAGAAGGAACTGACATCACAATGCAGAAAGTACAACTCTAGCCTTACAGGAAGGGGTGTGATTTCAGAAATAAAGTGCATTTGCCGGGTGGATTAGCCTGAAAAAGGCCAACGGTCGGTCACACACAGACACACAAATCTGTTAGCATGATATGAAAAATGACCTTAAATCTAATGTTAGGATGTGATTCGAGCAGTGTGAATTTATTTCTTTCACACTTCAAAAAACACTGCAATAAACATAGTTTGTGAATGTTCACTATACCGCAGCAGAATGACAAGAGGCACTGAAGGCCCTACTGATTTCCACCCATTAGCCCCGAGGCTGCACCAACCCTTTGTCATGAGCACTATTTCAGAGGAAAGCGTTACCACTGCTGCTCTTCTTTTGAAAAAAACTAAATAAATGCTTGATTTTATTGCATTATTGTGGTTTCATTGAGAATTATGCATACACAGCAGACGTATGGAGAACATATCGCACATACTGAGCGCCCCACAAGGGAAGAGTTTCCTTCATGGATGAGAGCAGGTAACAAACTTAATAGAAAGGCAGAACACGTGAACTCCCTCCTAAATCTTTAATGCCAATAATCCAAATTACCCAAGAAAAACAATCACCTCCTGATACAGCAATTAGCAATTAGCATAATCCCTAAAAGCGTCCTTTTGCATTTCATTGGCTTAATCCAAGTCTCAGGGGAGTTTGGCAAATGCCACCGCTTGCGTTAATGACTTCCAACATACCAAAACACACTGCGAGGGCTGGTGGCTGAGACGTCAACAGTATGTTTCACCGCGTGGTTATGAAATCAGGACTGCGCTGAGAAGATTTCACAGTCAATCAGCGTCTATACTGTATGCAAGTGCGACGAGTGCAGTTTACACGTCTAATACCGGGCCCGTACATTGTTTCACACTGTGCTAAAATTATTCTAACGGAATACCCCATGGTGATTTGAGGGAAAGAAAGAGCATGAATAAGTAAACAACATAAAGCGATGAGAAACTTCAAAGGCGACGGGACAATCACAGCAAACAAGATCCTGGAAGCCAATGAATGTGTTTGTCTTTGTTTGTGACAGTGACTCAGGGGTGTAAACAGAGGAATTAGCTCACACCTCCGGAGTCTCAACACATCACACAGCCATAATTGAATTAAGTCTGTCAGGTTGCTGCTGAACTGTATGCGATGAGGAGCATGAGATGAATTTGGCTCCAAAGACCACCTCTATAAATGGGCCTGACTTTTCATTTTCGTCAAATCCTTGAAAAAAATAAAGGTAATTGGTTGAAAAATGAGAATTCTGAAAGCTGACTTAAAGGGCATTTATGTCTAGTGAAAAGGCTTTTCTTGATAGGGAAAAAAAGGCCAGCAGATGCTGCATATTGTTGCATATATCTACAGCCTAATACTCACATGATAACGCTGCCTATACAACAGGGACAAACCAACATTTTCATTCCTGCCATCCTTCAGCATAACATACTACGGAAGCACCTATCAGCTCCTGGACACACATTTGAAACATACTCCCAGCAGTCCCTGTATCTTGGCTCCATGACCATTCCTGTCAGGGTTTTCCCTTTGACTGAACAAATGCATCAGCTTGTGTCATGAGACCACATCCCTCGCAGCCAATAAGGAGCACGAGCAGCCCAAGTGCTGCAGGAGATGTGGAAGGGAAATTGGAATCCTGACAAGTATGATTGACATGCGCATTTGTCCCAAGGTAGTCTTATTTGCAGAGATTTAAAGACGTCTGTAAACCAGCATTCTGCCGAACAGAGTCATTGTTCCTCCAGACGAGAAGCACATCACGGCAATTCTGTCGCATGCAAAATAATCTTTGGGGAGAAATGAATCCCTTTGAGCATAAAATGACTTCAGCTTATACTTTATTTTGGGTCCAAAATAAATAATTTAACAGATGAAGCCATGTCTTTCATTTTCAGACAATCTGTCCATGTTGTGGAACAAAACCGCGCGCCTAAGTCCTTCCTTCGATCCCGGCAACAACAGAGGAGGCGGCTGCTCTGGATTTTGTATAGCTCTTTTGATGGACACAAAAAAAAGTGGATATGAACCTTGATGGTGAACCGTAACCCACGGCCACTTCACAGCAATGGAAGGGGACAAAAATGGTGAATTAAATTCCAACCATAAGTAAAATAGACTTCCACTTGAAAGCGCTGGAGTGTAGCTACAGCAGGGGCAAGAGAAAGAGGCGAATGTGTGCGAGAGAGGAGGAATGTGCATGAATTCTGAACACGACCAAAGGCAGAATGAAATTGGCTATACCCATTAACTGCTCAAGAGATTTTTTTTTCTTCTCCATATGCAAAAAAAGGATGGAGCATTATTACTTCTTCCATAATTCTCGTCTTACAATACAGATCACTAGAATAAGATCAAACCTATCTGTAATCCCGAATGAAAGGAGCCTCTATTCAGCCAAAACAAATCACCAATGAAAAGAAATGCGTCCTGAAAGGTATTTCAGCACCGTGCTCTGTGTTGTATGTGTTGATCCACCGTGTTAGGATCGTCGCTGCAGAAAATATGAAACCGACAGACGAGCGTTGTGACGGTTGCACTAATTAGCTGCACTGAAATAGGTGCAAGCTTCGTGGCTGTACTTGTTGAAAGTGAGAAATATCACCTGAGGTTTCAAAACTTCACAAAGTGATGGTGCTGAATCACTCATCAGCAGAAGGAAATGGTGAGCCAGAAATGCATTTTGCCCCTTTAATAATGTATTTAGCTGCACAATGAGGTCATGTTTCTGAATGAACCTATGAAAATAAGTGGCAACATGTTCACACCGACATAGAAAATGTTCCACAAAGCCTGACTCTGTGTAATCCTGTACGAAAGATCACGGTTTGGACTAAATATTGAAGAAGTAGAGAAGCTTTTAGAAGATTTTTTATGTACGATTAAATAAAATCCAACTAAAAAAAGTCAGTTTTTTGCATTATCAATCTTGATTATTTGTATCCCGCTATAGTTAGTCATTTCTACACATGCAAATTCCCTTCATTAAAAATTGAGAAGCCCAAAAATAGTACCAATTATGGTAACACTTTACAATAACCATCATTTGTAAATGGTAAAGAGACCGTTTATGAATGATTAACAGATTATTAATGCTTAATAATCATTTATAAACTGCATATAGACCATTAACAAATGTAATTGGATCATTTATTAATGCTTAACGATCATTTATAAATGGCAAATATGTAGTTTATTAATTTAAGTTACAAATGATGGTTATTGTAAAGTGTTACCCAAATTATGCAAAATTAAGCCTAGAAACTGTGTTTTAATAATGGAAAATTAATCAGTTTCTTATGAGATGGCTATTGTTAGTCCACCAAGGAACACTGCAGAGTTATGTGACCATCGGTGTATGTTTGTCTGTGTGTCTGTCAGCAACATTACTCAAAAATGGACCAACGGATTTGGATGAAATTTTCGGGGAAGGTCAGAAATGGAGGGCCAAGTGATTCTGTTTTGGCAGGGATGTGGCTTATAGCCTAAAGACCTTTCTAAAGACCTGTCTTTTTAACAAAGATAGAGGCACAGCGTCACTGTAGCTATGACAACAAGTTAACACTACATCAGTTGCCTGCTGACGATCACGATTGCGATCCTACTACAAATTGACCACTGTAGACTTATCGAGACTTATCCATCAGAAATGATACAAGGAACAATTGATTAAATTGTGGGAGTGTTTCTAAGTCCTGTCAATTCCCGCTGCCTGCCACATATTTAAGTGATGTGATTCAGAATCTGTACATAATGTGTACATGCATAACACATGCCTGTGCTCAGTGCAAGGTCATTTTTTTATTACAGATTTCACTGGAATCATACAACGACTGAGCAGCTTTCTTTCCCCAGCTAACAGAACATTGCAGTTTTTACAGTGTATTATATCATGTCTTGTGATTTAAGTCAGCATACATTTTAAAAAAAATCTAACCAATAATATAATTTTGTTTTGCTTTGGATAACCATTTGGATTGTAAAATATGTTTTTTGTAAATTTTTATTCATTTATTTTTTTGCTACAAGTGAATAACTCAAGCAATATAAGTTACAAAGAAAACTGTTATCGTGCTTGTTTTAAAATAAAACATCCATCTACTCTGTTTTCCAGTAGATGTCTGGGTTATCAACAGACCCCACACTTACTGCAGCACATAAAACTCCTTGAACTGATTTCCACAGAATAAATAAACACATAAATAGAGCGGGAACTCACCAAACATGCATAACAGTTAATGGTCTGTGTAACTCGCTGTTTGAATTCTTCCATACTGGAGACTATATACATTGTAACTAGAATTATATCAAGTGTAAAACATGCAAATGTGCATTTTTTAGATTGCACAGGCACTCCGTGGTACTCTGCCATTACACTTGACAATCAGCTCCATGTGCAATAATGGTGCATGTAATCACCCAGGAGTGCCCTTTCAGAATAAAGAGTCACTTCGACCTCATAGACTAGATAAATTCGTCACATTGTTGATTGAACAAGGTGGACAGGAGTAACATGGGAGTACGCTGAAGTGGCCCCGCTGTTCGATATATTGATTTATAAGTTTTTGTGTATGTAGCAGACCAGGAGAGAAGAGCTAATCTTTCTAGTTGTATAAGATGTAATGAGTGTTTTCCCTCTTTGCTATGCTGCATCTGAAGAGATTCTCAAAGAAGAAATAAACAGGATTGCCCCCGTGGTAACTGGAATCTCACAGCTCTGTGATGTTTGGGAGTTTAATCAAGTGGAAAGAGGGTGGGCAAAGAGAAAGACCTGAGTGAAGCGGTCCACTCTCTTGACAGCACAGGGGTACGCTGCTAATTAAAAAGTTTAATTCCGCGACTGCAGCACTGGCATCAGAGCACTCCGAGGTGCGTCCTTGTGAGTCTTGGCGCTGTCTTATCAGGCGTAGGCAGATTCTGCCATGTTGGGAAGGCGCAGGACAGGGAGGCACTGCAGCAGGACACGGGCCCAGCTAGAAGGCATGGCATGCTGCCTACTCAGGGATCTGGCCCACCTTGCTCTTTCCCATCTCCCCACTGAGTGGAGTCATGGGCTCCCAGTCAGGTGGCAGGAGTCAGGGGCTAAGCTGCCCATGGAGCAGCTGAGAGAGGGAAAGCAGGGCTAAACAAGGGATAAAGGCTGGATTTACACTTTCTGCTGCGGCGCTCGGCCATGGATCCACGTCTCCATTACACACATCCTGTCACTAAGTCCTGCCTTATGACCGAAGGTTGCAGGTACACTAAAGCCCACGCTGCAGCGCACACTGTGCGTTCAATATCCCACAGCAGCTAAATCAGACATGATTCACTGAATAGAAAGCTTTCAAACAGAGATATAGTTTTTGCACAATACAGTACAAAGAAGGAATCTGTTTCTTTGATAGGCTGAGATGAAGAGCGAACACAACATCGCACAACCTTGGTTAAGGTAAAAATTTGTAGCTGCGTAGGTTCTATTGATTAGAGCACATCACAACTCACAAAGAGAAGAGTCCTTGGAAATGGCAAAGCTCATTCTCTGACTTGCTTTTTTTTAAAAAAGGCCACGTTTGCCTACACAGTATCAAGAAAGAATAATTAAAAACAACAACAAAAGTTTCAGAAGAAGCTGGAGAAGAATAAAAAATGTCTGCAGGGATTAATCGTCATGCAGCTGAACTATCACCGACTCGTTTCTTAGCTCAGGAATGCAGCCCTGAAAGGGTAAGAACATCTCTTGCAGAGATTTATTGGCACATCCCCTTAGCTTTTATTGCATAGGGGGTTTAAGTGTCATTTTAATAACATAGAGATATTAGAGGTTGCAAATCTCAGTAAAACTTTGGTTCTGGTTCACAGGTAGCTGATTTATCTCGTGTTTAAACATACTTCACAGGAGAAAATTGATATTTCCATGCAGACCTTTACTAAACCGGTGATTTGCTCACATGTCCACCAAATATATCTACAGTTTAGACGACCAGAATCTTCTCGGATTTGTTTCCACCGCAATCTATTAATCTCTTTTTGTTCAACTCCTTCCAGATAGAGCTGTTTAGTTTGTGCCTTATTCTACTCAGAAATAATATTGAAATCTTATACTGTGGGGCTGTGATTTTGCAAGGTTATTCAGGATTGCTACCTGTTGTTAAACCTTCTGTATTTTCTCCTGGCTGCTGTTACCTTGGAGTATTCGGCCACTCTTAGTGCAAGTTATTTGATGAAGTCCACTACATAAATCGATTTGATATCCCATTAAGTCTGAGAATCTTTACGAGTGACGGATAATTTATAGCTTTTGGGCAGTTATTGTGGGACCGAGCGCAAGTGTAAAACCATGAACTCTTTTAGTGCATATCAAAAGGTAAGCGGTGCTGTATTTAAGGCAGATTTATGTGAAGTCAATTTTAGGGGGGTGTGTCTGCACCTCTCCGGTGATTCCACATGTGTTTAGCTAAATAATCCACAATCTGACACAGCAGCATGCATCGATTTCACTGAATTCAAGACCTTGTGAAGTTTCTTTTTAATTTTCCATACGATGACTCATTCTTTAAACTAAAGTCTGAGACGCCTATTGTTTTCACACATGGTGTTAGCATGGGTGCCGTTCTAAATACAGGTGTGAATGACGCTTTGAGGATGCATTAAGATCCCATTGCTTCATTTGGATGTGGTTTGGACCACATATGGCTGCATTCTTTTTGCATCGTTCACATCGAACCACTGCCTACTCAACTCTCATCTCTGTGGAAGTGGATGTGCAGAGTGCGTCAAACATCTCGGGCGGCTTGGTTTCGCCCGGCACACGCTGAAGCCGCTTCCTGCCAGCTGGAAACAACAAAGCGCTTGGTCTTTGCGAACAGAAAATGATGTATGTGCTCGCATATAGAGCAGGGAAGCGAGATCACATCGCAAGTGGTCGCTTGACACCGAGATGCATGCTAATGCCAGGTGGGAACATGACCTGTGTTACAAGCACGAGAGGTGTGGGTCGCATACATACGCACAACTGCATGCACACGTGGACAAGAGGCACAAGGACACACAGGCAGAGTTACCTGAAAGTTACCCAACATCGGTGTTTCACAGCTGTATTGATTTTTGATGGATTTCACACAGAATTCGGTTAGGATTCGTGGTTCTGCGTCGATGCGGCTATATCTCTGGCTCCTGTATGGATTTTTCGATAGGTATCAGTTCAACTTTAAATCCCCAACAGTGACAAATGGTACCAAAATGTGAAGTCAGGACATTGGTGTGAAATCCACCTTCAATCCTGGATTTGTTCACAAACTGCACTCATGCTTCTGCATTCACCGCCTCGTAATTGCATATTTATTGCGTAATTCCATTATTCCATAGTACATTTCTCCGCACATTTGCTGCACACGTGTTCTTTCAGCCTACAGAAAGCCTTTCCCACTCCTTGTGAAAAGACTAATATAACCGCTCCCACTTTGCTGAATGTCCAGTGCACACATCAATGCAGAGCAGAATTCCATTGAGCCTCAATAGATGAGAAACCTCATGCCTCCTGCTGTATTATGTGATCTGACCGCACATGCTTTTCAACTGGAATTAATCTAAAATGGACAATCTGACACCCTTCAAGCTGGTGTTATTTTTAACAATGTGGTCGGCCGAAACTGTCACTGTTTATCTTCTACTGAAGTCAAATATGCTTTAAGTGCTTGAAAAAGTGCATTTTTCTATTTTGGAATGCAACAGTGAAGTCATTTTTCACAAATATAATACTGCAACCGATCATTTTCTACCCTGGCAAAGTTATAGATTCTTGCTATGGCACTCACTCTTTATAAACGCTATTAGTTAACATTAATGTGAACACAATTGTTTGACATTTTGCGAAAGTGACGAAAATACCAAACAGTCAGCCTCACTAATAGGTCCTCATTAGGCCGGTCTAAAGAGTGAGAATTTCTGCCGAGAATGTTGACTCACAGCAGGTACAAATCCTAACGTATGACTGATAATCAATTACATTCTTTAGCACAATTTATGAGGCACATTATCCTCCCACGATAGTATATATGAACACTGGCACAGAGCTGCAGCGAACAGTTGCTGCATTGGTCATCATGCATCAAATAATTCCTATTCCAGGATGGGCATTTGCACCAGGTTGAGGCAAGCTCAAGAGACTAGATAAGTTAAATCCACGTGGTAATGGCTCATCCTTTTTACTCAGAAATAGCGGCAACATTAGAAGTGCCAATTGGCTGATGAAAGTCCTCTGTGTGCGGTAATGATGGCACTACATTGCAAATTGCTTGTTCAAGTAAGCCCAAAACACAGTGGAAAAACTATCCAAGAGAGTTTAAAAAAAAATTAGAAATAAATGAAAAAAAGAACCCAGCACCAATCACCAGTCTGCATCCGTCTATGGAGGCTCATACCAGACCCACACTAGGCTGGGAGTCCTGATGTGAATATAAGATGTGTGGTGGATTTATGTAGAAATTTTGCATTTCACTTCTAGAATTTACATGAGGCTTCGAGTCGCATCCACAAGTGAAATATTTTACGGAGCAAATTTATACTCGCACTACGATTCCAACAAGTAGCCAAAGTTCCGTTTAAAAACTCCAAAGGTCTGAAATCATCATTTTTCCCTTCTTGTTCTCTTAAGGACTGGGGAAACTTTCAGCTTTGATTCTGATACATAATGACATATTACCTACCTAGCATGTACTGCAAATTAGCTTTCCTCATTTATTTAGTATGGATCGAATGAGAAAAACATTTAAGAGCAGTAAAAACATCATTTTCAAATAGAACTATATGGAAATCAAGTCATGTCAAACTTATTATATGTGCATTTTTAATAGTCTTTTTTACTTCTTTCCAAAATCCACTTTGCTACCAAAATAATATGCTGAAATTTAACCAGTTTAATGACATTGTTTGATCTGACACTAATATGCAGGACCACCATGGCTGCATCCTGGGCTTAACTCCACCCACAACATTTATGATTGGTTTAAAGAAATACAAGCAAGCCAGAGCATTTTTTCCCCCCTACAGCAGAATGATAATGGATGCAGTCAGACCTTTCTCCAGCACTGGCACTGCACCATGGAGATCGATCTGACTGCGTGAGAAAGTTCAACAGAATTACAAACATAGGTTTAACCATTTATCGTGACAAAACAGAGAAAAAAATCTGCGATTCCAGCTCCTCAGATGCTTTCAAATCTACTCAGAGGTTTCGACATTTCACAGCCTAAACTATTAATAGCAGTAAAAAAAAAAGGCATTATGTGATGCTTATGAAGGGATCCAACAATAGAAACTGAATCAGGGCACAATCAACATTCACTCATACACGTTATATTCATAAAAATGACATTTTTGATTATTTTTAACTCCTTTTTTGTCATCTGGTCCATATATTATGCTTATTTGTTTTTATTATTTATCATTTTCTGTGCAGGTTTAAGCAGTACCTTGCATCCTCTCACCCAACAAAGTGACACAGAAACTCAAACTTCCCAGAAAACATTTCACTTTTGTCTCAACAGCCAATTACCTTGAACCTTAATACACCATTTGTCAAACAAACACAGCTTTTTACTGTTCAGAATGGACAATTTTCTGTCTGTAGCTCTCACTGATGCACACGAAACACACAATCTGAATTCTTTCTAAAGATTACTAAGTCTGAATATGTGTAGGACTGTGTAGTAAACTGTAAAGGACAAGTGTGCTTAGTCAATACCGGCCCTGAGCACAAAAACCCACAGGCAGGAGAGCCTGAACAGTCATGCGCCTACATGTCTTTGGGTTGCATTCTCTATAGTTCTTCCATCATATCCATCAAAATGTGGAGCAGGTGTTTTGAAGACAGGCCCAAATTTATGAATCACATTTTATGAGATTACTGCTCTCATTCAACTACACCGATGTCAAACGGTTGCAAACATCTGTAAGTGATCATAATTCCACTTCCATTAAGTGCACATTAGCCAGAGCATCACGGACAGAGAAGAGAGATGTGGTATAATGCATCGTTTAGAAACAAACAAACTGCCTGACTGAGTTTTTACATCGCTGAGAAATACTGGCTCAACTCATGAATATTTTGGACTATTTATCCATTTTCCGTCACCATCAAAGCAAACCAAAACATCTAGATGTGTCCCCTGCTTTTAGGCTGCTTGTTTGGCGTATTTTCCTCTTTAAATGTGTCATTCAAAGTTGAATGTTCGAAACGGGACAATGGCAGATATAAAAGGAGTGCTCCTTTTTGACAATATTTGGCTCTGGGGCCTCAAAACACACACGCATATTTATTATTATTTATGTAAGCATGTCATCCTCCTGTCTAATGAGCCTTTCACCGTAAGCATAATGAAACAGCTTGCATTAACACAGGCTAAATGAACAGCCGAGAGCTCCCATGTCTACGCGGCGAGATGAAAGCAGATGTTCCACAACCCAAACACCGGCATAACAGACTCAGTCCTCCAGAGGAACAGAAGGGACTTTGAGTCAGCGTCATTCTCATCAGCTCATTGACTCCATTAGACAATTCCTCTGGTCAAACATTATTATGGGAGAACGACGGCGAACTGAGCCATGACCAGCTGACCATGAGTGAACCCTCAAATTGATTTTTCCTCCCATAAACACATTAGTGATAAACAGGCTCTTCTATGGCTAATAAAGCCGGAGTCAAAGTGAATGTCAACCATCACACGCATAAAAGCTGGTGTAAACAGAACACACATGTTTGACAGCCAGCTGCAAAGCAGAAGGGAGGTGTTTGAAGAAATGCAGCACTTGTGGCACTATTCACACACATTCAGACTATGTGCTGTTTATGTGAAGCAGACGCTCCAGTAATTGATGGGTTCAATGTGAAAAGAGGAGAAATGGCAGACTTGTAACATCAAAACAGAACGGGGGGAAAAATTATGCTATTCCTTCTCAATTTAGGAATGTACAGCATCCATGTATGTACATATAAACTGGATAACAGCGTGCATGAATAATTATTAATCTATTAGATATGCATCACTCAAAAATGTAGGAAAAATTGGCCTTCTCTTAATCCGTGACTGTGTGTGCATGTATTTGAGAGAGATCATGAAGAAAAGCACAACTGAGAAATAATGAGCTGTCATTTTTTTTGTTTGTTTTCAATGTCAGAAATGAAAAACGTGAAGATTACCGACACAGCCTTAATCATTAAATACAAACACCCTGTGATTATTCTTTTAATTGACATTCCTTCTTATTTGACCTAAACATTTCAATAACAAAACGAAATATTTTAATATAGAGGATAAAAACAACATTTAAAAGGTTTAGAAATCCTTCAGCTACATAGTGACACTCCTCTGTGTGAATTTGCATTATGAATTTGGTCTGCATTTATGAACTGTCAAAGGTCTAAATTTGACCGAACATCATTTGATATGTGACAGACAGACCTGAGGTTTGATGTCAAACTCTTTGCTGAGGACTGTGAAACCTCAAATGGGGTTCGGTGTCTCTACAAACCATGCACTGCAACATGCTGTTTTATGCCTTATAATAAAACTGACTCTAAAATTGTAGAGCTCAGTCCATTTGCTGTTGTGCAAGACCATATCAGAGCTGTAATATGTTTTAGACTGCCATTAGCAAGCTTGTGTGCATTATTATATGGTGTTTGTTACATTTTCCCACAGTTTCGGCCTGCCATTGAATCCTACTCATGTGTGCCTGAATATTTTAGTGTAGAGGATGCAAATGGGAGTGCAGACAAGTTGGAAAGTTTGCATTTGAATGCAACATTGCATTTACAGCCACACATGGTGTCCACTGTGATGGATGTGCATGCTAGCACTGTCAGAGAAATAAAGTATTTGTGGAAAGCTGTAAAATACTTGTTTTTTCTTTTTTTTTTTTGAAGCGTGATGATTTAAAAAAAAACAAACAAAAACATAAAGTGTAAGTGTTTGTGACATTTTTACGCACATCACCAGTGAAGTCCTCTGACAAATACCTGGGCATAGGGACTCACCTGTACCAATCCAGCCCCTTCTCATAGTTCCTGTCAAAGAAATGTGGCTCATTTCCAACAGCCCTCACGTCGGGATGCACCCTGAGAGCCTCCAGCAGGGCTCTGGTTCCCCCTTTCTTCACCCCGATGATGATGGCTTGGGGAAGTTTCTTCTCCCCGTAATCCGACGTGCAGTTCACCCTGAGTTCGCTGTCCGTGGTGCTGAATTCCTGGTGCTCCCTCTCCAGCGCGGTGGTGCGGTACGCTGCCGCCGCCGCCGATTTAGTCGGAGACGCCTGAGTCCTAATCCACTCCACTGTCCTTTGTTCGGCCTCAGCATGCTCCTGCAGGATGGAAACCGAGGTCGTCCTCTCGGCCTCGGTGAATTCGGTGAAGCCCTGGGAAGCGGAATAAAGTTTCTCCCTCAATGTCACAAAAGTTGTCTCCTCCGTCACCAGCCTCCCCTGATACACATAGTTCTCTTGCAGAGGGAACTGCAGCGAGTTGTAGCAGCTCATCAAGCTATAGAACAAGTAGGTGACAGAGAGGGAGAGGGTGAACATGAATAAGATTTTCCGGGGCACTTTAGAGGTAAAAACCGAAGTGCTGGACCAGAATGCCATCTCTGATAGCAGTGATCCTCTCAAAGAAGTGGCCAGACATGTTTCCACCCCGAGTCTTGCATGGACAAAATCAACAGCAATAATCAGTCACTATCAGCTCTGCTCCAGCTAAAAAAGCGTGAAGCTGGACCAAACCATCCTAATCCGAGCAAATCGCATATTTATAAGGATATCGAGAGTGTGAGGGGGGAGATAGATCGTTAAAATTCCGGAAGAATATCGCGTCTCTTTTCTGTAGTATCGATTTCTTATTCCGAGGCTTGACAGACAATGTCACAATTTATTGGACTGAACTTGCAGATTTGAGAGGCTGGAGGTCTGGCGTCCTTCCAAATGAGCAGCCTGGCTTGAACTGGACAGTGTATGATGAGCGAAATTCAGGCATTTTATGAAGAGAGAGAGAGTGTGTGTGTGTGAGAGAGAGGGAGGTGTAAAGAAGAGAGGGAAAAAGAGAGAGAAAGAAAATGAACACTGTTTAAAGTGGGCTTCTTCTCATCAGCGGCTCAGCCCCAAGTCCAGTCCCGACTGTAAAAATAAAAGAGTGGATCCCAAGCCATCCAGACAAGCAACAAATCCACAATCTCTCCAGTTTTACGCACAATCCTGCACGCGTTTTTGCGCAACAACAACAACAAAAAATCATCCACACTTCTCTGTGACTACGCCAGGCTGCTGCTCGCTGTCCTTGCGCCTTCTCACATTGGTAGGCTGCTCCGATGTGCGCATCGGCTGGGTGAGCTCATCTGAAGCCGAAGCGCCGTGGAGAGACACACAGCACAACTAGTGTGTACACCCACTTTGCCTCTGTCCGCGCACAAGTAGGGCTACGAACGTCAGATTTCCTAATCTGACAGAGTTGCGTGGAAAAAACACGCTCCTCGTCATCCCTGCGACCACTCACACGGACCCACGCTGCTGGAATATATGAGAGCTTATTGCAGCGCGCATTGCTTCACACTGTATAAAGTTCACTGTTAAAGTCAATCTCAGTAAGATTATTTCGATAGAGATTATTTTTACAGAAAGCTCATGTCTGCACCCTGCTGGTTTTTTGTGGAGTATTGCATTACATACTTAATTTGCAGGGGGAGAAAATAAAGCAGAGGAGAGAATGGGAAAAGTTTATCCTCATATGCAGTCAAAGTGGATAATAAGTGACAGTGTGTTTTAAATTAAAATAATGAGCTGGGAGGAGGGGTGTCAGTTCTCCTCTACATCTTTGCTAAATGGAAGAAAGCACATGCAGAAAACAATCCTGACTTGTGCATTATTCTGGGATGCTGCTTGGGCGTATTATACACTGAATTTATTATACATGGGTGCAGACTATAATTACTGAGGAGAATATGCAGTAGACCTTAACTTGTACACTTAGCTGGCACAATACGGGGGATCTAAAATTGCACGCCACCGAAATGTCTCCCCATATTAGTGAATCTCATTCATCACACACCTCCAACACACCAGGAGAGCCACAATAAGTGCTGGGTCACAAATAATTTTCAATGCCAGGCGAGCCACTATATTTAAAGTCCTCTGTGTTGGAATGGAGAAAATATTTCTATGTATATGCCGCTTGACCAAATTTGTCATTTCTAAGTGCCTGTAGCCGGCTCAGCATGCAAACCAGGGGTGATACAAAGCCATTTTATTTTGAGTGTTAGTGAAGGGACAGCG
This sequence comes from Acanthochromis polyacanthus, assembly GCF_021347895.1. Classification (NCBI taxonomy): domain Eukaryota; kingdom Metazoa; phylum Chordata; class Actinopteri; family Pomacentridae; genus Acanthochromis; species Acanthochromis polyacanthus. Next base: position 17,474,614 of record NC_067133.1, read on the forward strand.
ATGTACCAAAGTAGCTCTTTAGCATTCAGCCAGTGCGTTTCCTCTGGTAGCTCATCATAGGAGCCACCAGTGGAGGGGAAATACCTAGTAATGCTGGCTCTCTGAACATATAGTAGAGGTTTTTGAACTCAATATATGAGTTTTTCAAATTACATTGCAGAATAGGTTGGGGGGGGAAGTCATATCACCTGGATTTAATGGAGTTTTATGATTTTCTTCTCTTTGTTTTACTGCTATTTTGTTTGAGTCTCATCGCTCTCATTGAGGCAATAATTTGTCCTAAAAAACCCATTTGGAAAGAGAGGCAGGTACAGTTAGCATCTGGTCAATATAGTAGAGCATTTAGCAACAAAAAACCCCAACAAAAAACAGATATTTGCCTCAGGAGGTGACCAAAGATGGAGCTAAAAGAAAGCAAAGATTAAACTATCATTCAGCAAGTCAGCAAACAAAACTTCAAGTATATTAATGATAATGTTGCTCTCAAAACGAGGACAAAAAAGGAGTTGTGAATATCTGCTAAATCATTAGTTTCCATGTACTATACTGTAGCCTTCATCTCCTTAGGCGAAAACGTGATCCACAACGCAATTGCCAAAGTGGCATGGATCCCATTTTGGAAACACTTTGCCGGTTCTCATTTCAGACTCAAATTCATGTCTCAGTCAGTTTGAAATAGCAAGGAATTGGCAATTCTAAACTATATGTAAGCAACGCAGGTGATTGGGTGAGTGGGAGGGAAGCATGGACAAGTGTTTGGAGCACAATGGTTACTGGGTGTTTGGCAGTCAAGAGAGCGTAGGAGAGCTCAATGGGTTTGTTGAAATTGTTGTATTCGTAAATTGCCTCTCGGAGAAGCAGAGAGCTCTCCAACGCGAACTGCCCCGTTTGAAATTCCCACTGTTATCAGACTACCTACCCGTCTAAGAGTCGCCCTGTCAGAGATTTCTGAGCATGCTCAGACACTCCTGTCGTCGAGCGGTTGCGGCAGAAATGTTTCGATGTTAACAGCAGAAGTGAAGTGGTATTAGGACAGCTGCTGCTACTCAGTGTCGACGATAAATTATTATCTGAGCTCAAGAGAAAATATATTGAGCCATTTTATCTTCCCCTTTGTTGTGTCTGTTATCAGAGCCATTCATAAATCGCTCAGACTTTCCCTGTGGAAGTTGAGTTCTCAGATTGTGTCTATTTGCATTTACAAATAAGCAGTCACTCAGGAAAAATGGTGTTTATTGAAGTTTAGTTGGAGTCCAGACAGCTGCTTTGTCACAAAGAGAATCTATTGATAATGTTGAAGGCACAATGTCAAATGAAAAATTTCCACTTTAGCTTTAGACAGCAGGTCAGAATGTACAGTTATGTCTAAAGTTTACATACACATGTAAAGACCATTCACATCATGGCAGTCTCAAACTTCTAATGACTCGTTTGACTGAATTTCCATTGAAGCATATGTCTATTCTTCTTCTGCATTTTGGTTCTTTCATAGATATATTACAAATCTTGTAGAAATATGACAAAATATGGTGGGTCAAAAATATATATACAGCATTGCTAATATAGATTAAATTGACTTTCTCACCTCACTTAGGTGCTTTTGGTAGCCATCCACAAGCTTCTGGTTGTATCTTTGACTACTCCTCTTGGCAGAATTGGTGTCAGAATTTGTTGGCTTTCTGACACAGGCTTAAGTCAGGACTTTGGGGAGACTAGGCTAAAGCCTTAACTTTAGCCCAATTCAGCTATTTTTAATTTTTGTTGTTTTACAATTTTTGAGACATGTTCGGGGTCATTGCATGTTCAAACACAAAGCCTTCTGGCTGGTGATTTTAGGTTTTCCTGAAGAATGTGGAAGTAATCCTTCTTTGTCATTATTCCAAAACAGCCACAGAGCATAATACTGCCACCACCCTGCTTGATGGTGGGCATGGTGTTCTTCTGGTTAAAGGCCTTAGTTTCTGTGTGGCCAAATAGCTCCATTTTTGTTTCATCTGAATACAGAGGAGTTCTCCAGAAAGCCTTTTCTTTGTCCATATGCTTAGCAACAAACTTCAGTCCAGCTTTAAGATGCCACTTCTACAGAAGGGTCTTCCAACTTGCACAGCAGCCTCTCAGCCCATGGCAATACAAAGCACACTTGGCTTTCGACACTGATTCCGGGTTCAACAGATTCTAATTCATTGTAGACCTGCTTTTTTGTCGTTCTTGGTTAGCTCTGAACCATCCTGATCAACTCTCTCTTTACAGCAGGTGATCGGTTGTGTTTTAGTGACACAACTGTGATATGCACTATATATTTAAAAACAATTGCTTGCACAGTTGATTTTGGGATCTGTGGCTCCAAGTAACTAGCCTGAATTGTACAAGTCCTTGAACTGCATTTTCAGATCTGTGCTAATACTATCCAGTTGTAGCATCTGCGACTGAGTCTGATGAGTGTATCAAATTGGCCCTACCTAAATTGGCTCAGAAGAGTCATCAGCTGTAGTCAGTTGCAATCACCCACAGAAAGGTAAGCAGCCGAGCTACAAAGAAAATTAGATTAACACAGTCATTTTTTTTTAAAGAAAACCTGTAATAAATCTATGAAAGAACCAAAATGCATAAGTGATTTTATGACAAAGACGGATCTGTTTTAATGCTTCTATGATGGAGAGCTTAGAGTTACAGAAGTCATTAGAAACTCAAGACTGATATACATGGTCTTCATTAGTGTATGTAAACTTTTGTTTCGAACTGTAAGTGTAGCTAAAGGTCTTTGAACTAATTCTAAGCTAATCAAATGTAATTTCCTCACTCCATCAGGTGTAGAGCTGCTCTCCGATCTTTGTTTTTTAATTCATGTAATCATGGCACAGGTTAATCAGTTTCACAATGTACCATCAAATGGTCAGTGTTAGTCAGGATTACACTCTGACCCACATGAAACTTTGCAGCTCACATTAACACTGGACTCATGGATGATCCCAGTATGAATTGTCCACGTTACATTTTCACCTGGAATTGAAAATGGGTTTCAGCTATCCAATACGTCTTTAGCTCCACAATAATTTAGATTTATGATCCTGAAAAAACATACACTCACAGATAAGACAAAATTATTAATCCAATTTGTTATTAATATACACGACCGATCAAAAGTTTGGGGTCACTTAGAAATGCCCTTAGCTTTGAAAAAAAAGTTATTTTTTTCAATGAAGATAGCACTAAATTAATCAGAAATATACAGTCTAGACATTGTTTATGTGGTAAATGACTAGAAAAGGCTGATTTTTAATGGAATATCTAGATATCTACACAGAGGCCCATTTCCAGCAACCATCATTCCTGTGTTCTAATGCTACATTGTGTTAGCTAATGGTGTTGAAACGCTAATTATTGATTAGGAAACCCTTGTGCAGTTATGTCAGCACATGAATGAATGTGTGAGTTTTCATGGAAAACATGAAATTGCCTGGGTGACCCCAAACTTTGAACGGTGGTGCAAGTTCACAGGCTTTAGAGGAGGCTTTATGAGCACTCAGTACCTATGTAATGTAGTCTAGTACACGTGCAAGTTTCATATGTGCTAATGCACTCAATTCATTCATCTGTAGGGAAAAGAACTGAACAGACAACATAAAAAATATTTTTAGCATGACTTTTGTTTGTATTAATGGCACAGATCAGGTTCATCATGTCTCCAGGCTTTAAAAAGCTTCAACTAATCAGCTCTTCTCCCCTTGTAGCTAACCAGTGCATTGTGTTTGTGGCAGGTGGTTGTACAGCTTGGTTTGCAAAGAGGCAGATAGCATTTTACACAACACCTACTACCTCTTTTACAGTGAATTAATGTGGCAACAGAGCCCTTTCACTGTCTGAGCGAGCATCAGTAGGTGCAACACAAAGGAGTCTATTGGTTTTCTCATGCCTAAGCCCAAAAGACTGTGAAATAATTCCTGTCCAGATTTATAAGACAACAACACACATGAAGCTCCTGTGCCGTCGGTGCAAAATACATCAGGCCTCTGGCGCTTTCTCGATATAGTTACAGCTCAGGAGCCGCTGCACCACCTTTGAGATTTGGGTCTTCCAATATGAAATGACCTGACTCTGAACTCTGCCACCATCTCAGCTTGTCTGGTGGAGGTGAGATGAACGGCTTTTGTGGGGAGGTTTTGGCAGGTACAGACGTGCAAACTGTTACAGTGCTCGGTGTAATTTAAGTCAGAGCGCTGTGGCCAGGCCAGCAGAACCCCACGCTGCTGTTCTACTGGGGCTGCCGCCTGCAAGCATGTTTCATCAGGCTGAAACCAGACAGGAGATGATAGAATGAATACGAGTGACCGTGAACTCTTAAAGGAACCCCAGCTTATGAATTGAAATGAGCATAAAAAGAATCATCTTTTCATTGGCCACAAATGCAATATTTATACAATGTTCTAATTTATTCTTCTCTCTTTCTTGCATCTTCTAAATTAATCATAGACTATACATTTATAATAAAGTACCTGGCACGTGTTTCATTCTTGAAGAAATATATAAAGCAATGTAATCTGGATACAGAAACAGTGCTCTTTCAGGCTGAGGAGAATCCACACTGGTGTTGGCTGCATTTGATGATGATAACAAAATTCATGAGAAAAATGCCTTCGAGTGATACTTGAAGGCATTTTTCTCATGAATTTCTTTGTAGAATCTCTTTGCAGAAAGATTGGAAAAATAAAGATTTTTTTATTATTGGGCCTGGGGTAGAAGAATTGTTACATGATGTTATGTATTTTTTGAAAAATAAATAAAAAATTAAAACCAAATATTGCAGAGCACATAATGTCAAATTGCTGTGAAAATAAGGAACTTCTACTGAAACACTAAACGGAAATGACACATTTATTACTATAAATCACCTTTACATTCTGCCAGAGACTTCCTGTGATTTATTTCTGGGGGCCTGGCAAATGCATTTGGAGCAGAATCACACGAACCTCTGTGGAAAGCGTTTGGTTCTTTCGGAAGCAAACCAAACATAATCAGAAATCTGGTTAATGCATATGTGAAGCTAAGCAACTAAATGGGCAAAGCAAAGACATGAATTCCATGCATCTAGAGACCTGAGGCCTGGGGCCCTGCATATAAACAGAATCTGGGATGTATAAACACAAACAAAATCTGCAAATATGTGGTTCACTCTGCAACTGCACACCACGGGCATGTACTGTACATTTTGATGAGGGTTTGGGTGTGCCAAATAACTGCAGCGACTTGAAGAGTTTGTCCAATGAAAGCAAAAACTTCCCTTTAAGATGGAGTGCTGGACAAACGAGCTTATGCTGAAGTTATTTAATTATTTAATTAATCTTTATTTTACCAGGTAAGTTAGTTGAGAACTAGTCCTCATTTTCGACAGCAACCTGGTTTTGTTTGACCTAAGTTTTGGAGTTAATGTGTGCAATGTTATGTATTTCCTTTGTACAGCAATGGGGCAAAAGGTCATGAACAGGGGGGCCTCGAGTTACGTTGGAGTTCCGTTCCTACAGTCCAACGTAAGTCAATTTTCGCTGTAAGTCGGAACTTCGACGAAAATGTAAACAATGCCGTCATGTGCATCACGATATCGATCAGTTCTTTGGAACAGTCATGAATACCACTGACTTACATGTCTGAGTCATTTTACAAGAAAAAAAATAAGTTGCACTAATTTTACAACTTGAGCTACTTGATCATGCTTGGGAGCCATAATGAAGGGAAAAAAGTTACCAAATGTAGCACAATCCAAGGTGGTGTACAACTGGTGAGTGTAAACAAAGCTGTATTATAGCGCCATGTGATGACAAATTCAGCCACTTTGCTCACCAACTACTTCCATATAAAGATTTAACGCCATAGGTCGAGGGCGTCATAAACCGAAGACCCTCTGTACACTGCCAAATTTATGAGTACAAGTCGTAAAAGCCGTTTGTTTCATCATTTTGGACAAATTGGACCAAGTGTTAACTAATACAAGTCAGTTCACACTTTTGGAGTTTTGTCTTCATTGAAAATATTCCACAGATTTTTTGGTTTGACCGTTGAGTCAGTTGTTGCTTATTTGGTATGTGCAGGCGCGATTCGTGCATTTGTAAACAAATGTAGTGAGTGATTGGGAATGGCAGTGACTGAATGGGAGAAAATGGAGCCAGACAAGAGTTCCGTTCAGCACTTTGATCCCAACATTGCTGAGCTACAACCCTGGATTTGGCAGTATGCTTAGGTCATCACAAAATCCTGACCTGATCTCAAGGTCTGCACTGTAAAGCGGCCTCCTCTTCTGTCCTCTTTTTCCACCCTTCTTTTCTTTGCATCCAGCATGTCACATAGCACACGAAGGAATTTGCAGGCACCTCAGTTCTATTTGGAAGGTCAAGAACAAAAAGCCTATTGACTGATTTTTGACGCTAAAGAAAACAGTGAAAGTCAAGAGAGATGAGTTGGTTTTGATTTGTCGGCATGAGTTGGTTTAGATGGGTCATGTCTGCATATAGTTTAATATGTAAAGTACAAAATTAAAATTCTATTAATGTATAGAAAAAAAACTCCTTATACCACAGCGATGCAGTTAAAATATTCATTCTTGCATTTTGCAAAGGTCTCAGACAAAAAAATAAAAAATTGGTCCTGGTTTTGTAGTAAATTGAGTGTTTGACGATAATCCTTGACACACCCTTGACCTAGTTATTGTATAAATCTATGTTATTTTTTGCGAGGGCTCAAAAAAGTCAACATAAGATCTGCTTTATAGTCAGTTTGGATGCTTAGGATTGTCGTTGTGAGTTATGTGCATTTTGTTGACAGAGAAGGAATAAAGTGAAATGAAACTGAAGGCCAAACAGACATATTGATTTACCTCACTGTTCAGCGTGTTGCTTTGGAATGTACAACTGCATACAATTGTGATTTATGGAAATTATCCTTTGTACTGTGGAGGAAAAAGCATACATGTTTACCCTGTCTACATCCTCTGATCCTGCTTTAAATAAAAACAGTTTTGCAGAACCGACACATTCGCCAGCCCTCACTGGATATACTGTCCACTGTCGTCTTGTTGTAATTCTTGCACAGCTGCAAAAACTCCAAATTCCTGAGTGGGCTGTTTGAAAACAGATAAGTTAGCCGTCACATTTTGCCTTATTATTGTTGCTAGAAAGCTGTTTTTTTTGAGCTGCTGAATTTGCCGGTGGAACGCAGCAGGGTCAACTGTCAGAATGACTAATTGACAGTATCGATTTGTTTGTTCTAATGTTACACGTCTCAGTGGAGACGACTGTAACCGTGGCCTGGTTCAGGAGCAAAACTAGTTGTGGTGAGGCTGTGGAAATGTAGCCTTGCTCTCCATTTAGAGGACACATTATCCATGACCCTCAGGATTCAGCAAACCTTGGTATTCTTCTTAATTGCTGAAGGGGGAATTGAGAAAAATAATGTAATGTTGAAATACACAATGCAAGTGCAAGATCTGTACGTGGTATTTGTCTTTGGTTAGTCTTCATTTTTTTATTCATAAACATATTTTTTAGTGGTTTGATGCAATTTAGAAAATTAATCTAATTAATTAGAGGCCTTGTAGTTAATTCATCATGATGGATCTCATTTTTGACAAATAGCAATATTTGACATAAGAAGCAAATTTTGGTTGACGACTGAATCGATCAATAGACATAAGTGAACTTAACAATGTGTGTTGTTTCATTTATATTTATGTGTGCATTTTTCATCTGTCTGCTATATTCACAGTTTAGTGCAAACTCAAAGTGCATTTGTAGCGATTATATTCAATGTTTTAAGACTTTTTGTACTCTCAAGCGCTTTCAATGTCTTGAAAAGCGGTGTATTATGGAATGGCTACACTGTTTGCCAGTACCAGGACTGTTGTATGGTGCGTCGCCCTGGAGCTCATTTGCGCAAATACAGAGATGCGACGAATCAAGAAACTTTGGTTAAACATCTAAGCTAGCCGTTACTGAAATAAAATGAGGACAGATACGACAGCTTACTTCTTGCATCACGTGTTTTCAGAAATACTTTTTGCTGAACAGTTTTCATAATAAAAGAGAAAGTTTGCGGCCAAGCCGCCATGTTGGTCCAACGTTTCTGCACTGAGTGCATCCTGTGTATCTTCTTCATTGCTGGAAAACAGACTTCAGGTGCATTATCGCCACCTACTGGACTGGACAGTTCATTGCTGTTACAGTGTGCCAAAAATTAGGGAACTGAGAAAGGTTCGATTAAACGCATTTTTTTTAACTTGTTATTTTTTCTGTAATTAATTAATCATAATTAGTGTGGTTAAGTCCCAGCCCGAGTATTTTTGCTTGTTTTTTGGAAGTCAGGAATAGATCTTTAGTATAATATTGCACCTGTTTACTGCAAATTTGATTTCAGAAGTAAACTCAGTTTGTCAATCAGACAATTTATATAAGTCAATTTATAGCAAAATTGCTGGTGGTAATTTCAGGAAACTTGCAAAATACATGACTACATTGGATATGTATGGTGTAGACATATCATTTAAGGCTTGGGAATTGAGACAATGCTTGAATGAATCATTATGTACTTCCTCTATATAGAATGCAGCGACAGCTTTACAGAGTGCGATGTTAATTCTTATGGAGAAATTCATGACTTTGCATTTAGAATTTTATTTATTTATTTAAATGGTAGCATGCTGACTCATCCACTATCGGTTTCATTTCTGCTTTTGTTTTCTTGCTTAGATTATGATTTTCCATACGTCCAGTTGACTAGGAACTTCCCTGGACTGAATTACAGGTTTTCATTTCAACAGAGAAATGAATTGTTTTTGCTTTCTCAAACTAGACAACAAAGTGTGGTAAAAGAAAAGATACACCTAAATCTACATATTGCTTCATCATTTCCACTTGTGTTTCTATGTAGTGGAAATCATACATCTCTAATACCTCTGCCCATACGCTCCAATAACAAAAAACTATTGCTTAAAACAAAACATAATTTCATATTTTTTTGTCCCATGGTGCTGCCACAGTAAACACTGTCTGGCTTTTTAATATAGAATAATGGCAATACTCTTATTTATTGCAACAATAAAGAAGTGTCTTATTAGGTCTGTATGGATTAAATTGAAATTTTTAAACTATATAATCCAATTCCACCATTATCCAGTCTGTGGTGGGTGCATATGATTCATTAAAGCGTGGCACGGCAGTATTTATCAGAAGTTACCTACAGAGCAGTTAAGCTCATTAACTACAGGATTATATTTTACATGAAGCTTCTAAATGCTGACTACGATTTTTTGTTTAGTTGTGGTTCACTATCTGAATAGCTGCTGCAGTGCAGAGTCAGTGGAACGAGTCTATTAGCCAGTGGGCCAGCTGAGGAGAACAAACAAATTGCCTCGGTGCACCCCGTGTTGTGAATGGCATTCACGATTCTCATCACATGCCGCTACAGCGATATTGTCTTCCCGGTTTTCGAACGGCCGGAGAGTCAATGCTGAGGTGAAATGATAGATACTATCCTTAACTTGATCAATAATTCTGCCTCTCTCCAGTGTTGACCAGGCTGCCACACTGTGGACTAATTAGATGATAAAAAGTGATGGATGTGTATTAAATTCAGCCGGCCCTTAAGAGAACTCCTCTGGGCTTTGTACCATTTTCAGCTGACCTTTTGGATCTTAACTTTATTGTACATGGATGCAGTTATATCAATTTGCTGGACGTTTGTGATGCAGCAATTGGCCTATTTGCAGATAGATGGATGGATAGATGGATAGATAGATAGAATAAAAATACAATTTTCAAAAATCCTACTTCCTGTATGTGAATAAAACAAAGCAGAAATCCCTATTGATCCCTATTTCGAAACACAAGCTAACGAGATTTCGCAAATTTGCTCCCAGATAAGTCACAGTGGCTTTGCTGCATGAAAAGGGACAAATTAACCCTCCTGGAGTTTGTTGTGTCAGAGAATCCAATAACCCCTGCGAATGGGTCATATCCTCAATAGCATCCTACGAGGACACGAGGACCAGTCGTCCATTACTGGAGGGGAAAATGAAGGTGTAAATCACATGGACCGAGTTTCCCCAAAGGATCGTCGAGAGGCAACCAGAAAGCCCTTAAACCGCAGAGTGTTTTGATTCAGCCTTTTCTCCCCATCAAGGTAATTTCCAAGGTGTCCGTTGCACAAAAACCTGAAGCATATTCAGTGTAGTTAAAATTGGGGCAAGAGAGAACAGCTTTTACCGTGACAGGGACAAAAGCAAGATTTTTTTTCTCCCCTGGCTCCAAATGACCAATACTCTGTTTTGGATCAAAAACTCATTTTAAGACTCTTCCCATCATCTGGTCCCCTCACACTGTCCGTTGTACACTGAAAACCACGTGTCCTCAAGCCAAAAGGCATCTGAGATCATAAAATTCAAGCATATTAGCTCTATCAGTGCTTTTTTCCCTCTTCAATATATAGATATAAACCTTGAAGATAAGGGATTTTGTGAAGTGAATATATCTACTTTGGAAGACGGCGTCTGATCAAATAGTTTGCGGAGGATTTAGTGTGTCTCTCTTCTTCACTCATATTGTTTACTTGTGCTTTTTCGATCGCTTTTTTTGTTGTTTTCCCTCACCCTCCCATTGTGCCACTGTGCTATCTTTAGGGTTTTGATGTTAGACTGACGCAATCCTCGGCCCGCTGTGCTCTATTCTTTAAACATGCCAGGGCACAGCCAGATAATGGGGCACAATTAGGGCAAGTGGTGAAAATCCTCAGTTGGAAGCGTCATCACAGAAAAAGCAAAATCTCGAATGAGTTTCTCTTTGGCCTAAAAAACATTTTCACGGTAATGATCTTTCAGTGTCTTGAACTGATGACATCCATTTGCCCTTTTCACAATTTGTGCTTTGGAAGTCAGGCCCGGCTCTAATGTCCTCCGCGGAGCTGCTGGAAAGACTCTCTTTTCCCAAGGCAATGCTGTGCTGCTTGGACTGGATCTGCATGGAGCCAGCCGCCTGTGGACCACAGGCCTTCTCCTGACTCGATGTTCCTGAGTTAGCAACGTCCCCCGGTGCCTCCCAGGTGTGGCTCCCTCAGCATAATTAAGGTGGGATCTGCCAGGGCTTCTGGGCCGGGGTCATTCATCAACTGGATCACCCGCAAGATTAATGTGCACTTGCTGCAGCGCTCCAATGGATTGCTGCCACTTGCTGAGATCATTAGCGTTGGCCTCCGTATGACTGCAGAGGGCTTCGCTCAGTGGATGGGGAGATTTGCAGCTTTGCATACTAAATGAATAGTCCATCATTGCCTAATTAAGGGATTATTGGAGACACTTGTGTCCAGTCCCCCGGACAGTAAACCATAACTGAAGGGCAAACTAGATAGATTAGCTCCACCTGCTTAGTAGCAAAGTGCAAAGTAATAAAACTGCTGACAAAAGTAAGCTCAAAAGAGAACGAGGAGGGAGTGCGTCATTACACAGCATGTAAATCCCAAAGGGACTCCGAGACTCTGTTTAATAACTCACAGTTTTTACAGCACAAGGAGGCAGGATTGCAACATTTCGCCATTCAAACACAGCCTTGGTAGCATTGATCCTGCTGATAATTATATCTCACCACTTAAAAGAGTTTTGAAATAAGTGTTACCTTCAATCTCGTGTAGCAGCCGTCGGGTGGAATTAATATTGTACCAATCTGATGAAGATTGCAGAGCAGCAATTGCATTAACACTCTGAACTACATCAGCATCTACATTCTCAACATGGTCCATCAGTTTCCTGTTTCCAAATTGAGCATAACCTTGTGAAATTAACAGTAGTTTTGCTTTTTTTCCCCAACAAGAACTGTCTTTTTGCCAGTCAAATCACAGTTCCAAGCCAAGTCTTAAGGTGCAGGAGTCAGGGGTCGCAAATTTCCATTTTAAATGAACCCCTAACGTTTTTTGGGGGTTTTTTTTGGCCACTTGGGAGCAATGAAAGCTAACTGTGAAAACAACACAGACATATTATCACCTTTTTAGTTAATATGGCAATCTTGCTCATTTACATAGCCAGCAGTTATGAAGGTAAATTACCATTCATTTAGATATTGTTTCTGGGCATATTTCAATATTCATGCTTTTAGCTCTGTTTATGGTCTCTGCCTGCTCCTAGGGGAAATATTAGACTGTGCAGCGGCTACATGCTCCTCCATGTTCATCAGCGTGTCGTCTACATGGGGGTTAACAACTTTTCCATTGAAAAAAGCTGTGACTTCAGTGGAAACCATCTCTATGAGAGAGTGGTGAGAGTGAACCAAAACAGTAAAATTGGACAGCTACACAATGAGCTGAAATTCAATATAAAGAGCCACGGTTGCTCTCTGAAACTCTTCCTCACTAATGGATATGATTACCTGGAGACAGCTGTCTGGTTGACTTATTAAAAAATAGTTATCAGACCAGGCATTAATATTCGCAGCAAGAGAGCATGTCAGAGCTGCTTATGATTCCTGGATAACTGAATTTAACAAACCAGCTCAGTTGTATCTCTTATTTCAGACCACAAACCCTATGCAAAACTTTAAATTTTTATTGTGGCAGGTTGCTAGCTGCCTGGAGGTTCTTGTTCTTCCTGGTAGCAATGTGGATTTTGAAAATGGCAACATAAGGAAAAGCATAAGCCAGTTTATACATATAGCCTATGTGAGTCAGACTGCATCAATTTTACAACAACTCAGAACCAACACAATATGTTTAAACACCAATTTCATTGTAGCTTTACACAGAAATATGTTTTTACTTGAAGAAAAGTCAACTCGGTTTATAAATCTGGAGCCACAAAGGGAAAATAGACCAATTTGTGTCAATATACAGAGATGAGGTTCACAATCGAGAGCTTTTGTTCAACTCTACAGTGCAGAATTTGATTTGTAGAAGGCATAACAATTGAGTAAATAAAGAGGAGCACAAAAATCTATTTAAAAAAAACCTGATTTCTGTCAAAAGGAAGCTTGTTACTTCTTGCAGTGTCTCCATTTTGTGGATCATTTCAGAATTGGAGGACATTTGGGCTTCAAATTTTTTTCTAACGATTTTCTGCCACATATTCATCAATAATAGGTAATAAACTATCAAATGTTTGATTAGTTCCGCTTACAAACAATGGTACCATTTTTATGACGTTTTATTTGTTGTTTGCTAACCCTACTCTAATCAGAGGGCTGCTAATCAATGCTAATGTTAGCTTTTTCTTGGGAGTAGAAGTTAGATATTTAGCTAGTGTTACTGCTGACTAAGAGGACAAACTTACTGCTGGAAACATGTAAAGAAAAAACTAAAAAGAATTTGTCTCATCCTGATATTGAATGATAGCCTAGCCGCGCTAGACCCATGTTCTGAAGGCACAAGGGTAGGGCCACTCAACAGGGAGGGAGGCGGGCTAAAAGGTTGTCTTTCAAATCACTCTGCAGCAATTGGGTAGGTATACAACCAATCAACGCAACAAATAGGCTGACGGAGTTCCTAGAGCGCCGGCGGATTGTGGCTAAGTCCCATTAGCTTCCCAACCAGCGGAGCCAACTGGTATATTAAGGATTTGCCATATCCCGTCGGCTTAAGTCCAAATATGTCTTTCTTCTCAATGAAACACTTCAGTGCCGTCCTTTGTTTATCTTTCAAGTTGAATTTTAGCTTCAAATCTTTAAGGGCTGTGGCCAAAGCCAAGTCGAAAGATAACTGTTTATTGTGCGCCGGTTGTTTCTGTCAGAATCATCGCGCCTCTGTCGTCACTTCGTTACGCCCGCCTTCTGACTCTACACTTCATGGTGATTGGTCCGGCCAGTTTTAGGAGAATCCAGCCTCGAGTCTTATGGAGGGTAACTAGACCCACCCTGGCAGAGAATTAAATTCGTTGCCGTGGGTTGTCTAGCGCGGCTAGGCTAATTGAGTGAGGTAGAGTGAGACATTCAATCAAGACTGACAATGTTATGAAAATATGAAAAACAGAAGAGAACACAAAGCATTGGGGTGGTATGGCTTAGTGGGTAGAGCGGCCGTCTTGCAACCGGAGGGTCGCTGGTTCGATCCTTGGCCTGTTGTACTCATGTCGAAGTGTCCCTGAGCAAGACACAGGAAAACTGTTTGATGATGTTAATTCCAGTGATTCACTGTTCTTTTTTTCTACCAGCTAAAAAGGTTATGCTAACAGAGTGGCTGTGGGATACACTTTTCATGCATAATAATTATTACTGAAAATATTATGTTGTTTTAAAAAATGTTCCCACCGTTTCAAAAGACATCAGTGAAACAATAATACCAAAAAAAAACGAGATTTGAACTTCATTTTACCTGTTTAATTTGAGATTCCATTAGTGAATCAGAGGGGTGGGACAAGAGAAAAATGGCATTTTAAGGGGAAATCCAGACTTATTTTAATTTTTTTTTTTTTTAAATATTCTTTTCTCTTAGTTTTTTGAGATTTGGTCTCAGGACAAGTGAATTCACACGACAACGGTATGTTTTAGTATTGTGTACATGGATTGTTTAAATTTGATGGGTGATATGTAAAATGTTCTCCAAGTCTGGAATGACTCATATACATGTAAAGCTGAGAAGAAAAAAAAATCTCCTCTAAATATGGTTAAAAGATAAAGCACACACAACCTGGTTTCACTTCATCTACATCATACAAACACATGATTATACATGCCAAACCGCTCAACAAGATGTTCTTTTATCAGGTCATAATTACAATTTGTTCATTTCATCGGTTAACGCAGAATGTTTATCAGAAACATGAATCAAATCTTCAGGATACGCTGCACCGTCATAGCTGTACATGATGCTGTGGTTAAAGTGTGAGCTGCTGGCAGCTAAATGCGTACCAACAGATGGACACAGCGTTGTGTAAAGTCAGAGTTCACATTTTTATGCTTCTCTGTGTGTCCTTTCTCATCATTATTTAATTGCCACTATTGCTTTGAGTCCAAATCCAGCGTGAATGATCAAAAGGGGGAGTTTCGGCCACATCGCATCACAGATGGGCCTCTCAACGAAAGCCCCATAAAGGCAGGTGATAATTCTCTGCAGGTCAATGCAAATGATCCCCTTCCACATGCTTTTACATCCACACCGGATACATTATTAATACAAAAATATTCATTATCGCCTCTTATTCATCCATCCTCCTCCTGTATGTCCAGTAGGTTTTATTGGCATATAAGACAGCTATTTAATTCTGATCAAGCATCAAGTGATTGCATCAAGGGTTTATCTCCGTGTTATGCAACAAAACAAACACTGAAAAAAAACTATTGTTGTTTCAAGTGGACATGGCAAACACGCTGGTGAATAACATAGCCTACTTACACCTTCAGCAAACACAAATCAACAGGACTATCTTGCTGGAGTGGATTAGTCAGAGCTTACCAATCAACCATTCTGTAAGGCCAAAAACAGCTAAAAAAAAAATCACTTAAAGCTTACATAGAGCTGCAAAGTTGGGTGTTCTTTATCCTTTTCTCAGCGCTAAAAGCACCAATTTGTTATTACGCAACAGTCGTAAAATGTATAAAATGATTTCGCAGAATCTGAATTGGTAATTTTCTGGAACATCCCGTTCGCAAACAAAATCCAAGACAAATTGTGAGTGTGCCAAAACGGCCAAAACACGAGAGGAGACTCCACTTGTTGTGCAAACCATTATACAGTTTCACATTGAGAGACGAGGGGAGGGCTGAGCACGGCTTTTCTGGCTGTAAGCCTCTCTGTATATGAGGCTTGTTTTTCATTGACTGTGTCAGGAATCAAGAGGGCTAATCCCTCAGAGACTTCAGATGAAAGTTTCAAAAGAAATAATGAAAGGCATACTGCCTGAGGGTGCATATTGGGGTGAACGTACAGCAAGCTGGAGAGAACAGCAGCGGCGCACGACAAGCAGCAAAAGGAAGAACATAACAGCTTCCCTTGCTGCCACCCCCACCAGTCTAACTATAAATCACATATTCTGTCTCCAAGATATAAACAAATACGCAGCAGAGCACATCAGAAACTTGGCACAGCATGAATACTTACAAAACGTAGCATTTTGCAGCTTGTACTTTGAAAATATCTGAATGATGCGTAAAAATGACTCAAGACTTTATGGGAAAAAAATAGGAACAAGAGACCACTTTTGCAACTGGCTTCATGTCAGAATGTCTTGCTCTGATATTTTAAGAAATCTCCCAATATGAAGCATTTGCATATTTTGTGACTACAATCTGTGTAATTACAAGGATGTGTGCTATATGATACAAAGCCATTGAATGAGAGTTGGCAGCTTTGGTGAGAAAAGGTCTGCTTCTGTGTGGTTCCGTGTTTGTATGTGGTTTTATTTTATTTTTATTTTTTTGTGTGCGTGTCTGTGTGGGTGCATGGGCGAGTGCCATGTGGAATCTATCCACATTGTTTTGGTAGGTAGACACGAAATTTAAAGATTCCAGGACTCACACTTTGAGTGAAATGAAACAATGCACAGAAGGATTAATTCTGCTGCTGCAACAAATATTTCTGTCACATTAACAAACACGAGTGATTAAAAAGCGGTGTAAATCGGTGGAACAGGTGGACAAATCCTCCGTTCTTCCGTTGTTGGTGTCGCCGCTACACCTGTTAGCTGACTGGTTGCTAATGCAGACCATCTGTAAGCTGCGACCACAAAGTCATTCAGGCTGCAGGGTAAACTGCATGTGATTCCTTCCTAAACTGACCCCATTTTCATTTTTAGGAAGACAGTCTGGCAATAAGAAACGCCACCGTATGTTTCTTTCATTCCGCAAGAGCTGAAAGATAAAATGACCCGGCGAGACATAAGTCAGAGTGAGATCTTACTTTCGGTTGATTTTATGATGGGTTTCACAAACAAATTATTCCTGCGGCCTCGACTCCTGCAGTAAATGAGACATGCAGACTCTGACTCCGGGGCTGAGCTGCATAGAGTGCACTCCATACCTCTGAAATGGCCAAATTAGAATGCCATACTGTTCACAAACCATGTGCAGTGAATGGAGAACACCCTTAATAGCGCTGGCAGAGAAATGCATCTGCATTCTGCTGGTCATGCATATGTAAATCCACTTTTTTTTTCTTCCCTACTTCCACATAGTAATGACTTGTAGGTAGGGCCAGGCTACTTGGCCAATAACCCTTGCAATTATTAATGTGCAAATAAGATTTTTTTTTTTTTTGAAAGATGCTGTTACGTCAAATTCTCTTATACAGTGAGATCAGTTTATGGGTTTGCAATGGCTGGCATAACTGCTGCCAGGGACAGGCAGAGCACGGGAAGTCATAGAGTTCATAGAGGCTTAAGCCTTTTTCTCTTTTTTTTTTGTTTTTTTTTGCAGGTATCCATTCAGCTGGGTGCAGATTACTTTAACCAGTCTTCAATAACTATGTGAATTACTGAAATTAGTCAACCGCTTTTGGCTAACGTTTCTGTTTTTGTGGCAGCATGACGAACACCGTGCTTTCTGCTCACTCCATAGAATCTGCCTTCAAACGCAGTATTCAGCACACAGTCAGCTCGTAAAGCACGATGATATTATCCTTACTGCTGGGAACAGGTGCAGAGCGTCTGGTCAGATCAGCTGCTACACATAAAATGCTTCATTAATAATGTAGAATAACTCATTTTCTAAAACTGATATCTTCTCTTGACCAGCATGCATCCTACTGTTAAACAGCAAGTCAGAAAAGATGTATGTATCAGTAGTTAACTTAGATGCATGTTGTGCAGTCTGATGCAATATGTTCTGACTATGTTTTACCCATAAAATCTAAAAAGTAATTCAAGTGACCTCTCCCCAGCACTTTATGAAATGCATAATTGAGAGATGTGAAATCTAATTCACTGGTTTGGATAAACCTCTTCCGTTGCAAACACTATTTTGATGGGTACACACACATGTACATATTCTTGATTTAAAACTACATTCAAATTGAGGCAACTTCAAAAAATTGGTTTCAATAGCTTCACTTTTCTTTACACTGTACGTGGTTTAGTTTTTCAAGTCCCTGCCTTAACCGGGCTGCACAATTTTAGAGAGTTAACACACAGTGTGGGTCAGCAGACACTATTTTTCTATTGGATTTGGGTCACTTTTGAGCCATGTTGCGCATTAAAGGGTTAACACTGGTAATTAAAAAACATCTTTGATTGTAGAGAAAAATCGGATTCATCTAAACCAATCTACTGCATTGGTTGAATATAATTTCTTTAGAAGCTGTGATAACTTAAAAAGACTGATGCAAATTGTTGCGTAAATATTCCTCATCGAGCCCAGAGATTATTCTGTATCTGGTGAAACTGGCATGTCAACATTTATTTGTCAACACTTTGGTTCAGATTAAAATGTCTCAAAAACTATGGTAGGATTTGTTTTTAATTTGAGAATAATTTTGGGCCTAATTTTGGCCAAATGACTACAAAAACAATGAATCAGCTATAGCCATTTACTATATTTTAATAACCAGTCTTAATTCTCTGAAATAGTCAGGTTAAGACAGGAGAGAGGACTTGAAAGGTTAAACCAAGAACAAAGAAAAAATGAAGTTATCAAACTAATTTCATGAAGTTAAACATAGTCAAACATAGTTTTACATGAACTGATGAAGAAATTTGAGTTTAAATTACACACAAAATCAAGCTGATGCAATTACACAAAGTATTATATCCACCCAACTCATCAAAATGTCAGCAGCCTAATATGTTAAGCTATGATAATGAACATGGAAAACACTGTCGGTACATGGCTGCGACTGTGTCTAAGCACAACTTCAAAGGGATGCACTAGTACCTCTGTGGATTCTAATCATGACTGGTTCATTTACCTTTTGAGATAAAGGCTAAAAGTAATAATATAATTCTTATAACTGAGATCAGTGTCTGTTTATGTAGATCAAAGGGAAAATCAGGATGTAACCAGCATGGAAAATACACATTCCATAATCTGTTTGCGTGTGGACATTGCAGTGTTTTGTCAAAGACAGAGGCCCAGATCAGCTGGGAAGAGTGCTGCACATTTTCATGCACACAAAGAATAGTGGAGGCAGCTGTCTCTGATTCTCCACCTGATTTACCAATAACTGACATGCAGAGCGGGTTTCCACAATTGTTCTGCTCTGCTGGGCTGGGATTTAGTTTCACACACTGCATCAGATGTCAGAAAAACACGAGGGTCAGTGTTTACAGCAGGCTTCAGGAAAAATATAGGGGAACAGTCAGTTCAAGTTTCTTCTTGAGTGGCTTCTTTCCAAACTGGAATGTTGTTTTTTCCCCCCCAACTCTTCTGCAAATCTCCACAGCCATTCCACCATGCAATCTGGTAACACTGAGCATGAAATGTTAAGAAATTCTGTGTACGTTTAGCTTCAAATTACACTTTAATTAGGTTTGAATGTCCAAGACTGATAGGTGATGGAGCTTTAACTGTAGCAGCCCTGAGACTGTGTAATAGAAAAGCTGTCCCCAAAGCACATCAGTCAATGGTTAAACTAAACGGCATTCTAATTCATTAGCTTTTCCCTGTGTCTTGCATGTTCGTTTTTTTCCCCCCCTGATGCACCTTCTTAAGCTTCTAACCACAGGAGTTTTAACCCTTATGTCCTAATTGCGCTGCTTGAAATAGTGCGTCATTTCTTCTGTATATCGTAGCGACTTTAACAAAGACGTTTCTTTAAATAAATGCCTCATTTAAAGTTTGGTGAGCGCGTGCTAAAATATTCCGTGCACGCATTTCAAAACAGACTTTTTAAAATGGAATGTTTGCGCCTTGTCTTGTTCCATACAAATGATGTTCCTCTAGTCTGTGCTGGGAGAAATGGGAGAAATAACGTCGTGCTTCTTCCTTTGAACACGCGTGGAGTGTAATTTAAAGGATTTATCATAGGCAAGACGGGCAGAGTGCAAAAAGGAACATTTGTCCTGATGGAGGATTTCAGAATGTACAGTACCTTCCCATTGACAGAAGACCACAGGGTAAATGTTCACATGGACAAGAATTATGGTCCTGCTCACTGGTGTTTGATAACACCCAGCCAGAGGTTAAGTTTATCCACTATGTCGACAGATAAAGATTCTGGTTTGGTTTTTCCATTTCTTCCAGGATATACTGAGTCCTTATCACTAAAGTGTGACATGGTGGAAGAACAGAGGACCAGGCTGAAGTTGTTGGAACAGTGTGGGAGAAGCAACATAGCAGTGAGTACATATTAGATTAGGATCATTCTGAGTTATAAAGTCAAATTTGGCCATGGAGATGCAGATGGCAATATTTAAATTTTTGCAGAAATTGGCTAAGCCATACATGCCAAGGTTAGAACAGAGACAGACATTTTCTAATTTATTTTGTCATTCCTTTTCATTGCCATATCACTATGTTTTGCCTTTTCAATCAGAAAAGCGGCACATACAAACATGTAGAAAATGGTTCTTTGTATGTGTCCTCAGTTATTTACTAAATGCTGCAGTCTTTCAATGTATCTGAAAAGCTGGAGGTTATGCACACAAGTGACTTTAATTTGAAAAGCATATAAAAGGAATCACAGAAAAATATCTTAAAAACACAGTAGACAAAATAAAAATGAGCTCGATGCGTGCACCTTGCATGTGTGGGTGAAAAGAGCTGAGCAAAGTCTGCAGAAATTAGAGCAAAAACAGACCTAAATGGAGCAAAACAAAAACATCTTTCTAAAGCCTAGTGAAGGTCACAGGGAACGGAGGAGCTGCAGAGCGACCTTTTATCAATTCACGCCACGTTTTGAATGAAAAGCAACTCCAGCCACGCCATCAATTCATGAGACTCTCAACTGTCCAATTAGTCTTATCTGTGCTTTGCAAGAACAAAAATGTGTCACTTAATAGGGAAAAAAAAGTGATAAAAATGTGCGACTGTAACTGCCCAAAGAATCAGGAATATATCACCTATTTAATACTTAATTATATAATTTCAAAGCTCTACTTGTGTCACTGCCTGTTTTATGAGGTGCCATGAGTGATTGTAGGCGAAATGACAAACGGTGATTTCAATTAAAGATGGCTTTCAAGAAAAATTAGACCGGTCTGTCTTATAGACACAGTGCTATGCAGTCAGTGGGTGCGTTATTTAATCCGTAATAGTGCATCAAGCTGCAGGAGGAAGTGTCATGTGACTGAAACAGTGAGATGAATCAACCTCCTAATGGGCCGCAAAACAATGTAGAGAGGATGATTCATAAGGAGGGCTTTATAGGTTGACTTATCTTCCCTTCTCGGTGGGAAAAAAAAGAAAAAAAATCCAGATTATGATTATACATTCTACATCATGCATCAAAAGCCTTCTGACACAACCTCAGGAGCATCACACAAACTTTTTCTAATAAACAAGGAAACAAAATTAATGAAGTTAATATCACATATGCTGTCTTGAATTAAGTTGTTTTTTTTACTTATTTACAATAAAACTGCAAAGAACAACAAAAAAAGGGACAAACAACTATAAATATATTTATATATTACCGTGAGAAGAATATCCACTCAACTGTATGCAGATTTATAATGCTGATCATAATTTAAACATAAAATAATATAGATCTATTGCATCATCATACTTGATAAATACTGTCTTTATCACAAGATAGTACATAAGCTAAATAATCCATACCTAGTTATGCACCACTATATCTAAATCACAAAAAACATACACTACCGTTCAAAGGTTTGGGGTCACCCAGGCAATTTTACGTTTTCCATGAAAACTAATACTTTTATTCATGTGCTAACATAATTTCACAAGGGTTTTCTAATCACCAATTAGCCTTTCAACACCATTAGCTAACACAATGTAGCATTAGAGCACAGGAGTGATGGTTGCTGGAAATGTTCCTCTGTATCCCCATGTAGATATTCCATTAAAAATCAGCTGTTTCCAGCTAGAATATTTATTTACCACATTAACAATGTTTAGTCTGATTAATTTAATGTTATCTTCATTGAAAAAAAAATTGCATTCTTTTTCAACTTTCAAACGGTAGTGTATAGCTATTCAACCATCAGCAGCGATTTTCCCAAACAAACCCAACACTCAAGAGTGCTTTTTAACCAGGCAGCAAACTAGACTAACCAAACAAACCACTGGGTCGTGACATCATGGCTGTGTCAGGGGCGAAGTATTGCAAATATTCATGCTTTTATGAAAGAATTATCAATGTGACGGTTTTATAAAGTGAAAAAAAGAACACTTTTCTATCAGATCATGTCTGAAACGTGTCTCTGCAACCGTTTGCTGAAGTACTCCAGCTGTTGAATTTCAAATATCAAACAATGCCACTGCATCCACAAGGAACGGAGGACACCTCTCACATGAAACAATGCCCCACTCCTCCGCGGGCGAGTTGTTACTTCTCGGCAGGTGCCTGTTGTGATTGGAAGTGTATAAATCATGGAGCAGGAAGCCTGTCAGCCGTGATGACACTCCTCATAAACACTGCTGACCGCTGGCCATGGCATTGTACTTCTTCATCAGCTCTCGCCATCACAGACGAGTGCTGAGGGCACCATCCACATCCTCTCAAGAGGAGGGGGAGCACCAAACTCTGTGGCGCAGAGAGAAAAAACAGCTCTATACTCTGGAGTGCAGGGCTTTGAATTGTAGTGATGTTTCCTTGGCAAAATTTAGGCCCAAGTGCCCAAGGCGTTGAGGTGGAAAAACAAAATTTGATTGCAGCGAGTTTACATCACACTGTAATGTGGCACAGGCTTTTATCAACAGAAGCAAGCTGGGCCACCGTGATTGGATGTTTGGTTCACATTAATATTTCTCTCAAGGCTATTATATTAATGAATATGGAAGAAAAACACCGACTATATGTAGCTCCACATAGTTAATGCGGGATGACGATAATTCAGCAAGACAGCGGCAATTTGATTTAATGGTTTTCAGAGATGCTCCGCAGCGCTCGGCGACGCAAGCGAAGGTTTGCACACACGCTTTGGGGTGTTTTTTTTTTTAAACAATCAAAGTAAGTGTGTATCTAGATAAAGTGCAGTAATAACAGCAATGATATAAATTTAGAATACAGCACCAATTCTCAAGAGAGCACCCGCGCCGTCAGAAGCAGATCCTGCTTTTAGTGAAAGAGCATGAGGTTATCTGGTTTGACATCTTATTGGTATATAGATTGGTCATTTCGTTGCATTTGCCCTCTCAGTCCACTGCTATGAAATATCTTTGTGATCCCCAGAGCATAAGTTCTGCAGATATTGCCGATTCACTGACTTTTTCTATAGTGTCACCGACTTTGGTGACCTCCTGTATTATCATACATAACCTTATATGTTACTGATTTGCTTTGCTAGTTCTATTTTTAGGGTGTGTTACAAAAAAACAAACAAAAAAAACACAACGTCAATATCATGCATGAAGTTTTATCAGACAATGAACAATTTATTGATACTGTATGTTAATGATCAACAGTTTCCAACTTGGAAGATGCATTGAGCAATATTTTCTCAGTTTGTTCCAAGAAATACAACATGTCTCAAAATTTTAATTTTTTTGGACTGAAGTAGCATCCATCAATCCATCCATTCATTATCTATACACCACTTAATCCTCATTAGGGTTGCAGGAGGCTGGAGTCTATCCCAACTGACTTAGGGGGAAGGCAGCAGACACCTGGACAAGTCACCAGTCTGTCACAGGGGTACATATACAGACAGACAATCACACTCACATTCACACCTATAGACAATTTAGAAGTATCAGTTAACCTCAGCATGTTTTTGGACTATGGGAGGAAGCCCACGCATGCACAGGGAGAACATGCAAACTCCATGCAGAAAGATCCCAGGAAGGCCGGGACGCAAACCAGGGGTCTTCTAGCAGCAAGGCGAAAGTACTAACCACAAAACCATTGTTCAGCCGCATAAGTAGCATATCAATGTAATAAAGTAAGACAAATTAGCATGTAGCATTACCAAGAGATCAGAGTTTTCATATATCAAGTGAACTACAGTACCTCCATGTCTACAAGATAGATTGATACAAATTTGGGCACATCCATTTGTAGTCCAACTGAATCTTCCAAATTCTCCTCTTACGCTGACAGGTTGGTATTCCTCCCTCAGAATGGAAGTATCTCAAGGCTGTTGGATTGATTGGGTTAAAATTCATGTTACTCTCTGAGTGAAACGCAATAAATTTGGAGAACCCTCAACTCTGGTGCCCTGAACTGCAATAATTTGGTAAAAATTCTTACTATTTTTTGCACTTTTTAAATGAATGCCTGCAAAACTATTACAGCCTCAACTTTAATTTACATGAAGTTATCATTTCAAAGGATAACATGGTGACACTTAACAACTGAGACGTTGAAGATGATAAACATACATTGTTTATATTATTATTGTAGGTGGGTCTGCACAGTGGAATGGTGGTTAGCACTTTTGCCTTGCAGCTAGAAGATCCACGGTTCGCGTCCTGGCCTTCCTGGGGTCTTTCTGTATGGAGTTTGCATGTTCTCCCTGTGCATGTTTGGGTTTTCTCCGAGTACTCTTGCTTCCTCCCACAGTCCAAAAACATGCTGAGGTTAACTGGTAACTCTAAATTGAATGTGAGTGTGATTGTCTGTATATGTAGCTCTGTGATAGACTAGTGAATTGCCTAGGGTGTCTCCTGCCTTCGCCCTAAGTCAGCTGGGATAAACTCCCGCTCCCTCGTGACCCTAATGAGGATTAAGTGATGTTATTATAGGCATGTTTGCATGCTGATAGCAGCACTAAGCCAAGTGAACTGTTGTTTCTCTAGACTCTTCTTCCACAGCATCCATGACAACAGATGACCTGTTCAATCCTAGTGTTTTTTGTTTTTTTTTCAGAGCTCTGAGTCTGATGTTTTCCTCTGGTGCCTCGGTTTCATTTCAAGAATAGACCAGAGGTCCTTGTATGAACCTATGGATCAAATTGTTTTCTGTGCTGCATAAAAAGAGCAAACAAATACTTTTTTAGCCATAGGTGAGCAATAAATCTCTGTTTTTCTACAAAAAGCCATATTCTCTGATACAGCAGGACTATGACATTCATTACTTCCATGTTTTTCTCCTCGCACCAACACTTTGAATTCAAGTATATACTTTAATAACTTTTCATAAAATAAATGAGATGTGGATTGTGTTAGCAGTCGCTGTTTTTTCCCCAGGGCATCAGGGACAAAATGCTTGTGATTAATAATTCATGTGATCTGTTTGATCCCCATCATCATAGAAATAGTTTCCTCCAGCTTAATCCTCATCAGTCCAAAAATTGCTGTCTCTGGAGGACAGTACACCTCGCCTCTCCTCTAATGTCTCTGTTGCTGTCGCTACTTTGATATGAGCTGCATTTTCTAAGACCATGTGTTGTTAGATGGAGGAGGGAATATCATTTCAGAGCAGACTTCAAGTAGCTGGATTAGATTTCAGCTGGCAGAGCTGTTAACAGAAGTACCCTTCTTGTGTTGGAGGCACAGAAGGGAACTGACTGCGAAATGAACGCACGCCTAACCAGGTTTCTGCACGACATTTATTCACTCTGGGGGAACATTTCATCTAGCGTACCTCAAGGACCCAGGACATAGTAGAGGGGTGAAAATGAAATGGACTGTAGAATGAAAAGTAAAGTTTCATTATGAAGCAAGCATCATATTGCAGCCCGCCTTTATGCCAGACACTGTTATGCCTTTGAAATGTTAAATTATACTTCTCCTCCTGCCTCCGTGCTATTGTGAGAGAATCAGTCTTTATCCTCTTAGAAAGATGGCTTCATTATTAAATGTAAATGAATTTAGTGCTTTTTATGTATGACCTGCATGCACTGAAGTTATGACACGTGTCTGTATTTGCAATTGAAATGCAGCCGGCCTAATGCCTGTGTTTCTCGGGCTTAATGGAAAGACATAATGCAAAGGCAGAGACAGAGGATTAAAACAAATAGATGCATTTACGACGCAGTCCGCATGCCGTGTGTAACATATTGGTCATCGAGTGATAATTTCAGCCCTGGGTCTATAAACAACGGAGGAAATTATGTGTCAGATTGGGTGATCTCAGTTTTTAAACAGCAAAGCGTGACTTTATTGATTGCTTTTGCATGCACTTAATCAAAGCACAGAGGAATTTCAGCCGTCTGGCAATGTGTGGAATAGCGGTCCAATATGCGAGTCCTTAGGGAGGACAAGTAATTATTTTTGTTTATCCTTGTCCACATAGGTTGCACATCGTTCTTTCAAATTGCTGCTAAGGTTTCAACATGTATGGTTGCATGGAATGAATCCCTGACATGCAGCACAAATGTCTACCTGGCATCGGATCGTTTATTTTGAACATTAATGTCACAAACATTTGAACACAACAAACTCTCCGATTCAGTTTTTTCGAGCAGGTCCTTTGCACTTCTGTCAAAACTGAAAAGAACTCTTTAAATACTCTAATGTTTGTTCAGCAACCAACCATCTGCAGATGTCCGCTGAGCCGTGACTGAACTGCACACCTGAGTAGTTTATTCGTAACCGGCTTTTGTGTTTTATCTCGAAACTTTTCAACAGATAAGCCCTCCTTGAATGCAACAAGCAGATGTGCCTCTCTTTTGTTGCAGGTGATAATGGGGAGGTTGTGATGTTGCACATGGTGAAATCAAATTAATCTATAAGATAAGAAATGATCTGGAGCAAACAAAACCGAAGGTGCGTTTTACCAAGGACCTGATTGATTTAACGATATGTAGAGCTCCAGCGAATATACTTGTTTTATTTGCTGTTTTAAAAGGCTTGACTCAGTCATTTACAGACGCTTTATCGTGATTATGTCAACAATTTTTCTCTGAGATGTAATAATAGAAAACACAGCAGTCATTTCCCTTGACTTAATATGTAGAAATGCCAGCATTATATTGAAACATGGTGTGATTATCCTTCATGAAATGACTCAACCAGCAGCCACCTACACATCCAGTTGAGAGCAAACATAAGCCTGTGTCACTAATGGGGGGAAAATATCCCCTGATGTTGTAATCTAGGTCAAACAGAAATGACTTCCAAGTGGTTGTAAGGCTGAATGAAGTTATCGTATGATTTTAATGCCACACAGTAAGACAGTGCCGGTCTATTTCAGGCAAAGTTAATGCCAGAATCCCCCTGAGTAGTCGAGCTGATTGGGGATTTTTTTTAAAAGAAACTTTAAGCTTGGGCATATATAATCTCCTATAGTAAAAAATAAAGATTGCTGAGTTACACAGTGATGTATAAATAACTCTGCACAGATTCGCCTTGAACGTGAAGGTATTTCAATAAGTAAAGTACTTCTGAGAGGTGTTCAAATCCCGTGTCTATGAAGCAGGTCCGTTCCACATGTACATTACATTATCAGGCAGGCAGCAGTGTTGGTATTGCTATGGCTACAGTGTCAAACTGCAAAGGCACCTGATCCTCTGTGTATGGATTCTGCAGGGACTGGATGCAGTTGAGCAGCAGAGAGGAGCTGACATGCACCTTTATCACATGGCTTAAGGAGACTGAGGCTGAAGAGAAGACAGGGCTGGTGATGAATGGGCCGCGGGCCTTGCCTCCCTTCTTCCTTTGACAGAGCTGCTGTAATCTGTTACAGAGCCACCGTTGCCTCTATTAACTTCTGACACATGCACACCTGCACGCTCACTGCCACTGACCTTCCACTCCTCCGGATTCAATCCCATTCATTCTCCAAAGCAAGTAAAGGAGACAGTGAAGCTAAATATTTGAATATGTTAACTAAAGGATCTGTTTTGACAAATGCAAAACCGGTCTTTTCTTTTCTCTAAAGCTAATTATTTCTGTTGTTTTTGTCTAAAAAAATACACTTTCACTGCAAAGTGATGATTACTGGAAACTTAAATAACATTGTTTCAGTCAACACACTGATTAAACTGCAGGGTTAAAGACTTGAATTATCTCAACACGGCAAGGTACCTACAATCAAGGCTATACTATACACTCAGGGTGCCTGCTATTGTTTTTCTTCTTTCTTTTCTGTCAAGTTTTTGGTGTCAAGGAAACTAAAATGATGACTGCGACGACTGTTATGGCAATTACTAATGACAGGACAAAAAAATATTCTTAATTTGGACAAATCTATGGCAAACTTATTGCCAATACAATCTTTTTTTTTACTTATCCATGTTAATTCATTTATGAAAATATTCCATTAGATCCTTTTCCTTTAACTTTCATTGTAAGGTCAGACAAAAACGCTCATTTTATTTTGCTTGCGGCCTTATTTAGTATTTTTAGAGTGGAATAAAAGTGATCATTATCAGGTTTTTTTCTGTGGTCGAATTTCAGACATTCAAAGTATAAATCACTTACTGTCTATTTGACTTTATAATCTTTTCTCTCCCGTTAGTAAGTCAGGTGCGGAGCGACCTTACAATAAGCAGGGAAGAGGATTAAAATCTGATAGCAGTCTACACTCAGTGGCCTTTAAGTACCTTATCTACTATCTTAATGGGATGAAGAGCATATCCATTACTCATATAGAATTGCGAATAGGTCAAGGAGACAGACATCAGAAAGATCTATGTAATGAATCTAGAGAAAGCGCAAAATTATTTTGCTGAGGTGCACTTTTACTTGGAAATTGACTGTATTCACTTGAAAATACAAAGTCAAGCTCATTTATCGCAACATATGTATGGGTTTCATATCTGAGCAAACTTTGATCATTTGAAAAGTACTGACAGATTTATTAAATTTAAAAAATAAGGCCAATATATTATAGATTATCTAAATATTGCTACTATAATAACAGCTGTACAATGCTGCGCTTACACATCGTTTGAGTACTTATAAATTAAATTCTAAGATGGTTGTTGGGTAGAAAGTGCCGATGACATTGCAAAATGGGAGTTGAAAACAGCACTTGATTGTAAAGACTGCTGGAGAGAAAAGAAGTCACAACAGTTAATCGCCGCATAAAATTATGACAGCGGTGAGGTATTCAATAAATTGAACTGTGACGTTCCCCCCGTAATTACGCTGCAGAGTTACACAGAAACAGTTGATCCACCCGTCTACCAGGTCAACCTAATCCCCAAAGCCTCCAAAGGAAGTCAATCATGGTAAGTATGAGCAGCAGCTGAAGGTTACAGAGGGGACTACCTGCATTTATTTACAGACGTGGACATAATTAACCTGAATGTGATCCGAGGTCGGCTCAGGCTTCCTGGGAAACTGATGTGCTGATGGAAATCTGTCACTTTTAATCTTTAAACCTCACTATTAAATTTTTAAAAACTATGTTTGTGTGCTTGTTGTCAGTTGAAAAATAAGTTTTTTGCTGGTTAAAATATATACATTTCACAAAATGTTTTAAGCTTATTCTCCATTTTCTGGGTTGTCAGGGTGACGAGTCCCGCCTCATCTCATATGTGATTGGTTTGCTGAAATAGAGCGACGGTACCGCAACAAAATGAATGGAAAAGATATGTTGATTAGAAGCATATTTGTGACAAACATAACCTGGGAGAAAATAGGTTTCCCTGAATAGCGAGAAATCTGTATATAGGAATGTAATTTTTAATAGATAGGGCTGTTTCTCAAGAACCGTTCATGCCATTTCTTCACACTTGTCGAGTGCATCGATGGGAAGGCAAGAAGAGCATAGGAAGCTCTGTTGGTACAGTAAATTGGAAACACCTTATCACACCAGTATAACTGGTGTACACAAGGACTTTGGAAAGCACTCTAGAGCATTTTGGTTTACAGTAGAATTGTGGCTTATTGCAGTATAGTATATTATTATGTAAGTTGACATTTATTTTAGTGGAAATTTGTTATTCTTCTGATTTATTGAAAGGATTTTCCAAATTAAACAAAATATGTCATTTTTGTATTATGTCCACAACAACATACACTGCAGAAAACATTTGTGATCAGTAAAACCATTGCAAATCACTATTTAATAATCTGACAGTATTATAGATAAGCTTTGGTATGGTTTAGTCACAAGCATGACAGCTTAGAAAAAGATTGTAATTTGGCTTCATTTAGCCACTTTGTTCAATTGGGGAAGCATTGCAGTTTGGATTACCATGATTTTTAAAGTCAGGGGAGCATTATCATCAAAATGGCAACAATAAACTCATGGCTAAGGATACAAAACAATCATGCTTTAAGAAAAGATAAAATTGCCTTTAACTCAGGAAAATGACTGCAGTTTCCCATATTAAAGTCCTGTGGTTTGATTGTTCTGTTGTCTAATTGATGCAGCAGTTAATATAAACACAAGACACTTGTGCTTCAAACAACAAAGATACACACTCAGTGAAGGACCTTGATCCCTGACCTACAATATACGCATCAGTGAGCAGTGATTCCTAACATCTCTGTGCTTCATTATGAGAAAGCCTCCCTTCAACAGTGTTTCGTCTCTTTAGTCCCACAACACCTCCTGAAACTAGGAAGTGAACTCTGGCATCCCAGATTCACCCCCTCAGTGCCAGTACACACTGTTCCTACACAATCCAACCAAGCTCACCACAGACAGACTATACAAGCATACTTCATCTAAGATGCTAGTAGCAATTGCTAACTGCTAATTGCTAATGCTATCTCAAAAGAAAAGCCAAGACACAGCAAAAACACAGCCATTATCTCACAACACAAACTTACCCGAGATGACCGCATGGTCCCAAAGAGACTCTCACAGGCCACTCCCCCACTTTTTCTGCACTTCCTCTTCCTGGATCTCTACCTATTGGGAGAGGGAAAAGAAGGCGGGGTCTTCTTCCTCCCCTTACTCCTCACCTCCTCTATTTAAAGGCATTATGGAGGATGTTTTTGTTGTTTAATTTGTCTGATTCACATAAAATGAATATACTGACCTTTAGTGGACTTGTATGTATGGTTTCTAAAAGAATAAAAAATAAAACAAAAGTAACTGTGGACATGGCAGGACCTGAAAA
Source organism: Acanthochromis polyacanthus (assembly GCF_021347895.1). NCBI lineage: Eukaryota > Metazoa > Chordata > Actinopteri > Pomacentridae > Acanthochromis > Acanthochromis polyacanthus. The sequence goes on from NC_067133.1 coordinate 17,505,584, forward strand.
ACATCAGCCAATCAATGCGCTCGGACCGAGGCGTTTGGTTTGCTCCCTTTCCTGTCAATCAAAAATCTTCCAACTCAGGCCTAGTTACGTAGATTACGTACACCTTGGACTTATGTGTTTTCTGTATGTGTTGCTTTGGTATAGCTTCGTAGTTAGCTGGCGACTTGTTTTGCTCATCTTTTTTTACATAATGGCAGATAAAGATCCAGGGGGACCCAGCCGTAAAAGAAAGGCATTTTTTGAGGTCAGAGAAAATAAAAGACAACTGGATCGCTAGAATGCAAAAACGAAAGTGATTATTGGTGAGTCATTTGGGCGATGGCGTCAGCTCAAGCAACAAATGGACCTAAAGACAGATGCCTTGGTTGCTAAATTCCTTCTGGACAGGTAAAATGTATTATTGCATTATACTGTGGCTGTCGGCAAGTTTCTGGAGGGGGGCGTTTCTTCGTAAATGTTAAGAGGGGGGAGGTTGGGGGGGGTGAGGGAGAGGTTGTATGTGCGCATGCGTATGCTACGTTCAAAGTAGTAGGAAATTAAAACTCCTCTAATGCCTTTAAGTGATAAATATATGAATGGGTCTTTGGAAAGAGGAAGCATGACGTTCATTCTACTACCAATTCAAGTTGAAGTTAAGAATAAAGCATTTATTTTGATACACTGCAGTTTTAATGCCTTGCTTATTCTGCTAGTGACCACTAGCTTTTTGCTAACAGTAGCTGACATTTGCAAACTTTGTGTAGATATTTTTTTGTATTTTGGATGTCACAGAGTCAATTCTAGACTCTTCATATGTTGCTGTTACACTAACGTCTTAGTATGTATACCCTTATCATTTTAACTGGCAGTGGCCACTCATGATCAGTGTCATTTTTGACAGTGACAGCCATTTTAATCTCCAAATTTATTGCTAAAATCTGGGAGTAATGCAACATTTCCAAAAAAAAAAAAAATGACAGCATTAACAATAAAGACGAAAAATAATTGGTGGTCAGACAATCAAGTTTTAAACAAGCCCACCAGGTTTAAAAAAATTATGACATAAACTGTCCATTGTAAATTTTCATCACAACGTTTACAGCTTCACCGGAAAATGAATATTACAAACGGCTCTCAATTTCAGGTTTACTTCCAAAACAAAGGGGTTTAGGTAATCAGCTGGTTTGTTTACAACCTGCTTTGCTGTTTGACTACGCGTGTTTCTTCTCCAGTCATTCTGCAGCATGTTCCAAAGCTACTGCAATGAGATCCAAGCTCTAATAAAAACCAACAAAGCTTTTGTAGCTTTGTTCTGTTGTTTAGTATGCCGGAGAACCAATTCCCAGCAATTCAAACACTTTATATTGATACCACTATATTACGCTGCTGGTGAACATGAAGAAAAAGCTCCTCTAAATCACTGTTGATGAGGAAAACAAACAAAAACAGACACATTTTTCCCGCAGTTGAAAGAAAAAGACAGATGAGGCCCTAACACTCATTGTTTCTCCTGGGCACTGTAAACGCACACATAAAGATGACAGACATGTCTATTCCACAGTGTTTCGGCCACTGGCCACATGGAAACACTGATAAAGGCTGTGAAATCAATAGACCACCCACTGCTTTATGATCTTTGTGCAGCAGAAGTGCTTATGCAGCATCTGGCCTCTGACCCTCAAGTGAATTTCCAACACTTGTTTTCCGTTCCCGTCTTTTATCTCGTCTGTGAAACCCCGAAGGCCAAACATCACAGGACATGAGAGGTCACCAAGTATCATTCACTTTCATTTATTTATATATCTTTTTTTTATCTCAATTTTTGTGGAATCCAATCACAAGTGTGGAAAAGTCTGGATGGAACCCTAAGGGAGCGGTGCTCAAGAGCCCATAACAACCCTGGCATCCTACAATGAACTGTTGCCTCTAACAATGTTGCGCACCTCCTGGCTGTAGCAGCAAAGGTGAGAGTTCATTTGTTTTCATGAGGTGTGTCCAGAGGAGGAGGAAGACAAATTGCAAGAGCTGCGTGGCGCCGCTATTTGGCTGAATGCCTTGTCCTGCTGAAACCTCCCCAGAGTGTCCCGCTGCCGGCGTCGTATTCCACGTGGGGAGGGCAGAGGGGGTATCAGCTCCTGCCCACACAATCAAAATATAACATGGAGCCTGCCTTTCAGCGGCTGACTCAAGTAACGTGGTAATCCAAGCCTCAGTGTTGCACAGATCATTAAGGTCATGCTCAGATCTTCGAGACGCAACAAACAACTGGTCTTGGCAGTATGATGTGGCGATGTTTCATTGTGACAGATCTCTCTGTGCAGCATTTGACAGGATAGACAAACTTTGAGTCTAGACAGGACTGTAAATCTTAGTCCATTGTATGAATCTTTCATGCGCTGGCTCCTCTAAAGCTTTTAAGAACACAGCCTTTTCGTTTAGATTGACCCCTCATTTGCGGCTGGCGTTGACTTGGCTGATTGGCTCCTCATTTCTACTTCGGAAACACGCTCTTAATTGGCTTTGCTTTGCAGTGCAGCAGCACGGGGATTGACTGCACGCGGTTCAGTGTTTTATGGAACTGTCCTTATACAGCACATTAATGCGTGAATGGATATGTCAAGTGTAACCACATAGGAGTGTCTCCAGGATAAAGCCATGATGCAATATTCTTCATGCTTTGTGTTCTCGTGAAGCTGCAGCAAGTGCTTTTTTTTTTTCTCTCTTGTCAGATGAAGGCCTAGACTTTTATGGAAATGAGGAACCCAGCCACAGGGTGTACATGTTGAATGAGGCACTAGATAGAGTCAATGTGTATTGGCTGTTCATCATCTTTTTTTTTCCCCCTCCTGCCCTGTTTTAAGTTCCAATTTGAACTTTCTTCAGCTCTGTCTTTCATCACTCCTGGAGTTGCTGCAATTTACACTTTGTCTTTCAATTCATTCCTGTCTCATGTAGTGCTTGGTTATCAGTTCACCTCATGCCTTCCCTCAGTCAGACTTCTAACAGGTTGTGGGATGAATCACATGGGACATTGACTTTGGTGAATATGAGGCAAACCCCCCTCCTCTTTTTTTCCCCCTATCACCCACCAAAACACCCTCCTCTTTATTTAATATCTCTCCACACTCTCCATTTCATCCCAGACAAGAAGCAAGGGAGAATTTTCCCTCTGTTGACATCATAAATCTGAACTAGATTAAAAGTACTACTACACTGTTGGGGAAGCTCTGTGTTCTCATCTGTCACCTGTGGAGGAGTTAACATTCGAGGCGAAAAAAAAAAGTCAACAAAAAAAAAAAAAACGGAACATGGCTTCACCTGCTTGTGCCTGTTCAACTACTGCCATCTGCAGTACATTACAGTCACAGCCGCCTCCCTGTCTTCCCCCTTTCTCTATTCAATTACAGCTTCAGGAAATGTGCAGTGGCTCAGTGATCAGCTTCTATTGTATGCAGAACCAACAAGCGTGAAATATAGAACAGAATAATTACAGCCCAAACTAAGCAGACCTCAGGCAAAGTCTGCAGAGAAATACCTTACAGCTACAACAAACATTTAGCCTTGACTTTGACTGGAAGAGGACGCTGAAAACAAACAGTCCTTATTATGTCTATTTACTGTGCCGGGCCGGTGTAATTTGCTAGCGTGAACAGAATGAGAAGAGGCATGACCTGTAATGGTTTAAGAAGGGCAGCTCATCGAGCGTTAACTTTGCTGCCTGCTAAAATCCCGGAACAAATGTCGAGCAGTGGGGTGTAAGGGGGGACTAAAGATGTTTACTCGGGGGGACAAAATTCAAAAACTGGTATGACAAACGACACCGCCTCTCTTTTTCTTGCTTTCTTTCTTTCAAGACTCAAAAGAAATGTCTCTTTTCACAAATCAGAATCTAAAGATGAAGACAATATAAATTTTCAATTTATATTCTGTCTATCACACAAATGAGACCACAGTGGCGATGCTGTGAAGACACATGAATCAGAATATCTGTCAGTATAAAACCTAAAATACATTTGTCTGCCTGTGTATTCATATATCTTTCTACATGCAACACTAATGAGCAAATCCTCCTTATTTTGCCAAATCTGGCACTTACTTGACCTTGATAACTCTCAGAATAATGAAACCTTGTTGCATTTGGAATATGAAGGAGTCCACTAAACAATTAAGCTTCTTCAGGAGGATTAAAGGTCATTAAAATATTAAATAGCAGAGTGTCTTTGAGTATCTCTTGGAATCAGCAGGATGCTACCGTACACTATGTAATCCTGTGCAGGCTTAATCCTTGTATGTGTATAGGTTTGGGTTGAAATAGCAGGTCAGCATGACCACAATCCCATCTAAGGCTGATAAATCTGTAGTGCAGCTCGCTGTCTGACTCCAACGCGACATTTCTGGCACCTCTTTTTATTGGGATTTAAAGCCTCTAGCCTGGATGTGCTCCGTTATCCCCCAATCCCAGACTGCACACACAGTTTACGGAACCTCTGACCTGCCATACATGCCGTACATGTGCTTCCTGACATTTTCACATTTCACACCTGTTTAAATCTGGGGGGGGGGGGGGGAAGCCACTTGAATCCTGGTGGTGCATGGTCAGATGTGGCTGGTGGATCGTGAAGATAAGATCTATGTTATTCATGGGCTTCGCAGGCCTGTCAACACTGGAAAAACCTATATTTTTTCTGCACAACTTGATAGCAAGACTAGGTGCAGAGGAAATGTATGAAGAGGAAGGACAAAAATAAGTAAAATGAATAACTGTGGCTGTGTCTTTTTCTTGTCGGGAACACATAATGGCCTCAAATACTCCAAGGCTAAAAAACACATTTACTGCACATTTCTAAATCTATAGTTTCTCTTATGCTTCATCAAACCAAAGCAGTGATTACACAGTGCTTGTGCAGATAGGGAACCAGTTTGAACTTTGCTCCTTTGCCAGGTTTTTTTTCCAGCTTCCAGATATAATCAAATTCCCCGACATGCCAGCCCCTACAGATTGAATGAACAAGCACCTGCTGTGCCAGTCTGGAAGGAGACAGAGCTGGCAGCTTGTAGATTAAATAAAGCTGTCTAGTCTGTGCCAAGGTAATGGCTTCTCAAACCAGAGTTAAATGTAATACTGATTCTGTGTCAGTGCTGCTTTGTTGGACAACTCCGTCCAGTGTATTGAAGGGGGAGAGCGCTGCACACGTTGCATTTAGGGCTCTGGCTGAGATTGCTTCAATTCTCGATCCACAGGGGTCCACAAAAAATTTCCCTTTGTTTCAGTTGTGAAACACACCTGCAGCAGAAGGGTTTATAGTCTAGAATAGTATAATAAACGGGAAGAAATGGGAGCAAACATTTCAGGTGTAGGATTTTAAAAGATTCTGTATTCACACATGTTCATGGCTTGCTTTAGAAAAGCTAAGAATGCTTTACAAGTTTTATTAAACGTATGTTTTTAAAGAGAGCCACACAGCATTATTACTCGACAGCATTTTATGTGCATGTTGTCGGTGTGTTAACCGAGCCCGAGTGTGCTCCTGCAATATTTTTAAGGTTTTCAAATTTATGGAGTCACACTACAATCCGATGTAAATTTAGACTTTAAAAAGGCGGTTTATATGTTACATTTAGACCTGTGTTTGGCAGGTATTACTACAGTAGCACCTCCTCTTCACTATAGAGAAGGTTTTGCCTGAGGAAATGCTAGGAAAATTCACTAAATCCCACATAGTACCTCTAAAAAAAATAGCTTTCACCCTTCCCACTAAAATGTTGCATTTATTTAGACTTATGTAGATGGATTGGAAGCATGTGTTTTTCTACATTACAGCTTCATGCATATGTGTGCATTTACAGCTGCAGTAGGTTCCAATCAAGCTTTCACGCATGAATATGGTACTATAAAAGGACTATTTTAACAATTAAACACCATTTTGTGTCATACTAGAATATGTTGTGGTTTTATCTACCCTCTTACTCGTAAAACTTTGATTATCCAGCAGAATTTATCATATTTGCATCTTGTCGCGATTTCATTTAGTATTGTTACCGTTAAATCATTGGCCAAACAACACAGAAAGACCGCAGTCTGTCACCCGTGTTTAATTTGCTTGCAGTCCCACACTCCAAAGCAGGTTCGTTTACCAGGAGAATTTAAACAGCCTGTAGGTAGTGTGAACGCTTGTCTGTCCCTGTGTGTCAGCCCTGTGATTGACTGCTGACCTGTCCACAGTCTGCCTCGCCTTTCACCCAGTGTCAGCTGGCATAGGCTCCAGTCCCACATGACCCATGAGTGCAGCTAATGGGCGAATTAATGGATCACAGTAGCATAGTAAATTCCTGTCACTAGGCAACCAGTACCATCGATAAAACAATATAGACATTTCTCATTTGTCACTTTGTGGTAGCTCAGATGTAAAAGTTTAGCTTGCTGTGTCGAAAACTGTGTTACAATGGTGCTCTAGTGAGACAAAACTGAGCCAATTTTTAATCAAATTCATTAGGAAGAGCTGCTTTTGTATTAAATAAATGTATGAAATTTCATCGATAATGGAATATGAATATTTCGGATTAGTTGGGTGAATACAACATGTGCTAGAAGCAGTAAAATAACTGGAAAAGAACTCTGGTTCACAACTATGGGGCCATTCACTCTGTCAAAATACAGCCATTTTCTTTTATCTTAAATCAATTTTTGTTGAGATAATGCAATTTCTTATTTCATGACCACACACTGGTGGTTGCCATGACAAAGAATCAATCCTAAACTGTAACAAATGGCTTCAATTCATACAGGGAAATGGTTCCCATTTGTCCCCAGCTGGTCAATACACATTTGAGGTCCAGTCAAGAGCTCTTTAATGAATGTGTGCTGGCTTGTTTACTCTGGGAGACAGAGACATAATTTCAGACTGCATGTCTCTGGCCGCATTTCGCCAGAGCTTCATGCCATGATTGCCGCGCAGCCAGTTTCCTACAAAATGTTCTGGGCTGATCAGGCCTTTCTCTTTGGCACGCTGTATCGCGTTCACCACCAGGGTAAAGGATGGAGATAATCACTGCAGCTTTGTATGCTTTACTCGCCTCCGCATTTTTAAAGGGCAGCGCTTAAGAATGCCTCACTGTGAAGACATGTACACAATTTGCAACACCCGAAAATAGACGGAACACTATGGAGCTTGACCTATACTGTATGGTTCTCTTGTGGCGATAAAAGGACATAAAGCTTTCATCGCATTTTAACCAGTTAAGGTATGTGAAGGAGTTCAAGGGCAGGGGCAAATTCATAATCAATAACTGCTAAAGATCCTAATTTAGCACATTATTCATGTTGACTACTTTGTTCTGTGGTTATTGATCGATGGGCAATGTCGCCGAGATGACAGAGATGAATAGGTGAAGTAGGAGGGCTTAATAAACAAGGTGACAGAACCACCGCCGCTTACTGGAATCCACGTGGGAGGTCCATGTGTAACTTAGTGAAATGGCCGCATAAAATAATCACATTTCATAATTATTTGTGCCGTTTTGTCTACATCCGACCCATTGTTTATGCACATAGCCTCACTGCAGGGACGCTTCGGTTCATATCATCGACCGATGATGTCGAAGGCTGGTCATCTTGGCCTCCAACGCTACGGATGTCAATAAGCATCCATTTGCAGTGGCATCCAACAAATGGGGAAGGAATTCAATTTGCCAGCATTCATTCAAAAACTATTTTGTTCTACGGTCTTGCTGACACCTACCATCAAGCAAAACCAATGTGGTGGAACCCACAGACAGTGCGCAGGCTGACAGCCAACGCTCCCCCATTACTGCAGGAACAGATCAATCCACAGCCACTGTGGAGGGCAGAGCAGACAATTGACAATAAATATGTATGCTTTTATAGGAAAAATATATTGGTGGCTCCGGTGGACATTTTGTTAACGTGCGTAGAAGGTAAACTGACACCTTCGTCATAAGAAACGGGCCACGTCTTGGACGTGTTTTTGGTGGAGCCACTGGTGTTGCAATGTGCAAGGAGGGAAGTAAGATGAAGCCATTTCATTTTCTGCTCCACAGACACAGTTAGCCAGGAAATGGTTAGAGTTCCATCCCTTAATTCATAATAATGGCATGGGAGCTTTGCTGATATACATGCATAGATGTAGACAATGCAACGCAAATGTCTGCGTATTCAGCAGATCTGACTCTGACTGACAGAACAGAATCAGTCCCGAGCAAAAGGCAAAGTATGATTATAAAGATTATCTCAGTCACTTTTTGTTTTAACACTGCAAATATATACACACGCAAGTTAAAGAGATGATGCTAAAAATCAGTATAAAAAATATTTGTTTAATAGGAGGACTACAAGATCTGACATGTTTTGCTGCATTTTCCTTTTTCAAAATATAATGCGCTGCTCCTTAGCAAGTTACACAAAGCCAGGCTGCAGACACTAAAACTGCATTTACAAATATGGTCGTCACTGAAGGTCAAAGAACCACTTCTGAGGGATGCTCTTGTACAAGTGAAGTGCTTTCAGACATACATTTATTGACAAAGTTTTGAAAGCACCGAGGTTCTGCTTATGTGTTTTTTTTCCCTCTCCACTCCTGGCTTACTCATATTATCAACCCAGCCACAAACAAATGATGCAGCTGCTGATTTGGAGCGCCTGATTTTCCGTCAGCCTTTGTTCTAACTCGCTATACATTGAGGTAGAGAGGCTTTACAATGCAGTCAAACAAGAAAGGAAAGGATTTAAAGACTTGGATCATGATAAAAATATTAAAAGGCAAAGCTAATATTAAAGAGCATTTAAGAGTTAAAAATAATCAACTAAAAGGAAATCAGATAGAAGTAAAATCAGCCAAATATTGTCTTTTAATGGTTATAGATACTTATCATAAATATTTATTTGTTCATTTATTCTGTGAAATACTTGCCCCAGGCCTAAATATACTTCAATAAGATAACAAGAAATGCACCAGCACCAATGCCTTTGATCTGTAATTCTGATGCAATTCTGCTGCATATATACCTCATGGTGATTCCCTTCACTGCAGTCACTTCTGCTGCATCCGCTGTAGGAGTAAGCTTGCAAAAGAGAAAAAAACCAAAACAATACTGCTGCTAATTCCTCAGTCTGCTATTTGTGTAATGTGAACATGTAATATATTGACCTGTCTATGGGTGGCACTACATCAACATCAACGGCAGAGGAATAGCTGCACTTTGTAATGCTTACCAACATATCTGTTTGTCTGACAGTGATTGTAAAGTGTTGTATGGTAGCTCATTAAAAATCAATCAGACACTCCATTAAGCCACTTTGCATCCAATAATTTCGCATGTCTAATGGCTCAGAGCGTGGTTGATGTCTAGTCGACTGCAATTTTTCATCCGGATGTTTGGGCAGCAGAGACATGTTATTTCTTGTTCCAGCATGAGCAAACATTTAGCCCCTTGAAGTTCTTTTGAGCGAGACTGAACTTGAGTATTTGGCCTGTTTTTTCTGGGATAGATGGGGGCAAATGAAACAAAAACTGACATGTTATTGCGACATAATTCTCATAACGTTATCATCATTAATAAACAATTAGATGTTTGTCTTGAGTAAGGCTTCACGTACTGTGTTGCAACAAAAATATGTGCAAAAATACACGTTGGTTCATTTCAAGTCGTGTTCGATGCACCCTGCACATTTCAAAGCAGTAAAAGGGCATTAAAACCATGCAGTGAGCATGTTTTACCATCTAATCATACATTCAGCTTGAACACCTTCCGTCTTTAATGGACTGTGTGCTAATGCTCTGTAATTTGCATCACATAACTTTAGCGTGAAGTGCTCCGGGTTTGATGTTTTCGCACGCTGAAGTCAGCAGTAGTGCAATGCGCTTCCTCTGAGCTTTCATTTATACTGACATCTGTGCAAAGGAATGCGAGGGGCCTGGGATGTGGTTGCAGGGGCTATTTCAGGCTGTGATCGGTGAATTGATTAGACGTTAGTGAATCCCTGCAGAGGTCACTGAAAGCAACATAAGGACAACAAGGACAGTTGGGATATACTTCCACCCCATCCTCTGCACCGTAGTAACACAATAATGTAGATAAATAAAGCAAATATAAGGGAATAACTTCTCCTATGAAGACTTATTATAATTGATTTTCACTGTATTTATATACCATAGAATTCACAGTGTATTAGAAATGCATAAATAAACTTTTTACCCAATGAAACTACATTATTTGCGCATTGTTTTTGCATTTGATTTAGTTCAGTTTGCATGTTTTATCAGCCTGTAGTTTTTAAAGTTGCATCATTGTGCTCTTGGGTCAGTATTTCTTACCAATATTCAAATGCATACATTGAACATGAACATTTTTGAAGATAACTAATAACCACAGGCAGCCTTAAAGTAATAGAATTAAAAATTTTAATGGGATTCATGGCTGTATTTGAAGGGGGAAAAAAAATCCGTAATAGATTGTAGAAACAGTGATAATGGTTTAGTATTGCAAAGTGCCTCAAAGGGCGCATTTTATGTGTGTAGTTCAGCTAATCAGGGATAATGTGTTCATTTAATGGCATTAAATGAATACTCTCTGTGGCCCATTTTAAGCTGTGAGCTGATGTGGGTGTTAAGAAAAACAACTTCTGTATAATTCTGAAAGAAATAGGAGTAAACATGGAAGCAATGCATTAGTGTATCTCAAATATAATCTGTGTAAATATGTGTGTTAGTTTTCACATGGTTTTCAGAAAAAAGTGTGTTCCTTTTTCACACTTTGCATGCAATCCATAAACTAAAAAAATGTTTTTAATAACAGAAACTGAATGCACCAATGCAATATAAACTGTCTTTTGTTTTTTCCTGAGAATTAGAAAGTATCCAGACCTCTTCACTTCTTGCACACTTTGCATTGTGGATTAAGTTTTGACTGGATAAAAATTACAGTTTTTGCTCGTCATTCTATGCTCATTGACTTACAATGACAAACATTTAATCTAGAGCACAAATTGTGCAAAAAGTCAATGTATCCATTGCAAGAATAAAAAAAAAGTCCTTTGTTTGAAAACACAAACTTCCTGAAGATGAAATCAAAACATACACTACCGTTTAAAAGTTTGGCAAAAGTGATGGACTGAAAAGAAATATGAATGTATGAATGAGCACATAAGGATTTACAAGCCAAATGAATATTACTGTCAATTAATTAGGGAAAGGCAGTCTTCAGAAAACATGATGGAAATAAACAAAATGCAAAACTGATGGCAAAACAACCACGTCGTTTTAGAATTGATGGGTTTTTTTTTTTCATTAAGAAATCGATTACTTCTCTGACTTCCGTAGACTTTGGGTTTATCTGAGGCCCGATACTTTATTTTATAAAATTAAAAATCTATTTTCTTTCTTATTTTTTGCACCTGTTAAGATAAAGTTTCTCACATCTTTCATCTATCATCTGATAGATTTCATCCCCTGAGAACTGTTCAGATATTAAACTTTCATTTCTCCCTCAGTTAGACAAGCCATGACTCTCTGATTCCTTTACCTAAATAACTATTTCGGTTTATTTTGTCATTTTGCAGGTTATTTAATGTGTGTAATGACAGACTGCATTCTATGACTTGATCGTAAATACATTCAGTGGTTCTGTAATTCAGTATAAGCACTTGACAGGAGCATCATAAGATTTTGCCGAAGTGTACTCGTGTTAGAGGCTTAACTTGTGAAATGACACTTCAGCGCAGATGTCTCTTTCCCACTGAGACCAATAAATTCGGCCTTTTTATGAAAATGAAATTCTGTGTTTGGCAGTGGACAGTTCTCCGCCTACAGGAAATGATGAATCAAAATTTAACACTCTGTCTACGCGGTAAGTGAGCGCCCGGCTAAAGGAGAGCTCCACTCACTAACAAAATGTGCTCTCAAAATAGAGAAGCAAAATGGAGCTACAGGCCACAAATGCATCAGCTGAACCCAAATGTTCACAGACCAAAGTTTTCAGTCATGGCAGTAGATTCCTTCTGTAGCACAATCAGTAGCAGACCGTTGTGATAACACTGAACCGAATGCAAAGTAAGTGCGATGGCTGGGCCAGGAATCAAATTCCTCCCTCTTAGTGGGAGGCAAAGATAATAATCAGAGAGATACAGTGTCATGACGACCTCTAAACCCTTTTTTAAACCAGGACTTGAGCCATAACATGTGATTACATGGAATAGAATAGAATAGAATAGAATAGAACAGAATAGAATAGGCTTTTATTGTTACTGTTACAAAAAACAATGTAAATCAGTTTGACATTCTCTGTTTTAGCAGCATTAAAATATAAATTCTTTAAAGCAATGTTAAATACAGATTAAAAATATATACAACCGAAATATATACAAAGAGCAAATTCTACTCATAAATATTGCAATTAAGCATAAATATTACACTTCACCATGAAATTTTAATTAATTAATGTCTATTTTTGTTTACTTCATCTCTGGCATGCTTTTATTTTTTCATCTCTTGTCTTTTGTTTAACTGTTTTACTCAGTTTTAATTATTCTAACTTTTTTGTATTGTTGGATTTTTTTTAAATTTAAATTCTGATTACAAATTTTATTTTATTTTCAAATCAAAGCTCTTTGAAAAACCTCAAGGTGCTATATAAATAAAAGTAAATATTAGTATATTCATGAAGCTATGGGATGAAAATGTATATGACTGTGGACATGCATATACATTAACATTTACAGGATGCTCACACTGAATCATAATGCTATTTTCTTTGTGTCAGGGTACATTTATATCAAAGGTAAATGTCATGATGTTTCTGATGCATGTATGAAACTACTTTGTGGTGTGTTTATGCCATGATTTATGTCATTGAAAGGTCATGAAAACTGCTTCTAGGTGCGTTTTCAATTATCTGCAATCATATGCAGAATACACACAACATGTAATTCTACAATTTTTTATTTTAAAACCATTTCACATCTAGAGATTCACACACAGAGTGTCTACAACGAACCACTGGTCTTGTGCATTTCTAGCCTTTTCAGTCAACCCAAATGGTCAATCAATATTATTTTTGTAAGGTCATGCCCCGAGGATATTTGACTGGACCAGTTTTTGCTGGTAGACAATTGTTGTTGTTTTTTATTTACATTTGTGGGGGATAAAACAACTCCAAAAACAGGCGAAAACTCCTAAAGAAACCAAGTGCAAAAAAAACTATAGCTACATCATGATGTGTTGAATTATATAATTTCATCAGTGAGCACGTCTAAATGAACTCGTACCATCTCCAAAAAAATGCTGAACTATTAATACATTTTGTCAATAAGTGTTTATAGAGTCTTACAGTCATCATGAAGGTAAAAGTAGATAAGAAATGCTACTCATTTAAATTGCTGTTCATTCTGCATTATGCTGTTATTCCTGGGAGAAATTCACAGTTTGCCCACTAAGGGGCTCCCTCCTCAAACAAAGACATGACTATGCAAAGCAGGTTCAATTGTTTGGTGCATTTTCAGTCACAATGTTCATTTTTGTGTGATGATTGTGGCTAGAAAAGCACAGTCTTCCTAATTTACCAGCCATATTAAGTCCTGAATAGTGCACAAGAATGAGTGTAAGTTGACAAGATTATATGTTTACTGGAGTGTATGTATCCATTTCTAAATGATACGATAAAACGGAGTGTTTTCTAAATGCAAAACACAATAGCAGCATTAGAGTAACTAAATAGTTATTTATAATGAAAGCTTATTTAATATTCATGGGTGCTATGGAAATAATGAGCTTTTTAAAAAATCCATATTTGAAAAGTTCAGATACATCTGTCATCTTTTTCAACCATTTCTCATAATCTATAGTATTTCCAGATAAAAAACTGTAAGAAAATCATACTTTGCTTAAAAGCTAAACATAAACCATAAAGTCCATGTGATGATTCAAGTTCTCTTCTTGTCTGCAAACACCAGATCTAATGCAAAGTCAGATAAAAACCCATGTGTTTGTGCACTGCACTGATGAAATCCAATTGTACAAACAGGCAACATAATATGAAAAAAACATAGTTTTGCATGAGCCCCACGTCCGCCACTGACCTTTCTTGATTGAGTGTAATAGCATACAGAGCAAATGCAAAAAGGTCACTGATGGAGACAGCTTTAATATTATAATTGGCACTTTTTCCAGGGAGACAGCTCAGTTTCAAGCAGCTACGCACACTTCCTACAGAAAAATGTATTACACATTCAGGACAGGATGTTTGTAAGCCTGTCATATCCATCCAAGATGGACTACCTGGTAAATCACACAGACACAACGCTGCGATTTTACGAACCGAATGAACTTCTTGCAACAGAAGTGTAGTGAAACTTATTTTTCCTTCTTCTGTCTGTTGACATTCTGAGAGCTGCTGTTTGTCTTTGCCAAGGCTACTCTTTATTCTGCATTATAATCAAGGAGAGCATGTTTTCAGCTCAATTCCCTTCAGCTGGAATATGCAACGGGGCAACGGTGCTAAAAACACTGAATTACAACGCTTACCTTGACTTTTAGAGAGTCAGCGGGGCTCTGTCGCAATTTCAAAATGTTGCTTCTGTCATCTTCAGGAACAGTCGGCGCTCTTGTGCACCGTTGTAAGCTAATCAACAGAGAAAAATATTGTGTTCGGTGACTGTTAAGCACCTTCAAGTACTCTCTGACTGCCCTCTCCTTGTGCCATAATGATGAGCAAGCCGTTTGCCCAGTTTAATCACTGTTATTCAGGCGGGTTAGCATTGTACGTGGGCTACATTGTTAAAGGCCAAATCTGAAAATATAGAGCGAAACACATTGTGGAAACATCTTTGTCCCTGTGCTGCCTTTGTTTACTTTGTTATTGACTGGACCAAAGACTTTGTTACAGAGGGATGCCTGAGTTTTTTGTTGTTGTTGTTGTTGTTGTTGTTTTTCATATGTTGAAGGACAAGTAGTTTTTTGCATTAATGACTCCCTGTAAAGATTTTTTACTAGGATGAGTGAAAAAGCTCAAAGCAATCTTTAAGGTCAGAGAATGCCAAATATACAAGTTTATATTCAGAACTAAAATGTGGTCAACAGTAACTAAGCACATTTAGTCAAGCTCTGCACATTCTCTTTTGAGGCAACTGTGCTTCACTTAAGTATTTATATTATTTATACTGGCATATTTATATATTAGTATAATTCAAATGGAAATGGTATATTTTCCCCTTATGAACATTTATTTGACAGCTATTTACTTTTTTTAAAAGTTTATATGAAACTACCAAACAACAACAACAAAAAATATAATCTCTATGATATATTTTAGATTTCTCCACACATCTTTACATAAAAAAGGAACAAAGAAATGCAGATACGCGCTAACAAAGCTAACTTGAAGTAGCTAAACCTTTATCAGACATCCACTAAATGCAACAATTTATTGTATGAAACAAGTAGTTGAATTACATTTGCATTTTAAGTAGCTGCTAATATCTAGCTGCTAATAAATGCTTGGCAATTTCCATGCATTTTTTAACACTGTTATACTGGTACATTTATCTTTTTCCCATCACTCAGCACAATGCTTTTATTTTTTGCTTTGTCCCCAATGAGCTTTAATTATGAGTGTACATCTTTAACAAGAAAAAAAAATTTCCCTGTGTACATCCGCCTGCAACGCTTTGTTCCTGGATGTAGCTACAGTGTAACAATGGCAACAGTAGGTGGAGTAATTATTTTCACACAAGCTTAATAATAGGTTTAGCTCAATGGCTTATTTGTTCTGGGTTATGTAAATACTATGCATTCTAATTAATGTAACTGGGTAAACAGGAAGAGATAATTGGGAGGCATGGCGCTGAGCGCTTGTGTGCTTTGGTTAATAAAAGAGTCACGGTCACAGAATACAAACTTCAATGCAGTATGTTCATGAGCAAGGTACCTGAAATTTAATATTATGCCCCAATTCAGATGTACTATACTCTCTGGAGGTAACATGGAAATGAAAAAGCTCAGGTTCATTGTTGCAATAACTGTTGAATTCTGGATTCATGCGTCACACTGGATGAGAAGCATCTTGACACCATCTGATAGATACGATTCAGTCTGCAGATGATTTGTTAAAGATTAATGGACGCATCAAAGCTGCTGCACTGACTTCGGATCATGATCCCTGCTGTTGTTCTGCTGTTGTACACCAGAAGTGATATTTCCATACTTACCCATTTTCTTTTTACTTTAATACAGTCCTTCATTTTTTGTCTCCTTTTTCCCCCTAAAAACAGTACAAGGGCAGTTTCAGCTCGTTTCCAATGGAAACCACAATATTTTCTGTCATTTTGTGTGACTGTAGTGGACCATTTGCTGTATTCTGTCTTTTTCCAAGATTGTAGACAATCATTTCTACAAAATTTTATAAATGTTATAAATATAGATTTTCTTTATAGAATTAGTTACTGAAATAATAGACCTAAACAGGCATGTTACTGTGACGGTTGGTCCACTAGTCAGACTGAAATATCTCATTAACTACTGGACTGATTGCCATGAAGTTTTGGATTCATTCATGGTCCCCAGATGTTAAATCATTGTGGCAATGCCCTGACCTTTCCTGGTGCCACGAGGAGGTTCAAAGTTTGTTTTATGAGTGAAATATCTCAGCTACTGATATGAAATTTGGTTCATACTTGGATTACTTTGGTGATTTTTGATCTTTTCATGCACACTACCAGTCAAAAGATTGGACACACTTTCTCGTTCAGTTTTTTTTCTTTATTTTTAGCACTTTCTATATTGTAGATATGTGAAGACATCAAAACTATAAAGCAAGATATATGGAATTATGTAGCAAGCCAACAACTGTGAAATAACTATAAATATGTTTTATATTTTAGATTCCTCAAAGTAGCCACCCTTTGGTTCGATGACAGCTTTGCAAACCTGGTCTTCTCTCGATGAGCTTCATGAGGCAGTCCCCTGAAATGGTTTTCACTTCACAGGTGTCCTTTATCAAGGTTAATTTGTGGAATTTCTTGCCTTCTCAATGGGGTTGGGACCATCAGTTGTGTTATGCAGAAGTCAGGTTGGTACACAGTTGGCAGCCCTATTTGACAGCTGTTAGAGTCCATATTATGGCAAGAACCAATCAGCTAAGTAGAGAGAAACCACAGTCCATCATTACTTTAAGAACTGAAGGTCATTCGGTCCCAAAAACTGCAAAAACTTTGAATGTATCCCAGGGTGCAGTCGCAAAATCAGCAAGCGCTACGATGGAACTGGCTCATGTGAAGACCGCCCCAGGAAAGGAAGACCAAGGGCCTGTTTCACGAAGCAGGTTCACTGAAAACTCTGAGTTTCTTAACCCTGAAATGAGGGAAACTCAGAGTTTTCCGTTTCACGAAGCGAGGTAACTTAACCCTGAGACAGAGGGGTAACTCGAGCCTGTTTCACAAAGAGGGGTAACTTAAATTCTCGGTCAGTTACCGCAGTAACAGACTCTATGAGTTGAACCTGGTCGGCAGCAGGTTTACCTGAGAAAACCTCGAGTTTCTTTCCGTCTCCGCCCTCTTTCAGCCACACACGCTGTTTCATTTCCTCATTCATTCAGTCAGTAAGCGGGCAAGTTTTGGCGTAGAACAGCTTTTATTAACGATCCAGTGGATAAAGGAGCAGCATTACTGCACATATAGTTAAATATTCGTCGGTAGATTGTTATCAGACCGCGCATAAATGTTCTCGCATTTCCGGACAATTATCGGTTTGAGCGGTACCGTTTCGTAATCGTTTCAAGTCTATAATCTACATAAACAACCTAATCCGTCCTTACATTTACATTACCAACCAGTCATGCTCTCACATCCAGCAGATATTGTGTGTTGCGCTGCGGTTCTTTGCAAATGGAAGTTTTTTATATAATGTCGGAGATGCAGAGCACTACAGTCAGACAACTGTATGCAGGACAGTCAGAAAAGTTTTCCTGGCTCTGAAACGACTTTTACTCATCATTGTGGATATAAACCTGTCAGAACATCAAGAGGAGTTCCACAGAATTGCAGGTGAATGATGTAGAGATCTGTTAAATTCATTTTAAATCATATTCTGTTAATGACATTGTGCTGCAACCTCAGACTGGGATTAGTCATTTTAATTTCTTTTAGGATTTTCCAGTGTGATTGGCTGCATAGATGCACACACATCCCCATCACAGCTTCCTCACATCATGAACAGGAAGTCCATTCACAGCATAAATGTGCAGGTAGGCTACAGGTAGACTGACTACTGTTTCTAAATGTTAAAGACTGCATCATAGTTCAACATCTGTCATTCTCTGCACTGTCCAGATCATATGTGATGCTGCATACATCATTTCTAATGTGGAGGCCAAGTGGTCTGGGTCTGTTCATGACTCCAGGATTTATGGAGAGTCTAACCTGAGCAACAGACTGCAGCATGGTCAGCAGCATAAAGATTTTCACAATAGAATTCTCTTGTCTCTCTCCTTTAATATACTCTGATGTATTCACTATACATTACAGGAGAGTTTGATGGCCTTCTGCTGGGTGACAGGGGTTACCATGCCAACCCAGGCTGATGACCTCATACCCTGACCCTGAACCAGGCCCCCAACAGAACTTCAACCGGACTCACTGCAGGACCAGAGCCCGGGTGGAGATGACCATAGGCCTGCTGAAAGCCCGTTTCCAGAGCCTACGTCTCCTCAGGGTGACCCCTGAGAGGGCCTATGATATTACTGTGGCATGTGTTGTTCTTTGTAATATTACCACTATTAGAGGAGAGCAACACCCTGCCCTACAAACTGAAGACCCAGATGATGACTCCATCCACCTGCAGCTATCCAGGACAGCAGAGCAGTCAGAGACACCGTATGCAATAATCACTTTAGAGTTTAAGTCACCATCATCACCACCACAGCAAATAAAGACATGATACACATTTCATTTGCTCTTCTTTATTTCCTACAAATAAAAGAGATAGTTCAGTTCATGTTCCAGTAGTTAACATAATTCACCTGTGACCATCACCACCTCTAACTTGTGCTCCAGTATTTCAATTTCCAGATCTGCCCTCCTAATCTGTTTTTTGGATTTTTCTCAGCAAATGCAGTTTGTAACTCTGTTTTACTGATAACTGGGAATACATAGAGGACATTGAATTATACAGTTGCACATGAATTCCACAGAATGAAGCTCTGGTGTTTCCTGAACATCCATCTCACTGTGTCAGTCTGTGCAGTGGAAGCTGAGGAATCATCCTGCTGCTGTCCAGCCATGCTCTGTTAAAAGGATGAGAATGTGCAATACTTCAGTGTAGGCTAAATGTCACACTCTATATTCCACCTAAAATCTGAATGGGAAGAGAACTATCAGTAACATACCTCTGTATAAAACTTAAACCACCATTTGGATAAATGTCTGGAGTGTTGCCTACTTACAGTTACAAGGTCTGTTGTGGTGTGAAGGGGCCAAAAGACAAAAAAAAAAAAAGACACAAAAGAGAACTAAATATATCTATCTATCTATCTATCTATCTATCTATCTATATATATATATATATATATATATGCATCCATGACCTTTTATACCACCGTTTTACAGGCATCTACTTTCTTTCTGTTGGCTGAGCAGAAGTCTATGTTAGTTTAAATAGGCTTAATTATTTAACAGGACATTTAGGCTATGTGTGGATAAAACAACTGCACAGTCAAACAGCCACTTAATATTTAGGCTACTTTACAATGTAAAACATGATCAACATGAAGTACCTCCATGAGATAATGCCGAGGTCTGACCTGTTTGAACAATGTTTTTATATTTCATCTTAAGCTTCTCCCCCGTGCGCTTCTCCCCGCAGCGGGATTTCACCTAAATGAAATAACTTACTAGGCTGCCATTCAGACAGTTATTCCCTGTAATATTATTACGATTACAAAGGACTACATTTAAACTTACACATTGATCCGGGCAGCAGTGTTCTCCACGCCGTCTCCCTCTCTTTTGCAGCTGCAGCGGTGTTGCACTTCTTTCTTAAAACGTGTTCAAACTCGCCATATGAGCGCGTTAAAAACTTCCATTTAAAAAACACAGCCTTTCGCTTCCCCGTTTCCATGGTGACTCGTCGAATCGGGGCTCCATTGATGCTGTCTTTTCAGAGTTGCGGTGCACGCGCGTAACTCCGGGTCAAACTACTCCGAGTTAATTAACCCAACTCATATCAGCCGTTGTGAAACCGAAAACTCAGAGTTTTCTATCTCAGAGTAGATCAACTCAGAGTCGTGGAAGAAACTCAGTTTCTTGAACCTGCTTCGTGAAACAGGCCCCAAGAGTCACCTCTGCTGCTGAGGATAAGTTCATCCGAGTCACCAGCCTCAGAAATGGCAAGTTAACAGCACCTCTGCTTAGAGCCCAGATAAATGCCGCACAGAGTTCTAGTAGCAGACACATCTCTACATCAACTGTTCAGAGGAGACTGCACCAATCAGACCTTTATGGTCTTTATGGTATGGGGGCGGCATGGTTCAGTGGGTAGAGTGGCTGTCTTGTAACCAGAAGGTTGCCGGTTCGATCCTCCGCCTGTCATGCTCATGTTGAGGTGTCCCTGAGCAAGACACCAAACCCCTAATTGCTCCTGATGGGTTGTGGTTAGCAGCTTGCATGGCAGCTCCCACCATCAGTGTGTGAATGGGTAAATGTGACATATCATCATGTAAAGCGCTATATAAATACAACCATTTACCATTTAAATAGCTGCTAAGAAACCACTACTAAAGAGAAGCAACAAGCAGAAGAGATTTATTTGAGCCAATAAACAAAAAGAATGGACATTAGACCAGTGGAAATCTGTGCTTTAGTTTGATCAATCCAGAGAGGAGAAGGTAGAATGTAGTGGGGGTGCTTTGCTGGTGACACTGTTGGGGATTTATTCAAAACTGAAGGCACACTGAACCAGCATGGCCTCCACAGAATCCTGCAGCGACAGGCCGTCCTATCTGGTTTGCGTTTAGTTTTACCATCATTTATTTTCAACAGGACAATGACCCCATAGACACCTCCAGGCTGTGTAAGGGCTATTTGACCAAGAAGGAGAGTGATGGAGTGCTGCATCACATGACCTGGCCTCCACAGTTACCTGACCTAAACCCAATCCCGATGGTTGGGGATGAGATGGACCGCAGAGTGAAGGCAAACGGGCCAACAAGTGCTCAGCATCTCTGGGAACTCCTTCAAGACTGTTGGAAAACCATTTCAGTTGACTACCTCATGAAGCACATGGACAGAAAGCGAAGAGTGTGCAAAGCAGTAATCAAAGCAAAGCGTGGCTATTTGGAAGAATTTACAAATAAGACATGTTTATTTCACACTTTTTTGGTCACTACATAATTCCATGTGTGTTCATTCATAGTTTTGATGCCTGCAGTGAGAATCTACCATGTGAATAGTCATGAAAATAAAGAAAAATGAGAAGGTGTGTCCAAACTTTTGACTGGCAGTGTAGATTCACTGTTTGGTTAAAATTACCATCAGCCCTAAATTTTGGGTCATAAATGAAAATTCATTCAATTCCATTTAATTTATACAGTGTCATTTCACAACATACTATGAAGTTTAAACAGAGAACCCGGCTATCCAAAGTTCCTTTTAGATTCCCTATGAGCAAGCAGTCGGGAACAGTCGGAATGATCCACAAAAAAAAAACAAAAAAAAAAACACCTTTAACAGGGAGGAATAGGTGCCCTCTCCTCTGACACAACCAGGCTCAGGGAAGGTAGATATCTGCCTCGACTGGTTGGGGTGAGAGTGGGGGAAAACAGGAGGAGTGAATAACAAACAACCTACAACGTTAGATAAATAATGTACAAAATGTTTGCCGTTGCCATCAACCTCAGCTGTACTATGTGTTACTAATAAGCAAATACATTTAGATGTATCAAAAATGATCATGTTAGCAGTGCAGCATGCAGATGGTAGACATTTAGTTAACATCTGCATGCAAGACATTTAAGGCTTGATGACATAAACTGCTTCATAAATAGAGTTCTGTACAGCCTGTTGCATGGCTATCCACTCACAGGTTATCCATTTAGTTAAACGTTTACACCTGAACAACCAACGGACGCCGTCAAAATCCAATAAAGCAAGAACATCAAGGAGCGAAAATCGTGTTATATCTCAATACACTCATTACGCTAAAGCCGAGAGACTAAAATTAGTCTGACGATCCGTCCATGAAAATGATAAATGCACACGTCTCCATAGGTTGATTCATTCTACTGAAGAAACCAACACTGTATGTGACAAATAAGTGCCTGTTTGCACCTGTGAACCCTCCATGCTTTCATGATTATAGCATTTAATGGCTCCCACTCAGTAACACATTGACATTGTCCACCCGAGATCCTCTCATAGATGGCTTGATTTACCAAACCCCTCGAAAGGGAAAAAATCTCATTGAGGAGACGGATTGCTGAAAGGGCTCTCCAGCAGGCCTATAAATCATTCTTTAATCAGAGCACACTGAGAGTGAGGTTACACACTCAGACCCCACATTAGCACCACTGACTCTCAGCTGTCTATGGTTCTGCTCCTGCACTCTGCCTTCCAAACTCCTTCGTTGCTCCTTTGCCCTCCATCTTCTCTTGTCCGCTACACCAAGAAATATAAAGCAGCATGCCATTTACCTGAGAGAAATGTTATTGGGGAAAATTAAATGTTTAAAAAAACTGAGGCACTGGCACTCAAGTTGTCTCAAAGTTTGGACATCAGATGTGCAATTAATCGATAGAGGAAGTGTAAGCTTTAATTTGAGGGTGTTTCCCTTTGTGCAACTGTGAGCAGGAGCCTTTTTTTGATCATTTTGCCTCTTTAAAAAATGTCTCTTTTATGTTCATTGATGCAACCTCTCGTTCACCAACCAAACAGGATATTTTCTGATTATCCAAAAGACCTTTAACTTCAAAGATTAAAGCGTTAATGATAACTTTTGGGCATTAAGAAATTGTCCAAGTTGCCTCGGCGGTGGTCTCCAGAGCAAGCTTTGTTTGCTGAATCCAGCCTGTTTAAATATGGAACACACACTGTTTGGCTTCCCCAGAGTCACACACAGTCCAGTTAGTATGTGTGGGAATGAACAAGTCATAAAAAAGACAGAGGCTACAGAGAGAGGTGCTGGGGTGTAAGATGAAAGTCACTCGTGAAGCGAAGAAGAACAGAATCTTCTCTGAATGTAGACACACACACAAAAAAGTCCTTGAATGATAATGTATGAATGCAGTTTTAGCTGGACTACATAAAAATAGCAAGATGATGGGATTTGAGGCACACTAGGCTAACTTCCATTTCCTCATTAGACACCTAATAAGTGTGTGATTAGCTTTTCTGTCTCCTCAGGCCACTGTAATACTATTAGTCTTTTGTTCGCTTTGAACTTCACCGACCCACCTTCTTTCATCTGCGCTCACTGTTGAGCAAACAGGTTGAACATTGCCAGTATTTCAAACTGTAAGTTATGACTTTTTGCCTCCACTGCTTAGAAAGTCATGGGCCAGTTTACTCTTTGCTGTCTATAAAGATGAATATCAGCTAGTTAAATCATATTTAGTTGCCCCTGATGTTAAAGATGAATTGAAAGTTCAAATCTCCCTCTGTGGGGAAGAAAAAATGCATAAAAAGCGTGTTTTAAAAATTGAAAAATTTGCTTTTTCTTTCATTTTTTTTGAGCCAGAAGCGTCTACAAAGAAACTAATCCCAGTTGATGAATGGAAATAATTTGTCAGATCATTATTTGAACATTTTACAGGATATTGTCTCTTCCTTTTTATATCACTGAGGGGTTGCATTTTTTTTGCCGTTTAATAATATTCAAATTCTACAAGTGTGATGAAAACATCATCAATATCTGTCTGAGGGGTTGTTTTATCGGGAAAGTGAAATATTAGCATCCTCATTAGGTTTGCTATGTACCCGCGCTCTAAGTCACAGACGAGGACGTTCACTCAGTCCTCACTGGATTTAAGTTCTTTCAACTCAAAACTCAACTTCAAAAGCAGCCTTATGCTGATAGTGTGGCAAAAAAAAAACCAAGCTTCATTACGGTCACATCACAGCCTGCACTCTCTGGATGTGTCAACTCCATCATGTGGATCCTCTTAGTTGCCATCTTCTTCAAACAGGATGCGTTCAGCTTGACTAAGATAGGGAATACAGCAGTATATTTCAGTCTGTGCGCTGGGACATCAAGTGTGCTCAGTCTGAGGATCATGTGTAGAAGTTTTTTTTCCCTTTTTTTTTTTTTTTTTAAAGAGAAAACAGCTCCATGTAGGCCTGCTGAACATTATCCGCAGAGACTGAACAATCAAAAATACATCAGGGGGTGCATTATCTGCTTCAGCTCTATAATGCATGCTAAATTGCATTCAGCTGTAGTAAACTAATACAGTTTAGTAGCTCTATGCTGACAGAGTAATAGAAGTTTTTCCAGAATTAATCACCGATTACATAAATTGACCTCCATTCAGCTGCAAACGTAATTACAGTGATTCTTTTCTACTGAGAGAGCAAACGTAATGTGTACCTCTGTGTTGTGCACAGTATTTTAACTGGCTGATGCATTTGAAGGACGCTTTGTTTTCTATTTTTCAAACAGCCAGCCTCACCTTAGTTGTCATGATTTTGGTGAGAGAACAAACCGCAGTGGTTCGAAGACAGATCGCCCTGAAACACTGCAAATTGTTGCCAACCAGTTGCTTATTTAGACATCCCTGCATTATCATTCATTCGGAGACATGTCGGGAATTATCTGGCTTTTTTCTGTTTGGTAATGAGCAGGTATGGTGGGTTTTAAGAGCTTTTTCGTCTGCTGCAGCCCCAAAACAACATTATTAGAGCGGTGAGAGTGAACCAGACCAGAAAAGTTGCAGAGCGGATTGGTAAACAGTGACATAAAAGCACCATAAAGGCAAACAGAGCTGCAGATTCAGTCTAATCTTTAATACAAGCAACCTCTGTCACATTCTTTCATTTTGTTTTTGTGGAAAATATTATTATAACTGCTTTATGCATTAGCAATGCACTCATTATTGCGTAACAGAATGCATAGGTGGACTAAGTTCTCAACCTGTGAATCCGCTGAATATAAGCACTGATCTCCACTTTGGTTGATGTTTTGGTTCCATAGATTTTGCTGTGAATTTTAAAAAAAATTCATCTGAATAGGTATGACAAACAGCCAGCACTACCAAACTGCCTAAAATACGAGTGCAAACTGAATTTCCTTGCTTGCCTCCAGAACACATATTAATTCCAATAAGCACAAATCCCCCCAAAAAGGCTTGCGGCTGATAAATATCCTTAAGTTAACCTCTGCATAGTGGAGTGTACAGTGCAGCGCTCTCACACATCTCCTGGGAGGATAATTCCTGCAGGCTCTTGCTAAGTTGGGAGCATTGGCGGTTATGTGGCACACAACCTTGCCATTAGTCCCCAGTTTATTGTGAGTTAATGAAAACAAATTGGCAGTGTGCCTGTGAGGTGACTGATGCAGCAGCCTTAGTGTCTAATATCCTTGAAATGTCACAGTTGCATTTGTGTTCGGAACCTTTTCTTTGCTTAAATATTAAAACTGCACCATTCTCAGGTAAAAATGAACTTCCAACTACTAAATACAACATTTTTTTTGTCAGAAAATTATATTGTACAGCATGAATTTTTTGTCAGAAAATTATATTGTACAGCATGAACCAACTACTAAGGTAAGGAAGCATCGCACTCCATAATGTATGTTGTTCACTGCATGCAGCTGCATCACGTCACTCAAGTTTGCTCTGAACTTGAGTTGTTGTCTCACCTTTAAGAGCCAATATATCCAGGGTCTTGTGCTCAGAGAGTGTACACTCTGGCTCTTGCAGCAGAATACTATATAGTTTGCCTTTAGGTTGTGCTTGCTGAGTGAATGCGTTTCACAACACTGTACTGTGTGACAAGTCTGCTGTCATGTGACCGGTCACTTTGGGAATGTTCTGAGAAAGACCGCTGGCCTTTATTTGCTAGCAAAGCTTTGTTTGTGCAGAAAAGACCAGCAGTGAAAACAAACTGATCTCCTAACAGAGGTTACATTAATTATGTTTATAAAATTTTTGTCATTGGAATGAAATTCACAGATGGCAATACACACTGCCCGTCCAAAAACAAGTACACAAGCACACTCTAATCTTTTGTTGGACTACCTTTAGCTTTGAGTATGGCATGCATTCACTGTAGCATCATTTCGATAAGCTTCTGCAATGTCACAGCATTATTTCTGTCCAGAGTTGCATTCATTTTCTGCATAGATTTTGTATTGATGATGAGAGAGTCGGACCGCTGTGTAAAATCTTCTCCAGAACATCCCAAAGATTCCCAGTGGGGCTGAGGTCTGGACTGTGTGGAGGCCAATCCATGTGTGAAAATGATTTCTCATGCTCCCTAAACCTCTCATTCTCAATATGAGCCCCATGAATCCTGGCATTGTCATTTCGGAATATGCCCAGGCCATCAGTGAAAAAAACTCCATTGACGGAAAGACCTGGTTGTACAGTATATTCAGGTAATCAGCTGACCTTCTTCTTTGGACACATAACGTTGCTGAATCTAGACCCGACCAACTGCAGCAACCCCAGATCATAACACTGCCTCCACAGGCTTGTACAGTAGACACTAGCCATGATGAATGCATCACTTCATCTGCCTTCCTTCTTACCCTGATGCACCCACCATTTTGGAACGGGGTAGTTCTGGACTCATGAAACTACATGACCTTCTTCCATTGCTCCCGAGTCCAATCCTTATGCACTGTAGCAAACTGAAGCCTTCCCCCCCCCCATTTAGCCTCACTGATCAGTGGTTTTCTTAGAGCTACACAGCTGTTTAGTCCCAAACCCTTCAGTTCCCTTTGTATTGCACATGTGGAAATGCTCTTACTTTCACTATTAAACATAGCCATGAGTTCTACCGTTGATTTCTTACGACATAATTTTACCAAACGTTTACATGATCTCTGATCATGATCATTCACCCGTTTGTTTCCACTACATTTCTTCCTCGAAGATGATGGTTCACCACTATCCTTTAGGTTCTAATAATGCGTGTCACGGTTCTTAACCCAACTGTAGTAGTTTCAGAAATCTTCTTAGTTGTTTTCTTTGCTTCAAGCAAGCCAAGAATTTGACCCTTCTGAGACACATTAATGTCCTTTCCTTGACTGCAGGATCTGCCTTCCGATATGGTTGTTTTAGAAATGAGAAGCTACTCACTGCATGAGCTAGGGTTAAATAAGTTGTTGCAGCTGAAACATAATCATAACTGCAGTAATCATCTAATGGAAGGCTCTTACCTGTTCACTTAGGGGCCGTTTACACAAGGACCATCTTAACAGAAAACGCAAAAGTGGCGTCTTGTCATTTCACGTTTAGACGAGCGGTTTTGAAGGAAATCTGTGTATATACGGTGACTCTATAGTGTGTGGAATTCGATTGGATATGCATGCCAGGCAGCTGGGTGGCGCTGTGATAAAACTCCGCCATGTCTACGAGCATGCGTACTATCTCCCTTTTCGGATCTCCGCCGCGGTAAATGTTCATGAATGGAATCTGTACAAATTCTGTACGTTTGTTGGTACGACTCCTGTAGTGTACATAGAGCTGACAGAGTTGCTTGAAGGTACGAAGGATGGAAATAATCACACATCTATGTTTACTTCCTTGTACCAGCCAGCAAACTAAAGCACCGGTGCACGTATGTGACATAATCGTGTACGCGACGCGGTCAGCTCTCGGCAAAGTTTTGTGTTTTGCTGTTTAGACGGAAACGTAACGGCGGAGCGTTTACGTACTACTTTTCCACTCTGGAGGCCGGTTTCAAATTTTTGCGTTTTCAAGCCCCCAAAACGCCGTCCTCGTATAAACGATAGGGTGTTTTGTTGAAATATTTTGACGTTTTTACCTGCAAGCGTCCTCGTGTAAACGGCCCCTTAGTTAAATCCAGATGGCAACTTTTTTTTGTCTGTGTGTCACGGCCACAGCTTAAGCTGTGGGCTGTGGCAGTGCTCCCTCCTCCTTCGTTCCTGCTCTCTCTCTCTTCACAGGTGTTTGCAGTCCTGATGAGCCCCAGGTGTCGATGATTAATTAGCAGGTGGAAGCCAGCAGCATCATATAAAAGTGGGCTTCAGTCGTTGTCTGTTGCTGGACCATCTTTGTCCCACAGTTAGGTCTGTGTGTTGAACAGTCTGAGCCATTTAGTCCTGGGCTTGAAGTAATTATTAGTGATAGTGAAATCGAAGCTTCATGAAGCAATGAACCACTTTGACACATCTGCTTCAAGAATGACACATTGCTTCGAAGCATTTGACACAACCAGAAGAGTGACATCTGCTGGTCCTGTGTCAGAACTGCACCTAAGTGGAAAAAAATGAAAAAGCCTCAGGACTGCTTGTCTCACACTGCTTTGCACTTGCAATAAATGTTTTAAAACGTTATATATGTATGTTTGTGTACATATATGTGTAGTGTGTTTCTATGAATGAATGTGTGTTGTGTATGAGTGAATCTATGCATATGTATCTGTGTGTTATTTAATGTATGAAATGCAACTAGATATATCTAAACTAAATTCTAACTAAATGTATACTCTCCCTAACTTCTCTCAAAATGACAAATGGCAAATGCACTAGCGTGATCTCTTCCTCTCAAAAACCCACAATTTGAGGAGTAAATCAGACCCCTATGCCTTTTAAGACCTGGACAGATTGAAATTTCCAACCCCTTCAAAGATCGCTCGAAGCACCGCGACAAGCGATGTGATGTAACGAGGGCTAGTTCTCGATAGTCACGTGATTGTGGGCGTGCTGAAGCAGGGATCGAAACACCGTCTCGGAACACTTTGGCTTCAAAAGCTCGTCACTGTGTCGAGCAAACTGGCTCGAGCGTAACATCACTAGTAATTATGTTTTTGTGTATTTTTTAGTGCTGACCTCTGCCTGCTGTTAGTGACCTGGTTCTTCACATTCTTCCGTTGTCCCCTGGACCTTGTGGACCAAGGATACTTACCATCTCCAGTGATGTGCCTTCTACATCTGCTGGCTCATGGAAAAAAGCCCCTCCACTCTGGCCTGCTTCCTTGGACACCCTCTGGATGCCAATCCCCTCGTGGTGCTATCAGAACGATGGAAGGAAAGGATTACCAACCTCCCCTGTTGAAGTGAAGCCAGCTCTCCCCTTGTAGGGACACTGCCCCCCTTTGAGTCAGGTTTTCCAGCCCTAATAACACTAGAAATATTTTTGTGATGTTTTCTGTTAGAACTTTAGAGGTAGCGTGTCCATCTAGTTTGGTTTTGGGATTTAGTTCTGGGCTAATTTTAGTATTACTCAAGGCTTGGTTTAGGTTTTGTTGGTTTGTATTCCCTGTTTAGTTGTTTTCCTACCTTGGTGGTACCAATAGTGGGTTACCGGAGCTTCTGTGTTGCTATTAGTCCTCCCCACCACTAGAGTTCAGTTCTTTTTTTCTTTTTTTGTGACTTTGTAGTTCTGATCCCTGAGTTTAGTTTCCGTATGTTTTTTGTTTTTTTTTTAATTTTCTGTGTTCCTTTGAGCCTGTTGTAATAAAAGACGCTTTGCACTACATCTGTCTGGCACTCATTTCCTGCTTCTAGTATCTGCCATAACCCTATCACTGTAGTTTCATTCAGGCCATCTGCTGTGACATTTGTGACAGTTTTCTAAAATAAATAATTATGGTTTATTTTTGTCATGGACAAACTCAAGTTTTTCCGTTTTGCTTGGTTATGTTTTGCTGATTCTATGTCTATCATTATGAAAACGGGCACCACTGAGAATGAAAGAAATCTGAGTTCTATTTACATTTTGAGAATGTTTTAAGATTTTTTTTTCTTATAAAGGTGAAGTAACTACATACTTTCAAAATATTTACTAAGGTAACTATATTAGACCCTTATTCCTTAACACTTGTGTTGAGAATGCCTTTCCTTTGCCATCATGTCCCATTGTGGGACGTTTTCGGAGCATTTTCTAGAGAAATGTTCCATAATGCTCCATCCTCAAAACACTGCGGGTGATGTTAGCATGTCACCTGGGGATTCTTATCTCGTGGTCAAGAAGCTTTTCCAAAACCAAATTTGCAGCACTTCAGTCATATTTACGTGCAAAACACGACAAATTACCAAAAATGTCCCTTTCTGTTTCTGCAGTTTTGGCATCCCTCAGCCTTGTATTCTGAGACTCCACCCTTGTGACATTGGTGCAGTGAGAAGTGATGAATGATTGAAGTCAACCCATTTTTTCCCCCTCCATTCTTCTACATGGAGGCTACACTATCTCCTCTGACAGACACTGGTTGTGTGTAGAGCTTACCCTAAGCAGAGCAGGAATGTATGGATACAGAGTCAGCTCTGTGTGAAAAGACAAACTAGGCAGAAAATTAAACACCACTTGCAAAGATAAATACATTTAAAATTGTTGAAACATTAAGGCAGCGATCCTAAAGCTCCCTCTTCTGATTGTGTTCCATTGTTTCCACATCTACCCAAAGCTCTGATAAATATACAGGCCTTTTCCTGTGGCACAGTGTGACCCCAAAGTAATATAAAATAAATGTATCCATCCATATGTGTAAGATTGTTTCCCCTTCCTGTTTCCATGGTCACTGCCAAGCACCTTTCTTTTTCGATTCATCTTCCAAATCCCAGTAAGAACATTAATTGAGAGTTGATTCCTGGAGGATGAAGGCGATGAGTCTGCGCGGATGACAGCAAATGAGATCTGAATATGTAGTAGGGACCAAGAAAGATTTAAATATAAATTATGAATACGGCAGGAATTCTGAGTGCTCTAAAAATTCTCCCTCACACTTCAATAATAGATATGTTTTAGTGCTCTGCCAATCCATATGGAATCTGTACTGAGACGCTGGTGTTTGGTCACATAATTCCAAATAATCTTTGTTCTGTTTAAAATGAGATGGATGAAATTTACAGTGTTGATTCAACTTAAAGTTAAACTTATCACTCAGCTCAGTACTTTTTATTTGATACTGTAAATGTATGCAGCAAACTCGGATTCCAAGCTGAACTTCTGCATTCGCTTTTTCTCATTTTTAACTTTGCAATACGCATCACAGATCCTGAGTGCATCTTTTTTATTACACTACATGTTACATTTGCAATATACACCAGCAAAACAAAAGTTGCTTTATACAAACACCTTTTGTTCTCACTTCTGTTTTCACGGAAGGATGCTGTGTAAAAGCACGGTTGCTTCCTCCTGCACTGACAGCCCTCGTATGCCGAGATGTCTGATGAACTGTAAGGCTCCTCAGGAAAATCAAAATAACTGTTCAAGGGAGTGTGTGCTGTAGGGGAGTCAGTATCAGGGATCTTTAAAAATTAATGCATGGATACAGGCAGATAGGTACCCTGCCCATCTCAATCACCTCAGTCATAACAGATGAAATGCTCAACATTTTTGGATAGGAAGTTATTGGTAGATCTGTGCAGGGATGTGTGTAGAAAAAAAATCACTCTTTTAAGCTGAGACGGTTCCATACCACCTATACTGTCTGCACCACCTGCTGCCTTCTTGAAATCTCATACTGGTGCAGAACCTTTTAATCTTTTGTAGACTACCAGTTCACTTGAGGCAGCAGCAGGATACAAACATGCTCTTTTTACTGTGTTCCAGTCCACAGGGAGAAAATGAAGGAGCTGATGGCCCAGAAGTCTGCGCATTGTAACACAAAGCAGGTAGAAGAAAAAAAAAGAATGAGTAAACCCCATCCTGAGAAAACCAACAATGATCCAACTTCTTTGTGCAACATCATTCGAATGATTGGATCTCAAATTAGACCAGCAACCAATGGCAATCAAAGAACATGCAGAACACCTACTGGTTTTTGATTTTATAGATGGAAAGGTGTGAAAATGCGATCAGATTAATTGCTAGTTACCAACTTCCTCCTCTTCAACAACCAGCATGACCAGCAATTTCTCTGCAACACGGCGAAACCCAGTCGAGTGTGCAAAAGATGAGTTGCTTTTATGCTGTCAAAACATAGTGTTTTCGGTTTGCCTTTGATAAATGACTAGAGGGCTTTTACAAAAAGAAAACATTTAGGATGTCATTATCTTGAAGTATTTCATTAGCAAAATATAAACACGGCAAAAGGGATGCAACGAGGAAATCAATAATGGATATTTTAGCGCAGCATAGAAGTGTTGAGATGCAAAACACCACAAAAAACACAAAAAAGGTTAAGAAGGCTTTACAGAGCATAGGGACTTTTGGGGGCCTGAATGTTCCCAATTTCATTTAAGTAACAGCCCACAAGTACAGGACAACTTAACTACTCCACAGGTACACCTAGGACAGACAGCTTTTCAATATTTAACAGTGAACATGATGTTATTCATAAAGTTGCAGTATGAGCTATGACATGATTATACACTCAACAAAAATACACTCAACAAAAATATAAACACAACACTTTTGTTTTTGCTCCCATTTTTTATGAGATGAACTCAAAGATCTAAAACTTTTCCCACATACACAATATCACCATTTCTCTCAAATATTGTTCATAATCTGTCTAAATCTGTGATAGTGAGCACTTCTCCTTTGCTGAGATAATCCATCCCACCTCACAGGTGTTCCATATCAAGATGCTGATTAGACACCATGATTAGTGCACAGGTGTGCCTTAGACTGCCCACAATAAAAGGACACTCTGAAAGGTGCAGTTTTGTTTTATTGTGGGGGTCCACTCCTCTTCAGTGGCTGTGCGAAGTTGCTGGATATTGGCGGGAACTGGTACACGCTGTCGTATACGCCGATCCAGAGCATCCCAAACATGCTCAATGGGTGACATGTCCGGTGAGTATGCTGGCCATGCAAGAACTGGGACATTTTCAGATTCCAAGAATTGTGTATAGATCCTTGTAACATGGGGCCGTGCATCATCCTCCTGCAACATGAGGTGATGTTCTTGGATGTATGGCACAACAATGGGCCTCAGGATCTCGTCACGGTATCTCTGTGCATTCAAAACGCCATCAATAAAATGCACCTGTGTTCTTCATCCATAACAGACGCCTGCCCACACCATAACCCCACCGCCACCATGGGCCACTCCATCCACAACATTGACATCAGAAAACCGCTCACCCACACAACGCCACACATGCTGTCTGCCATCTGCCCTGAACAGTGTAAACCGGGATTCATCCGTGAAGAGAACACCTCTCCAACGTGCCAGATGCCATCGAATGTGAGCATTTGCCCACTCAAGTTGGTTACAACGATGAACTGGAGTCAGATCGAGATCCCGATGAGGACGATGAGCATGCAGATGAGCTTCCCGGAGACGGTTTCTGGTTACCATTTCCCGTTTTAAGGGTGAAACATTCATGCATGTAATGAGTGAAATGTCAGCATTCTATGCTAATTATACAGAAAATGTCAAATGTAGAAATCAGTCTATAATGTATCCTCAAGTGTTATTTACGTATGGCTGAATTAATGTAGTAATAATTTAAAACATCTCTGTTGCAGATGCAAATATAGGAGAAGACCTACTGCCTTCACTCTCCAGAGATGACATCAAAGATCTGTTTTCTGGTCCTGAAAATTTCCTCAGGCATCGGGCTCTATGGCTTGTGGTAAATATACAAAAGGTAAGTTTCTTGTCTATTGCAGTATGACAAAACAGTTCATTACTACAAAATTAATTTTATTATTAATTACTTTAACAAAAAAAATCAATTTTAACAGATGCCCAAGAGGAGTGACTGTGATCGTCTTGTGTTTGGCTTGAAACAAATATAACTGCAGTAAATGTACATCATTTGTACTTATTTAGCACTTTTACTTGAACTCCACAGGCCCATACTTTTGTCAGGGCCTCCTCCTTCCCTTGTCTCACCTGGCATCCAAATCCCCTTTTCCTATCTCTCTTCCTCTCTCTCTCTTTCCCTCTCTGTTCCACTCGCTCCCTCTCCTTTCTCTCCTCTGCTGCATCAGGAGGAGGCGCAGCACTTCTCCCCAGGATCCAGGCAGCTGGAGCTCATCCCCTGGTTACTCCTCAATCCATAAAGGACCGGTTCCTGCACCTCCACGGCGTGAGATCGTTGACTCTGCTGCGCAGTTAGTTCACCTCTCGCTCATCATAGTTTCCTGTAAAAATAACCATTCCTAACGATTGTTGTCCTCTTTTGTCTAGAGTAATTCCACTGCCAGGATCCATTCCTGAACCACCTGTTTCCCTCAAGCTTGTCTGGTGTGGCATCCAGCATCATGGTGTGGAGGTGCATGTCAGCAGGTGGGGTTGGTCGTATACATCGAGTTGAAGGCATCATGAAGACAGAACAGAACATTCACATCTTGCAGAAGTCGATGTTACCGAGTATGAAGAAGCTATTAGGGCATCAGCAAGACATTTTCCAGCATGATAACGACCTGAAGCATTCGGCAAAAACACCAAGTAGTGGCTGAACAAGAAGAAGTTTAAAGTTTTGGAGTGGCAACCACAGTCTCCAGACTTGAAACCCATTGAAAACCTGTGGGAAATCCTTAATCACTATCAGGACAAGTCTACACACATAAAAAATGAAGAGGAACTGTGGGAAGACTGTCAGTCAACCTGGTCAAAAATTGCTGGAGATATCTGCAGAAAACTGGTAGAGTCCATGCCTCGCAGGCTGCAGGAAGTCATCAAGCAGAAGGGATACCCTACAAAACATTGACATGACAATATTATTGGTATTTGTTAAAAAAAATAATGTGGTTTGAGCCCAATTTAGGACTAATTTTCTTTACATATTGAAGCACAAACAAAATGGTCATAAGTTTAGACCACCTGGAATTTAGAAAACATTTTCTTTCTCTTTAGTTATGTGTAAAAAAAATTCAATTGTGATGTTAATAAATTTGAATGGGTAATTCACAGTAAATATGTCAAGATTGTATGGAATAGTTTGATGCAATAACAATCAGTTTTGTACTTTGGGCCAAAGTTTTGGCCACCACTGTATACTCCCTAGCCAGACCACGATGAAAAATGTCTTGTACCCCCCACCCCTCCTCCTCCTCATTTGACCACACGGTCTTCCCAATGACCCCGCCCACTAATTTGTATGACATCAGGAAGTGGGCTCTACATTCCAAAAAACGTCGGAAGCAAATCTCGTTCCGAAATTGCGCGATTTCGGAACGGGATTTGCTTTCTAGCATCCTGAGCTTTGGATACAGACCACAACAAAGAGCGATCGCCAGGTAATGTGGAAGTTTTTGTTCACTTCTCATCTCTAGTATGTTGTGGGACACTCATTGAGACTACCCGAGCTGGTCAGCGTCGGAAAAAAAGCACGTTAGGGTGGACTTTGATGCGGGGGGGCCACTTGCCCCATACTTTTCGCTAGCTGAGCTGCTAGCTGAGCTGCTAAGCTGCCTGCCTGGCTAAATACAGGAGCTATGTCAAAAATTCATTTCTCCATCACTCACATGTATGAAATGACATATGAAAACAGACCCCAGGTTGAAAAAACCAAAGTTCCCCTTTAACACACATTGCATAAAAGAAAGGGCAACAGAGAATAAAAGCTGGGCTGGGACTTACCAAAAAGGGAAGGGGGGTCCTCAAATGAATCACCTGTGATAAGATGTTGCAGGCTGTGCTAGCCTTGATACCAAACAGATTGGCAACATTGGGAAACTCAACATTGCTGGCAAGCCTGTAGATCTAGTCCTCCAGGACAGGTGAGGGTTCCGCTCTGAGCGACAGTTGAAGACTTGGCGCTGAGCTCCTCCCACATAGGCGAGGCGGCGCTGATTCACTCAGGAATGGCCAGGAAGTAGGGCTGGTACAGGAAGGCCCAGCGATGAGGGAAGGCTTTGCCAATGGTGACTCCACAGAACACTGGGGATCATGGTCAGGCTGGTTGCAGTGTGGGTGGCAGGTAGGGTGTGTGGTGGGGAGGGGAAGAGTCAGGTATGGCAGGGGAGTGTCCACAAAAGCTAAAACATCTTCAGGCAGGAGGTACTTTAGCTAGGGTTTTGGGTGACCAGTCTGTGCCCCAGAGAATCACCTGGGTTCCTTTGATCCTGGCTACGTGCCTTCTTCCACTCTCCATACACCGATAACGCAGAAATTAAAAAATCAAAAGCCTCATTATCATCTAAATCCTTATCTAAAAGGAGAAAATCGGAGGAAGCAGAAGAATGAGGCAAACTAGGACTGAGCTGCCCCTCCTGGCTGGTTACAGCCACTTTGATCGGCAGGGGGACTTGTGATGGCTCAGAGCCAGCCTGTGTGCCTGCTGGATTCTAATTTGACCAGATCATACTGTCACGGATCAGGTGAGAACCCAAAGTGCAAACACACAGACAGCAGGCAGAGACAGATCTACTTAAACAATAGAGCTTTGTAAACTGTATCAAAAACATTCTACACAAGAAAGTGCTGTGAAAGAGTATTAGGAGACCTGAACAAATGCCAAGATCGCCGGACTTGAACAAACCGGCTCATCCAACATTTACTGGAACTGGAGATCAATGTACAAGCCTACTCAGTGAACTTCCTCCACTCAACCATAGCTATTTTATATAAAGAAGTCATGTAATGGATGGCATCCATGATGACTTCTGTCTGCAGCACAGCGACGAGTATGGCCAAGCAGTTGGGGTATGTGAAGTGAAAGGTGTAGTAGCATGCCATTATGTACATCATGTTGTCAGTGATGTCCACCTTTGGGAAAATCAGCACAGGCATGGTTCCAATGGCCAGAATGCAGTTGCTCTCACAGACAATCACAACAGGACTGAAGAGCTGTCTTGCATTCAGAAAGGTGTTGGGGTCTTCAACAGACTGAAACACTCAAAGAAATAGAAGTGAAAAAGAAAAGGAGCGAGATTGTTCATTCAGCTCCAAAAAAAACGAGGATTCCAAAGAAAAGCGCTGCAATCTGGTTTGTGAACGGAGGATAAAATGCAAACGAGGAAAAAGAAAAGTAAACAAAACTCACAGGTCCATGCCGACTCACGGGTGCGACAGAGATGATCTTGCTGCAGCTGGACGTCCTTCAAGATGGGTCAGGTTTACTCCGGCAATCGGTAACTGGTAACCATGGGCAACTTTTTTAGATTGCGTGGGGAGGCCAACACCATGGAACCAACTGTCGCTGACTTGCCATCACCATACTGCTTTGGAGGATAGCAGATATGGGGAAGTCGTAGGGCCGGCTCTCCCATAGCCGTCAACCTGGACACTCACATCTCTGAAACCGTTGGAGCAAATTTTTAGTCAGGCTTTATCTTGATAAAGATAAAGCCCAGTTCCTGCAAAACAACCCCACACCATAATCCTCCTTCTACCAAACTTTACACTTGGCACAGTGCAGTCCGACAAGCATCATTCTCCTGGCAACTGCCAAACCCAGACTGGTCCATCAGATTGCCAGATGGAGAAGTGCAATTCGTCACTCCAGAGAACGCGTCTCCACTGCTCTGGAGTCCAGTGGCAGCGTGCATCTGACGCTTTGCATTGCACTTGGTGATGTATGGCTTGAATGCAGCTGCTCGGCCATGGAAACCCATTCCATGAAGCTCTCTGCGTACTGTTCTTGAGCTAATCTGAAGGCCACATGAAGTTTGAAGGTCTGTAGCGATTGATTCTGCAGAAAGTTGGCGACCTCTTGACACTATGTGCCTCAGCATCAGCTGACCCCGCTCCGTCAGTTTACGTGGCCGACCACTTGGTGGCTGAGTTGCTGTTGTTCCCACACACTTTCGCTTTCTTATAATACAGCTGACAGTTGACTGTGGAATATTTAGGAGCGAGGAAATGTCACAACTGGATTTGTTGTACATGTGGCATCCTATCACAGTTCCACGCTGGAATTCACTGAGCTCCTGAGAGCGACCCATTCTTTCACTAATGTTTGTAAAAGCAATCTACATGCCTAGGTGCTTGATTTTATACACCTGTGGCCATGGAAGTGATTGGAACACCTGATTCTGATTATTTGGATGGATGAGCAAATACTTTTGGCAATATAGTGTATGTGCATTATATGTATATAGTATTGAGTCTCGGAGAGAAATGCTTTCACGCTGACAATAGTTGTGTAGAGAATCAGTGCTCAGAGCTGTTTATCTTGATACCCAATTCCTTGTAATTGTGTAAAAGTAGTGAACGGTAACATCCACTGACCCTCAAATACCTGTGTATTTCCTTAATTTTCTGTTAATTAAGCATTCATCTCCCCTGCCACTTCTCACTATTTGCCTTTTGTCAAGTTTTGTCAATGATTTTGTCTAAACAGTGTATAGATAGCGACAAAAACTATGAAGTAACACAAGTTCTGCTTTTTTTGTTTTTCTCTTTTTTTTCAAAAATGATATTTAGGATGAAAATTACAGACAGCATTTTGTAATTTACAGTTTTACTTACAACTGTCACTTTGTTGTGCATGTATTTGGATTATTGTTACATGAACACGGAGATGGAGCTCATCACATGTTAGTTCAGAGCAGTATTTTCTTTCATATTGAAGGGTTTTGAAGTAACCAACACTGAATATGTATCTGAGCATTCCATGACATCATGACTAATTAATGTCTGTGCCATTTATGAATCAAAAAGTTACAGCTGTAAATGGAAGTACACTTGTAAAGACAATGCATTTCTTGTCAATCTTGAGTTTCCAGTGACTTCTATGTATGATGACATGACTGAAACATATGTGTCTAGGTCACATAAAAACAGTCATGCATTCTGTTACCTGATAATTTTCATGACATATTTTCAACTTTTGGAGTCAGAAGATCTCACCAACAGACATTCTTCTGAAAAACATGGTATTGATCTGCTTTGGTCTCAACTTACAAAAGCTGACGGATGCTCTAAAAGTCTTGAGTTTGTGAAAAAGAGCCACTTCAGCTGAAAAACTCACACAAAAAATGCTGAAGATGCCACATCTGACCATCTCCTCTTAACTACAAAACAGTAGAGCAAAGGTATAAAAAGGATCCTGATTTTGTCAATAATTTGCATTGTAAACAAGCAATATCATCTTCATGTGTGACCTAATATGCCTTTAAGCCCCAAGATAAGTAGTTTTAGAAAAACAAACTATGTATTTAAGGAATTTTTAACATTCATTTTGTCAGTTTTTTTGCTAAAAAAAATACCAGTAAGGTAATCTGGCAACTGATCTACTGTGCTGTTATCATTAATTCAACGGTTTTTAATTTAAACACACTTTAAGTAAACTAAATAGCTTTTTTTGTCACACCAATATTTTGTTTTGGCTGTATGTGCTTGTGCATTTAGTTAATCTTCAACAGAAATTAGTTAATTTAAAAAACTGCATCCCTTAGAATAACTTAAAACACATATGTGTGTGTAGGGTCTTTATATTACCTTGTAAATATGCAGATGTGGACAATAAGAAATCTTATTTTCCTGCTCAGTATGTTCATTGGAAGGACTGCTTGATTGAAAAGAGCGGACAACTTATAAACGCTTCACGTAATATTCTGTGCATGCGGTCACATCTCCCTGTGCGAAAATTAAACAATCTACAATTTTGCTTGAAGCAGAAAATGGCCAAATGAAAAATTCTCATCTCTGCTGGACGTAAGATGCTGCAGGACATTCCAATTAATATTTGTCACTGTTAATTCTCTACTAAAGTCATAAATGAGACAACTGTAACTAAAATGTGGGGCGTTTGCAAAAAGGGACATCAGAAGTATCAGTTGTTAACTTTGCTGAGCCAAATAATCTTTATCTCAACCAAGCAAAAGCAACAAGTTTATTTGCACAGAGAGACCCAGCCAGTGTCATTATCAGTGTTGTTTTCTGCTATTTCCCACTTTGAGTCTGTGATCCATCAGCCCGCTGAGGGACGGTTCTCATTTTGGCTGGATTCAGGATTGCTGAGCCTCAGAATAACAGCAGGGATTAGATTTCCCTTGTTTATGTGCTTCTCACCGGGTGCTGGCCACCCAGAATAAAGTAGCTGCGATGCAATCAAGGAATACAAATCTGAGACCCACTCGAAGGACATTGAAATCCGCTTTGCAGTCATTATTAGAACCCTGTCACATTTAAGCAACAGGAACAGGAGTGTATCCTTGTGCACACAGTGATCAGTCACCGAAGCAGCCCCCCCGTGTCTGTGTCACTGAAACCCCTCCAAAAAGGCACAAAATCCATCAGCGGTGTGGTTTGTCTAAATCAATAAGCATCTGTGTTCAGAGGAGCAAATAAATGGCTTCATTTTTAACAGCACCGATGTCCTTCTGGGCAGGCAGCTGTCCGTCATCACAGAGCTGCTACATCAAAATGGAGCAAATGCAAATCGGTCAGTGTTTGAATATTTTTATGATGCAGAGAGATTTGCTTATTAAAAACGAGTCGCCCGTATATCACTTAAACTGCTTTAGAAACTGCTAAATATTTGAAAACGGCAACATTTTGTAATTGATTATTTCTGCTTTTTAAATCACTCAATCTTGTAAATTACTTATTAGATCCACAATTACTTAGAAGCAGTGTTTCATATTATCTCAACTAAATGTGCCTCACATTCCTGCAGTGATGAAAGAAATCAAGACTAGAGGGATCACAGCAAAGAGGCTCAGACATTTCTAATTAGATTTTTTTTTTTTAATTTTTTGCTAAAGTTGTAACTAATTTGAATTTTAGAATTCCTCCTGACAGTTAAGAGTCTTTTTTTCACCTTCCAGCAGCTGGATCTGTGGGTGTTGACTTTACTCTCTGTGCAGGTGGATCAGAAATATTTACTGCATTCAGGAAACTGCTGAGTCCTGTCAAAGCAAACTGTGTGATAATTAGAAGAGTTTTTTTTTTTTCCTAAATATCGAGATGCCCAGCAGACAGCGGAGAAGATGGCATTTCTAAACTGTGTCCGCTCTTTGTGAAGAAACAAAAGAAAGCAATGCATCAGAATAGTTCCGATTTGGACAACACAGGCAAAATGTCAGCAGCAATTAGCTGAACCCTGCCGTTGACAAGGAGAGAGGTAACCTGCTGTTCGACGGCCTTTAGTCGGTGCTTGGCTTTTGTTCTTGTTGTCTTTTTCTTGGTGGATCAGCAAACACACAGGAACATGAGGAAGATCATGAACAAAAAAAACAAAAGATGAGTACAAATAGGGGATGTAGTGAGAGGAGAAGCTGGCTTGAATTAGAAAAAAAGAATACAAATTAGTAGTTATTTGACAATAAGCTTTCAAAACTCAGTAATGAAAAGAAGACAAAAAATTAACTGAAATGATTTTGCTCCCTGAAGTTCATGGACAAGACAAGTCAAAGTAAACAGTGGCTGATGAGAATAAAAGAAAACTTATTTCCTATTTTTTAAAAATAAAAAAAATACCGCTTCTCCAGCATTATCACTTAGAAGGTGCAGGGTGCTCAGAGTCTTGAATAAAATGACATCAGTTTATAGTGGAAATGTCTTTAATTAAACAAAAGAACATAAATTCGACCAGGGTTTGATTGTTATGGCCCTTGGTTGTTGCAGGATTTGCTTCTGAGCTTTTGTTTTGGTAATGCATCACAGATAAGCATCTAACTAACTACCTCTGTTGTTATGTTAATTTACTTTGTCTGAGTAGCATCCATTGCCCACAGGTCCTCCTTTTGTACAATCTGTTGTTTAACTAGTGATAATTACCCACCTTTTAATAATATCAGCTTTAACTAAACAGCGTCTACCTGCCTGTTACTCATCATTCACTTAGCAGGCTGTGTTGTTTTAATGATAATTCAAAATATAATGAAATATAATGCAACAAAGCTCTCGGGCATTCGGTATTTCTTTTAAATATTCTGCTGTGGATCAACTGTTTTCATCTATGAATACCGCACATTAACATTTACTCCTCTGTCCACTATTGTTTGCAGCTGTAACCTCATCATTTTCAAGGATAAAGCCATCAAATTTTAATAATTTTAAAATGTCCTCCACTTTATTAGTTCAGGTGTGCTTCTGCACATTAACAATATACCATACAGATTTGTATTTATCCCCCCAAAAATCCACAGTCTGCACTCGTTCACTCGTCGGTGTGGTAGACATGACACAATTTAATTGCATGTCTTTCAGTGGTTCCAGCGAGTCAGCAACATTTCTTTAGTGTGAATCATGCACACCTTTTTTCTTTTTCTCTCAAGCACAGATGAAGCTCCCGCACATTTATTGATTAAGTTGTAAATGATAAAAATAAAACTGTTAATAAATTTAATAGACCACAAAACAATCACTAAGTTTTGATTATTCAAATGTCAGTTCTTGACCTTAAAAGGCCAACATGCAAGAATTTCATCTCTATTTGCACTACCAGTCAAAAGTTTGGATACACCTTCTCATTTAATGGTTTGAAATGTGTGAAATGAATCAAAATCTGTTCGAGATTCTTCAAAATAGCCACCCTTTGTTTTGATTACCGCTTCGCACACTCTTGGCCTTCTGTCGATGAGCTTCATGATGCAGTCACCTGACATGGTTTTCACTGCACAGGTGTCCCTTGTCAAGATTAAGTTGTGGATTTTCTTAATGGGGTTGGGACCATCAGTTGTGTCGTGTATAATTCAGGTTGGTACACAGCTGACAATGCTATTTGACAACTGTTAGAATCCATATTATGTGAAGAACCAATCAGCTAAGTAGAGAGAAACCACAGTCCATCATTACTTTAAGAACTGAAGGTCAGTCAGTCTGAAAATTTGCAAAAACTTTGAATGTACCCCATAGTGCAGTTGCAAAAACCAGCAAGCGCTATGATGAAACTGGCTCAAAAGAGGGCCACCCCAGGAAAGAAACCCCAAGTGTCACCTCTGCTGCTGAGGATAAGTTCATCTAAGTCACCAGCCTCAGAAATGGCAAGTTAACAGCACCTCTGATTAGAGCCCAGATAAATGCCACACAGAATTCTAGAAGCAGACACATCTCTACATCAACTGTTCAGTCCAAATTTGAGATCTTTGGTTGCATCCGCTGTGTCTTGACACAGAAAAGGTGAAAGGATGATCTCTACATGCATGGTTCCCACCGTGAAGCATGGAGGAGGAGGAGGAGGTGTGATGGTGTAGGGGTGTGCTTTGCTGGTGACGCTGTTGGGGATCTATTCAAACCTGAAGGCACACTGAACCAGCATGGCTACCACAGCAACCTGCAACGACATGCCATCCCATCCGGTTTAGTTGGACCATCATCTACTTTTCAACAGGAAAATGACCCCATAGACACCTCCAGGCTGTGTAAGGGCTATTTGACCAAGAAGGAGAGTGATGGAGTGCTGCATCAGATGAGCTGGCCTCCACAGTTACCTGACCTAAACCCAATCCAGATGGTTTGGGATGAGATGGACCGCAGAGTGAAGGCAAACGGGCCAACAAGTGCTCAGCATCTCTGGGAACTCCTTCAAGACTGTTGGAAAACCATTTCATGAAGCTCATCGACAGAATGAGAAGAGTCCACAAAGCAGTAATCAAAGCAAAGGGTGGCTATTTTGAAGAATCTAAAATATGTTTTGACTTATTTCCCACTTTTGTGTTTTCTACATAATTTGTGTGTTCATTCATAGTTTTGATGCCTTCAATGAGAATCTGCAATATAAATTATCATGAAAATAAAGAAAAACCATTAAATGAGGTGTGTCCAAACCTTTTCCTAGTAGAGTATATACTTTTGTAAAAAGGACCAAAACACTCCCACACTGTCGCTCATTTTATTAGTCCTTCTAATATTAATTTTGATGGGGCAGTGCAACGGTAATAAAAGAGATTCATTGGTGTGAAAACTGCATTTTAAAGTGTCCTCAAAGTGCTCATTCTGTCAGTCCAGGGTCCAGATTAATTAATTAAAATGTGCAGGAGTATTTGATGGCAGAAAAAAAGACAATATTTAACTAAAATAGCAAGAAAACACAAATTTCGCTGGAAGAAGCAGCAGA
Source organism: Acanthochromis polyacanthus (assembly GCF_021347895.1). Taxonomy (NCBI): domain Eukaryota; kingdom Metazoa; phylum Chordata; class Actinopteri; family Pomacentridae; genus Acanthochromis; species Acanthochromis polyacanthus. The sequence goes on from NC_067133.1 coordinate 17,549,593, forward strand.
TCATCTGACTGCTGCTTTACACTTTGATCGCTGCTACAGCAGGACATTCTGATGAGGGTTGTTCAGTAGTTGTATAACACTGTGTTATGGATTCAGTGCATGTGTTTGTTCTCAAAGCAGCAGAACATTACTGCAACTCCCAGGGTTCTCTTTGGGCTCTTTGCTCTTCTTCCTGCATAATCTCATAACTGGTCCAATCGACAAACACTCTTCTGCAGATTTGTTCTTCCAATCTTCTGAAAATGTTTCTGATCTGTGTCTTTTAGGCATCTTTGCTTTAATTAAAGTGAATTGCTGGGTGATAAAGTCAACAAAGCCAAGGTTTTCCATCTCTTTTTTAATATAAAATCATACATTTTTAATTTTAATGTCTGTCTTTTAATTTTTCAGTCAAAGCATGTGGTGTATTTTTGATTTAATACCTAACTCTGCAGTAGTTACTTTAGATTGAGATGGTGAAGATACACAAGTCAATCTGATTTGCCACCAGAAAAGTAAGGAAAAGATTGCAAACAATGCGTGGGTGTTAAGCACAGATAAAAATGACACATTTTACTTTACTGTATAACCTGAATTCTAAAACTCATTATCACTGTCAAACTCTTTTTTTTTCGCCAAAAAAAAAAAAAAAAGAATAATAGTTGTTGTCCTCACACTGGCATCTTTTTCAGCTTCATCTACAAAACTGCAGCCTACAGAATGCCACATAATTTACCCATATAACGTCAGGTTCTCCACATAGAGTGGATGGAATAACTTAATGCTGTCGAGTCCTGATACCACACTGATACTGTGATCCTATAATCTCTGAATAGCACGAAACTAAATGAAAAAGTGAGATATCCTGATATCCTTGGCATTATGGGACGATGGGAAGAAGAAAGAGAAGGTGTTTCATTACCACAGGCTGCTCCGCCGCGCTGCTTTGCAGAGCTTGGCAAGGTTGCTTATTCTCAGTGGTTTATACCAACTTAAAAGGGAAAGATTACTTGAATCCCCCAGGACAATATTCTCTGCTGGAAATGCAAGCTTCAGCCAGGGCACAGCTGGCAGTTTAGCAACATAAATACAGCGGCAGAAGAGATACTCCGTTGCATTTAATTGGGACATAGCAGCAAGTGGTCAACACATGAGATTTCAGTGTTGATATACTATTAATTAAACATGAATAGGCTGGTATTTGCAGAAAATGGAGTGTGTGATGTTTTGTTTGCTTTTGCTGTGAAGCAGTATCAGCACGAACAAAAGTACACAAGGCACAGCGTGTAAGCGAGAATATTTGCTGCACGACAAACTATCAAATATTGCAGAAAGTTGTCATTTCGGAGCAATTTGAGGGACACCTGCACACATCAAGCAAAAGGTTCCTGATACTCTGCTCTATTACTGACTGCAATTCCATACATTTGCACAGAATCCAAAAAATAAGGTCACCTTCACCAGAGTACTCCCAAATGATGACACAAACTTGATATTTACAGAAATTATTCTGTAGATTTTGAAGTGTTTTTTAATATTTTTTGTCCAGAACGGCTATGATTTTATAGCCTTCGCATTTCTTCCTTTTACTTTGTGAGTATGATGGTCATGTCTCAAGGCATAATTAGAAAAAAGTACCTATAGTGTACCACTCTACTGTTCACTGTCCTTAGATGCTGAAGGAGTTCAATCATTACTTAAAGTGTGGGGGATGTGAGGGAAGTGTAGTGTTGGACATAAGTGCAAGTGTTTAAAAAGTGTTCTGGAAAGATCCTTTCAATGCCTGCCGTCTGTGTGAGCAGACATTAAGTAGGTTATTTTCTGGAGAGGATACTGTATGTGTTTCTGTGTGGAGGAAGGAGTTGAAGCTTGAACACTAATTTAGTGAAGTCACCACTGTATGCAAGGTTTATTTATTTGGTAAAACAGCAACTCATAGGGCCGACTCATAGCAGTTTATCAATTGCAAATCAATTCCATTGCTCAGCTGACTGAGACACAAAAATGTGAACCACTCATACTCCAAACATATTCTGACACCGCCAAGAGCTTTTCAAAATTCCAGCAGTGTAAGAACACATATAGATTTAAAATGCTGTCTCTTCATGCCCTTGAATTTCAGTTTGGAGCCCACAGTCTTTCATAAGAGACACAAACATTTGCGTCCTTGCAGAGTAGCGCCTCTCTCATGTACGGTGTTGAGTGACAGTGAGTGTTAGGACTGTCCTCAGCGCGGTCTCTTCTGCCACGCTGAAATTTCTGTTTCATATTCATTTTGACCTGAGTGCACTCGTGTTGTGTACATGTTTGTGGATCTGGCGGCAGCTACATGGCACGAATCGAGAATGCTAAAATGACGCTATATCGTGTGGTGTCATTCACATGCATTCAAGAAAAGAAGTGTTTTGGTCGGTTCATCTCTCAGTTCATTTGAACTCTCAGTCAACTGTGAGTGAACGTGCAGAAATAAACTCACATACTGGGTGAACACTTCAAGTCATTCATTCATTTGCAGGGATAAATCCAAGCAAAATAGTTACTGGATGCAATTCCACTGCTATGAGTCTGTGTAAAGCCATGAGGTAGCTCAAGATTATTCATACATAGGATCTGCAAGACAGAATGAATGGAGTTATATGACGATCGGCGTATATTTGTCTGTTTGTCTGTGCGTAATATTATTCAAAACAGACTAACGGATTTGGGTAATTTTTTTTCAGAGAAGGTCGGAAATGACACAAGAATGAAGTAATTAGACTTTGGCAGTGATGTGGCTTCTGGTCTCGATCCACGGATTTGTTCAGGATTTCTGTATCATTGCAAGATAGCAGCACGGCGTCACCGTAACTATGACAACAAGCAAACTCTACGTCAACTGCCAGCTGATTATCACATGATTGCGATTCTACTACATGTCAACCCCTGGTGATTATCGAGACTTATCCGTTAAAATTGATACAGGGAACAGTTGATTAAATTGTGGGCGTGTTTCCGAGTCCCATCAATTCCCACCACGTCGCTACATATTTAGGTCACACGATTCAGTATCTGTACATAGCGTACACATGCATAACACACACCTGTGGTCAGCGCAAGGTCATTTGGTTTGTGGGTACATCTATACTAAATGCTAAATATGTTGCCGTGATTTCTGCCACAATTTTTTTCAAGATTTTAGCCGTCAGAAATGATACGATTGAGCACCCTAGGCAGACTACTGCACTGTCTGAGTGCTTTTCTTGTTATATTGTGCTATAGGGGAAAAAATGCCTGCCTTGCTTGTAGTTTTTCTACTTCCTGAGATTTGGATACAGACCACAACAAAGAGCGATCGCCAGGTAATGTGGAGGTTTTCGTTCACTTCTCATCTCTAGTATGTTGTGGGACACTCATTGAGACTATCTGAGCTGGTCAGTGTGGGGCAAAAGCACGTTAGGGCGGACTTTGACGCGGGGGGGCCAGCTGCCCCATACTTTTCGCTAGCCGAGCTGCTAGCTGAGCTGCTAGCTGAGCTGAGCTGCTAAGCTGCCTGCCTGGCTAAATACTGGAGCTATGTCGAAAATTCATTTCTCCATCACTCACATGTATGAAATTACATATGGAAACAGACCCCAGGTTGAAAAAAAACAAAGTTCCCCTTTAAAGAAACTTTTAAAATATCAAGCATGGTGAGCAACAAAATGGCACATCAAGTAGTGGAGGCTGGATGACAATGAGGAGCACACACTGCTGCAGTCCAGTGAGTTAGTCGGAGCTCCAGTCAAGCACTGCACAATTCAATGAACGATTCTTTTTAATGAACACTAACTTAAAGAACTACTTTGCTCCTCAACAGTGGCAAAGTCTCAGATTTGCGACAAGTCCGCCTCATTGCACTGCTTGTTTTCTAACAAGAGCAATACCTGATGGGAGAGAGGAATGTGGTTCTCTAATCTTACTTAGATGTAGAATTTGTTTATTAGAAAGCAGGCAAAAAGGGGAACAAATAGCAGACCCAAACAGATTGTTATTGTTTAAAAAGCACATTTTTTAGAGCTGGTTACATTTCTGGACATCATCCAACATGTGCCGCAGGTGAAACGATGCTGTCTGTGAGGTAGCTCAAGGGGCCTGACAGATGATTTCATTAAAAAGTACATAGCTTTAGCAGTCTAAAAAACTGCCACTTGTTTATTTTCAGGGATACAGCACAGCAGTATGGTGGTAAACCCAAAGCAGCCAAGAATGTTGTCTGTCTTTACAATGTGGCAATATTTGCACCTCCGGATATTTTCCTAAAATATTATGTGGAAGCAGTTCATCTGTGCAACATGACACTACTTTATATTCTTCTTTAATATGTAATAAAGGCAATTTAATGATCAGTACGGGGAATAATAACGCTGAAAACATAATACTGTTTTTTTTTTCAGTTCATGATAACAGGCTCAGTTTCACAGGCTTTTGTGTTAATGTGAGGATCCTGCTTTTGTTTTAATGTCAAATACGGCTTTTATGAGCTCTGAGTGCCGGGAAACTGAAATAATAAAGAGTTAGAAGGGGACAGAGGCTGGTTATTGAGTATCTGCATTCTCTATTTAAGAGGGATTTCACCTTCACCTCTTTGCACCTCTCCACTTTGAGCAAATACAGTACACTTTTATCATCCTAATCCTTTATGAAACTGACTTCTTTCGCATTCGTGGTTTATTCTTTTGTATGAACTGTTTGCCTTGAAGCAGTAAGTACATACAGGCACATGACTTTGCTCTGAGTTCTTTCAATTCTAGCTGCTTCACATCATTGTTGCTGCTCAGACAGCGCTTCAAAGGACATTCATGCAACACACAACCGCTGCAAATGGATCCCAAGCTTCATGAAAGAGCCAATACGAGGGAAAGGCTTAGGCATGTGTCTGCAGGGTCTGGGACATACACAGAATAACAAATATATTATATTGATATTTTTGCCTTAAAAAGCAGGCAAACATAAATATTGCAGCTGCTGTTTATCTAGATGCTAAAAAAGCCATTCACTCCTCCATAATTAAACAAACTTAAGCTACGACACTGAAAATTTTGCATTCCAGTCTGCATCCAGCTTGCATCATAGCAACGCAGAGGATCAAGTGCGATCTTGACTTTCAGTGGCTGCGAATGCCCAGCTGTGTGTACAGAGCGTACTCAACATGTAGAGAATAGCGCTCAGCCTTCATGAATCATTCCGTTTCAAGCGAAAGGAAAACATGTTGTACACGGCAGAAATTTGATTACAAAACTGTTCGTAGCTGCTTTCAAAACCAAGGTGCTGTGGCTGCTGGAAAATAAGAGGTGGCGAATATCTAATTATGGTGGCCCTGAGAGTTCAAACACATTGCAACTTTTTTTTTTTTTTAAAAAGAAAAGGAAATCATGGATGGATCCCTGTGCGGGGTGGCTGGTCACAAGCTCAGGGAGACGAAGAGTCAGGGGGGCATCTGTCCAGAGCTGCTGTTTGAAGTGATGGTTAACATTCCTTGCTGGTAAATCCATCAAATAAACAGCAAACAGATGCAAAATTTGCCAAATCAAGAGCCACAAAAGCAGCGACAGGGGCCCAGAATTACAGGGAGAATCAAAAGGACCAGAGAGAGATGCCAGCTGAGCGCAAATAAATGCAAAATGACTGTAAATGAATACAAACTGAGCAGAGATTTTCAGCACAAACACAAAAGATACAAAAGAACTACAAAGAGGTGCAACCACAAGGCTCAAAACACTTCAGCATTGTGTGTTGCCTCCTTCAGTCTGGATAGCTTGCTTCTATATGTAGGGGCTTCGTACAAACACAAGAGAAATTCTGCATGAATGTGACAACAAACGTGCAGAAAACTCAACCCAATACACCAAACGGCAGATATCTGGAGCGATATCTGAATCATGCTGTCACTGGGATAAAACAAACACACATTTTAGCCCATTTTCCAACACAACAGTTGGAGAGTGGAAATCAGAGACCTCATGAATCACCATGGCAGCAGCAACTGTGTCCCAGCCATCTTCATCACTTTCATCATAGTCTGTGTTGTTTCTCACTGTATTTTCTCACTTTTTAGCATTTTCTTTTTTGTGAAAGTTGCACAAGTGTTGACAACAGTGTCCTCTTAAGATGCTGACCCTTGAGCTTTCTGAATCACCTTGGACAAGATGAAACTTCAAGTCAGAATAGGCTCAAGGACTCAAGGGCTCAACAGACTAAGCGAGTACAAGAATCTAAGTGGAAAAAATGATTCTCAAGACTTGTGGCTCACAAAGTGGTGGACAGGTTGGATGACAAGTGGACAACTGTAGAATTTTCTGAATTCTCTTTGATGTTGATGTTCGTCATGGCTTCACAGATAGAGATAGCCGCAACATGAAAGCAATTTTTGCCATACATGGAAAATTGGAGTGTATATCAAGTTACATATTTACAGAGTGATGTGCTAATTATAACAAAACGGACTAAATCTAAACTACTAGCATGCTTAGCAACCTGTCCAAATGACAAAAAGCCAAGTTTATTTATGATTTTGTAACCGCTGAAAACTGTTATGACAATCCAACTACTAATTTATGAACAATGTAAAATGAAAATATTCTGCCAACCCACAAAACATGAAATTGTCAGGGTGACTCCAAACTTTTGAACAGTGGTGTACAATTTCAACAGGACTCATTTATAACCCCCCCCAGAAATAAAGAGAAGCAAAAGCCTGGGCACCAGCAGACTTTGGAGGACCTGCTCAATCTTTTACCCGACGCTGACAGACTCTCCAGCAGCAGAGGGAATACGAGGACAGCATTCATAGACAGGAAAAAGGAATACAAGAGGCAGCATTGGGCCGTGCAGCGTGAAAATGTGGAAGGAGACGCAGGAGGCTCTGAACAACTTCTTTAGCAAAGTTTTAATCCGGACGTCTGTTTTTGACCTTGACTTCAACCCATCATTTCTGGATGCCTTCACAGCTTTTATGGAAAAGTAAGCAGGGTGCACCTTCAGTTCCTGTGAGATTAACAGACAGGAGTGCATGTCTGAAAGGGGCTTAAGTTGGATAAATATGATTTCTGTGAAGAGTTTGCTGATGCTGTTCACTAACATGGATCCTTTTCTGTTGAATCTTCCTCTTATTGTTAATGATAAAAGCAGTGAAGGAGGCGAACTTTTTTTTACTTCAAAATGTGAGGATGGGAAAAAGAAGTTGCCCCCTCTCCAATTTCCCCAAACTCTCTATATGTTGTGCTGAAGAAAATAATCTGGATGTCCCTTTAAAAAATACACGCATATAGAATTATGATCATGTGCGTGACGTCAGAGGGCTGATTAAATATTTATACCTGGCAGCCTAAGTGCATATTTCTTCACAACTTCATTATGAAAGGGAAGGAAAGGTGGGCTGAGCATCAAATTCCCCTCTGAGCAGAACAGAATTTTCGTGCTGGTGAGAGTTTTAGGGACGCTGAGGACGCTTTATTTCTTCTCTCTCTCGCACACAACAAAAAAGCAGAAGCTGGAAAACGGTGGGATTCCTCTGGTGTGCGTTCCAAGACAGTGGTATCAGTTAAAGATCCAAATGAGTCACCTCAAACTACTTAAGAAGAACTCGTTTAGAGGAGGACTGATCCAATTTTGTCGGCTGTAATCACATTCAGCTCCCAAGTTTTCCCACCCTCACAGTTCAGCAGCCTATTGAAAAGAAATGATGCGCAGTTGATGCCTCCAAGAAGCCACCCCTATCCTCATATGCCAGTGTGTCTGACTTTGGAACCTATATTGTTGCCAGACTCCGACCGCAGAGCAACACAAGGAGGGAGACTCCGATGGAAAATCATGCAGCACTTTGAACCCATGGAGACATGGCACATAGGTTCCTCTCCTCTGCGAACAGATTCAGCGCCAGATTCGCCTTCATATTCACCGTGTCACTGTCTTGCACCTACTTGTGCTATAGTATCATTTTCTGCCGCGGCACAATCATGACAAACCAGGGCTACGAGGGGAAGCGATGTCCGCCGAGCAAGAACGCGGGAGGGAAGAAACTTCTTGGGAAATTAGACAACTGCGCGTCGCTGGAAGTCAGGTCCGCTTTGGATGAATCCGCTGCCCAGCGAGGATCAAGTGATCTCCGGGACCAAAGTAAAGCCCCTGGTAATCACTGGACTGACGCAAAGTTGAGAAACATGAGCGTTGCGCAGAAATATGGGAACAAGAAGCTGCCAAATGCGTTAATAGTCGGCGTAAAGAAAGGAGGAACCAGGGCGGTGCTGGAGTTCATCCGGATACATCCAGATGTGCGCGCACTCGGAACAGAGCCTCACTTTTTCGACAGAAACTATGACAGAGGGCTGGACTGGTACAGGTGAGAAAAATATGAAACAAACACTGAAATATTCACTTGCACTGTCACTGAAATAGGTGCATTTACCGTGTCAGCTTTGTGCGCCAACGCTGCGCTATGTGAACAGTCACCTCTGTGATCTGTATGACGGATAACTCTTCAAGATAAGAAGACACTTTAAAGTCCACATCCTCATTTAACTTGTTTTCAATATAACTGCAAGTCCCAAGGCACTTGTCTGCGGCATAAAATCGTTTCTTATCTCATAATGGCCTGTAATTCATTTTAACTGGCTGTACTGTGCCTTCAAAAGCATTCTGTTGGCAGAGCAATCCCACACACCCTTACACCCATGCTGAAGTTTCATGTCCGGACTGAGATCACTATTTAGAAATACTTTTTTTTTTGCTTTTTCTTAGTGTGTGGAGTGCCGTTTCTGTCAGACTTTCACATAGCTGTCAGCAGGCAGCACCATGAGCCTGATTTAGAGTGATACAGTTCACACCAAAAAAATCGCAACCAACACTACAGATGACACAGGCAACCCTCAGGTTAACAGCTGCCTTCAAACAGGATACATCCCGGGCACAAAATGTTCTGGGTTGGCTGTTGAAGGTAAAGAGGGCCCTCGGCTTCACCCCCATCCACACGATTGCTGTTTCTGCACCAAGTTTCTATACAGGGGCCCTGTTGAATCTAAAACAAGACATCTTTCTACTTTTTTCCCCCCCTTTCTGTTTGTAATCTACTGAGTAACTGTAAAACTTCAATTCTTACCATGAAGCAGAAAGCAAGTAAGGTGCTCCTCAGCAAAAACCCAAATAATTACTGAAAACTCACTAAAAATGTTTTATTCGAGTCCTCAAACATTCTCATAAAAAGGCTTGATAATATCGTATTACATGACATCTCATGGTGGCTTGGTGGTTATCACTTTGGCCTTGCAGCTAGAAGATTCCCGGTTCACGTGCCTGCCTTCTCCCTGTCCACGCACGGGTTTTCTCTGGGTAAACATGCTCATGTAAATTGGTAACTCTAAATCATCCGTAGGTGTGAATGTGAGTGTGATTGTTTGTCTCTAACCCGAACCCAACCCTAATGAGGATTAAGCGGTGTAAAGACAGTGAATGGATGACATCTGATTGTTGGAGCTTTCCATTTACACGATGCCACCAGTGTCATCTATGGAATTGCTGACAAAACCTAGAACAAGAGATGAAGTGTGTTCTCAGGCAGCACTGCAGGAATGATCACCAAGAGGCTGCAGCAAAATTATCATGTATATAAGTACCTGTCCATCATGTTTCGGCTGATGGTTTGCTCAGATCGCATCAGACGTGCACACTATGAGGTGTTTTTGATTCACCTCAACTTTTAACAGACTGAGCTAGCATAATTTTTAATACTAATAAAATAGTCACAGGATGTCATGTTGAAATTCTGAACAGGCAAACATTTCTTTGTATCCGAGTTCTGTGTTTATACTGGGTTCGATGTGCTGAAACGAGAGTGATTAGTTGCCAAAATGAGCTGGTTTTTGGAACTACTAATGTAAATTTGTGTGCTTACAAGAGGGAAACTGTATTTTTTTCTTCACATGAAAGGCCACACGTAAGTGGTTAGCACTTTGCCTTGCAGCAAGAAGATCCCTGGTTCAAATCCCAGGGTGGGCCTGGGATCTTTCTGCATGGAGTTTGCATGTTCTCCCTGTGCATGCGTGGGTTTTCTCTGGGTACTGCTTCCTCCCACAGTCCAAAAATATGCTGAGGTTAATTGATAACTCAAAATTGCCCGTAGGTGTGAATGTGAGTGTGACTGTTTGTCTGTGTATGTAGCCCTGTGACAGACTGGCGACCTGTCCAGGGTGTCCCGAGTCAGCTGGGATAGGCTCCGGCACCCCCCGCGACCCTAATGAGGATAAAGCTGTGTATAGAGAATGGATGGATGGATGAAAGGCCACATCTCTGGGCTGAAAGTGTGTTTTTTAATGAACTAACCTCGTGCTCAGTCACGCATACAACCGTCATCCTTAGCTAAAGTCATTGTTGCACTTTGAATGTGGCCATTATAAGGGCCTCATTTTAGATCTGATTAGGTTTTCCAAAGGTAAAGGTGAATACATGAAAAATACACCCTAAAATCAGTAGTGGTTAGTTACACATTAAAAATAAGTTAAACTCTGTAGTTGATCTTGTTCTGTCAGATAATGAGTTTTAAAATCAAATAAATGTCAATATTTTATAATAATAATGCATCCTTGATAGTGCCAGTATGAACAAATAGCTCACAGTGTACATACTTCCACACAAAGCCTGATTTTACAATAGAGCTATCATTTATTATAAGCTGCTCCCCACTGACACAAAGAGAATTTGTCCTTTTCATACTCAAGCTAATAAACCAGAGGCTATAATATTTTAAAAACGCACCAATATAAGACATAAAAAGTACATTACAATCCCCCGGCGTGATGTTAAAATAGAAAATACTTATCCAATAATTTGCATGTTATTAAAGACTTTTTCACTTTCTGATATTTATCTTAATTTCCCATATATTATACTTCAAAACATATAGTGTGATTTCACATTACTTGCATGCATGGTGAGGAGCATTTAAACAGCAAAGTAAAACTCCCCGAGGGGTTTCTTTATGAATATTTAGTCTTTTATGTTGTCTACATTTCAGAAATTAGATTTAGAAACAATACATTCATAAACAATGGTGCCTAGCTTAGTAATGTGAACAGCATGAGCTGAAATGTCAGTTACATACGTTCACTCACACTTTTATCGGGCCAGAGGATGTACTTTTTAACTGCTGAAAGAATCAGTTAATTTATGAAAACACAGTCACATATACAGCCAAATGGAGTAATTTAGGACATAGTGTATTGATAGGCCTGTCTTCATAGTGACAGAGGAACTAAACCTCAGTTTAAACATCTGAATTACGACTGAAGACTGAGTACGCTGAAGTAAACAGCTGTGGTGCATTTATCAGGCTCTCCAAGAGACCAGATCACACATCACCACATCAGCCATCATCCTGCCTCATCCATTAGTCCGTTCACTGCTTCTGCAGCCTTCCATCATTTAAATCTGTCATTTTAATACAGCTTAATGATACACAACATCAACCTCATCAGTAAGAAAACTACCAGACCGCAGATTTTAGCTTAACATAGCTTTGATGTAGTTTTTGTTTTTTTTGTTTCTTTTCCTGTCACTTCGAATTCGAGATAAATTGAGGTCTCATGCTGAGACGATGCCACTTGTGGACAAAGCTGGAACATTGAACACTTGTCACAAAACTGACAGCTCACATATTCAAGATATATACTTAAGCAATACCTTGGACACAAAGACTAAACTAAGGAAAAATAAAACAACAGTTATTCAACCCTGAGTGACTGAGGCTGGCCCTCAGCGATTATCTGTCACAGTGTTCAGGTTGTTGGCAGCAATGTCACGTAAAGTATCTTTCCGTTTAATTTAACTGTGACATTTATCTCTGTAGGCAAGTAACTATGTGTCCAGTCGACATGTGTTGCCCTGTTTTGCTGCACTCTGTCTACCTGTCTATCAATGCATTTCAGATCACAGTTTCTTCTACTGTTATTTTCCTTTGGCTATTATTGCTTTTTATTCTCACATTTTAGCCTTGAAATATAAAAGATGATGGTCGACAGAACTCTTCAGTTCTCACACACTTTCATGTTTACAGTATAACAACTTTTGTTACTACAGTATAAAAGCAGCTTATATACAACCCAAGAGATATGCTGCATTTCAAGCTCAAAAGTATTCAATAGAAAAACAATATGCTAAACAAACAATGTAGTGTATCGACAAAATAAACTCAGATTCAGGAGAAAACAGCCTGTCTGATTTTCTTCTCTATAATAGAAATAAAGAAAACATTGGAAATGTGGATGTCTATAAAATGTATAATCTATAGAATAATAAAAAAAAAAACCAAGTATAAACTTATAGTCTGTAAGTTATCATATAAAATCAAATAAATGAGATACAAATGTACACTGGCTGCCGTTGATAATTATCTAAGGATTGCCATAAAATTTGGAACACATATTCACTGTCCCCAGTGGATAAATCCTAACTTTGTTGATCCACTGACTCACACCAGGTCAAATTTTTCATATCACTTCCATGACTTTGTATTTTCTAAAAAAAAAGAAAAAAAAGATTGAAGCTCAATATTGTGGCTCCGACTGCTTTAATCTTAGAAGTGCCCGACTCTGCATAATTTGCAGACAATCCAAAAATTGGCAAATAGGTGGAACACGAGCGGATCTGAGGTGAGTCATGCAAACATCTCTGGACCTTGGAATGTTCCGTGATGGCCCCCATTTGTTATTCAAAGTGACCACACCCTTAATTAGGCATAACTTTTAGCCTTAATGACGTTTCATCAGTGAGTTATGCATAAAATGTACCCACTTCACAGGTGTCAGAATAAGCTAAATTAGCTATGGAGACCAAAACCGTGCAGTAAACATATTTATTTCTGCTGCGAAATGGGACATCTTAACATGGGTGTCTATGGGGACTGACTGACTTTTGGAGCCAGCCTCAAATGGCCATTCGAGGTACTATAGTTTCTGACACTTCGGCACTGGCTATATATTTAATTAAGTCTTGGCGGTTGCTGCTTGGTTAGAATTGGAGATCAAAGAACTAAGACAGCCCCAGATTAATTTTCCTTTAATTGGTGAATTTGATCACGGAAGCTGATCGCTAACCTTTAAATGTGTGACAAAATGCTCAAAACAGGAGTTGCTCTTTCACATTTTTCATTAGAACATGCAAAGAATTGGTGCATCATAAGACAGCATTACCCAAATGCCTGAGATATCATTTTCAGCACAGATCCATCTGTAAAAGAAACACTTTGTACTCAAGACAATCCTCTGCAGAGGATAAAAAGTGTTTTTTAAAGACACATTTCAAAACGCCTTTTTTTGTTATTTGAGCTAATTCTCTGTAGCTTACAGCTCTGGAACTGTCTAAAACATACAACGTGTGACATCAAATTAACTCTCGTAAGTTTGAGTGTACCGGCCAGCTCTGCACAGTCTGTCTTGTTACATTAAGTGTGTGACAGACCATTTAGACTCAGAAGAAAAATGGTGCGGTGTTCATTACCGTGCCTCCTGAACAGAACACACACACGGCCTCATTTATTTTGTGTGAGGGTTTTCGCATAACCACACAGGACTTGAAGAGAACAGACATTTCGCTGCCACCAATTGCCAAACGCTTTCCTCGCCACTTTTTCCATTCTCTAAAGAATCATAAAGATCAAACAAAAACACATTGCTATACAGCATCAAGACTTAAAAGGGCATCTCAACTTTATTGATTTCACAAGAGTCAGAAGCACTTCCAGTTGCTTCTCTGAGAAGTGCAGAAATTGTATGAGAGGCTGCAGCTACGAATATTCTCCAGGTCCACATTAATTGGCTCGGGGAGGCAGGGAGCTCTGGAACAGAATCATCAGAAAGGTTGATGAGGACAGAAAGTTAGATGGTTCTCATTTAACACAGAAAACTACACATTATAGAGTGAGGGATGGTTAGGCCCAACTCTGCATTATTAATGAGCTGTCTTCATTGTAGCGCTGCTCAGAGACATGTAGTAGTTAACATTAATTACAAAACAACTCTTTAAGACATTTCCCCAGCGAGAGAAACGGAAGGAGGTTGTGCTTTTATTCCAGTAGAATAGTTTAGGAACTGTTCTAATCATGCATATATTGCAGGCTAATCATGCTAAAGCTCCTGTGTAGGTAATTAAATGACCAACAGTGAATCTGGCAACTTTGGTGGCGCGAAGATTTTATATTTATAATATAATAAGTTGTCACATTTCGCAGTACTTGCTTACATATTAGTCAGTAATCGGTCAGCCACTTCGGTTCAGAGTGAAACAACACAAGTATGAGATTAATTGGAATTTTTTATTGTATAGTTTTGCACATTCACGGGCCCCAGTGCATCATAATAATGTAAGTGAGCCCCCTGAATTTGCCTGTACTGTCAGCATAAGCTTGTGATTTTGAGATGTGGCAACTGTTTGATGGATCGTCATGAAATTTGGCAGAAACAGGGCCAGCTTATGACACCTGCCAACCAGGTGGTTGCCTGAGGCCTCACCAACTTCAGAGACTCCAAAGAGGAGGAAGAAATATCACATCATGCATCCTGATCTGTTCTTGTCCAATGCATCAGACAGTGCAGAGGGTTGACTCTCACATGGCCTGACTTTTTCTAAACTTTTCCAAACTTGAGATTCATTTGCTCACACTGCTGAGCAAGAATCACATATGAGGAACCAGGTTGCTGAAATGCCCCGCAAGCATTTTAATATCACCCACACTGCGATATATCATATTATATTGTAAGTGCACAGGTGTTTCCCCAACTTGGGTTACAGGAGTCAGTGATAAAAGAAAGCCTGTAATGAGGAGCAGTAATCTACACTCTGGTCTGATGCTAAGATAATAGCAAATGCAGGAATTTTAATAGTGATAGCATATCAGCTAAAATCCAGATGTTTGCTGTGGAATGAGTGCAAAAGACACACTTTACATGCTTAAAAGAGGAAGGCCCACCCCCAGATCTGCGTAAAAATGAATGTAGTTTTGATCAAATCTAAACCAAAATTAAAGTTTGGTTTGTTGCTCACGGCTGCTTATAGGAGATGTTCCTCTTAAATGATTAAATACATGCAACACCAGAATCCATATGTGTCCAAAGAAAAGAGAGATGCATGCATTTACACGCATGGTGCAACAGCAGTAGCCTCATCAATTATTCATGACTCGTAATTATTCCCGGCAGAGACATGATCAGTCAGGCCTTAAGAGTAAATTACAATTTGTACATTTGTACGCTACAGACAGGTGAGCTGTCACACACAGACACAGTTTTACAATTAGGCCATTTGTTACGCAGCGACCGTCCTCAGGTAGAGCTCTGAACTCTGTCACACTTGTCAGATCGTTTTTTTTGTTTTACTGTCAGTAAAAGTCTGATCTGTTAATTAAAGTCAGGATTGATATTTTTCTGCTTTTTCTGCGCCTTTTTATTTATAATGAATATTTGCAGTACACTGCATATAACTATGTTAACTCTCTAATCATTGAAATAACTATAAAAAATGATACTGATAACTTTTCTTTGAAGATGCCTTTCTTGGCACTCAAGGACATGGTACAAACAAACAATTCCATATATACACATTACAAATTGAAAACATTAACGCAATAGAGTGTGTTAAATGCACAGGATAATTTCAAGGCATGTGAACAATGCAAATTAGTCCTGCTCAACCTTACCTATAATGTGCAGTGTAAGTAATCTGAACTACACACAGGATGTGAACTTTTGTGGACCCGTCATTTACCCCAACCTCCTCCCTCCTGTGCAGCACAAAATAGAAACACTGAACTAGACAGAAAGTATTGGACATTTATGCATATAGCAAAACAATCAACAGCATGTAGGCATAGGTTTAAGGAAGCAAGGTTACTGATGAAGTCTTTAGTGATTTTGTATTTTTGCTTGGTCACAGTCTGCTGTCAGCTATGCCATGTTAGACTGATGACAGGTGTCAGATTGTCACTTGATGTCTCTTGAAAACTGTAAAAATGTAATTAAATATGGGCTTCAGTGGTCCCTCCATGAAACAGAGCGATCAAAGGAACTCTGTTATTATACAGACATTGTGATTGTGAAAATATCCAACAGTCAGCGATCCTCAGCTCACATTCAGTGATTGTCAGCTTGTTAACTGTCCCCTTTTGGCAAACCCAGCGTGTCCCTGCTGACCAGGGATCAAATCCTGTCTGAGCTTTCCCTCCTCGGTCCCCACTTTTCTGTCTCCTTTTGTACTTCTTACACCATCTAAGTAAAGACTAAAGGTGTGCAATCTGTCTGCTTTCCATTTATAAATATCCTTGACTGTCACATTGCTAGAGGCAATACTGTAAAACCCAGAGAGAACAGCTAGGGGCTCCGATGTTGATGGAAATGCAAGAAATCACCATTCATGTCAGTGGAAATGCTGCTGTAAAGCTGCACAAATAGGTGAGAAATTAAGGCAAAGTGTGCGAGCACAGAATGTGATCTTCCCATCAATCATTCAGGCATTCACAATATCAACAATAAAGGCATTAATTGTGAATTGCGAAATTGTAAAACATTTTTAGTTTAGTAGAAACACAGATGATAATACCATGATTGTATGTGTTCATCAGCTGGAATTTCAAAACTCATCAAAATAAATGCAGAAAATTAATCAAATCATTTAAATAAATGCACAGAATAGACAGAATCCTCATCCGAGAATGTGCAGTTTAGGATTTCAGAGGCTTTTAGTGTGTCGGAGTGTCTTCATTTCAGTGACCGTGGATACTTTGCCTTGCCACATGTTAATGTGACAGCTCGTAGCTCAGTTCAATTGAACGTGTTATTGCTCAAGGAGAGCAAGTGTCAGTCATTTCCCTCTGCAGGCCAAACCATGAATAATTGTTATTTCAAGGAAAACAAGAGCCTTGAGTTGAAATGACAGCAGTTAAATAGGATTTTGTTCAAGGGCGAATATTTTATGCTATTTTTTTTACAGTGCTGCAGGACTGCATTGTCCTGCTATAAATGTGTTTTGATTCTATTATATGGGCTGAGGACATTCCTGATGTCAAAAAGATCCTCTCATGCAACACATCTGCCTGAGTCAGCCGGCTATTTTCAGCCAATCTGTCTCCAATTAAATTAGAGAAATAGATGCTTGATTCTCAGGTCAGCCAATTGTTATTCACCTCTGTTCCTCACCTAGCTGAATTGGCCGCTGGATCACTGTAATCGCCCGGACTGCTCTTTGTTAACTCTTAATAGACTTTTGAGGTGGCAGGCTTCGGTTGTCGGTGATTAATGACAAGGTGTCATCACAGCTGTAATCTAAGTGAGTGATAGTTTAATAATGGAGCACGCTTGCCGTTGGAGAGACTGGATCTATGCTTTCATTTCAGGAAAAAGGAAGATGCCATTTTTAGGAAGTGCAGTGGCACCGACATTATGAGAATCACGCAGCATAAGAACATTTCCTCCTCACGGTCTACCTGTGTAATACACGCTGTTAATGGGTTTGGACGGCGGGGAGCAGTTCTATTTGTGGTGTTGGCTTTTTCAGTACATTTCGTGGCCAAATGGTTTGTACGATTTCCTCACGCCAGAATGAAGAGAAAGACTGCACACAGAAAAAGCATACGGAAAAAAATAATTAAGACAAAATAATGTAAGCAAATTGAGCAGAAACATCTCAAGTGAGACAAAAATGGATTTCTCCACAGCTCCATTTAGAAATATATTCTCGTGTCCCACGCAAACTAATTACCCTGAAGCTTCTGTGACACGCTCCCAGGACAGTGCACAGTTCAGTTACTAATAATATAAGTTTTCACAAACCTGACGGAAACATTTATTAAATTAGTCAGACAAACCAACAACAGAGACATGCCGTTTTTCTTAGTAGTACATTTATGCAAAGTTTGAACTGGATTCTTTTGCATTTTTTTTAATTTTTTGCCAAGGTTTGACCATCATTACAACGCATGCTGCTTACTCTGATAACACTCTAGCAATGAGAACCCAGGAGACTCGTTCTTAGAATTCATCGTTTAACTTGTTTTGCTCTTAAATTACTCCAGAGACCTGTTAAACACAGCATGTAATGGATACTTTGATTCGGGCCTCTGCATGGTCAGCCTGTGAGCCTGCATATTGTGTAGTGGCCAGTGTTCATTATTAGTCCTTGTAATGACAAATATTTGTTGTCCGGCGGGAGGTAAAGGCCATTCACTAAATCTCCCTGTCGCTGCCCCTGTTGAAACACTTCACATTGTGATTAATGGTCTCCAAGTTAAATCCCAAACAGATCAGTGTTTGCCTGAAATCCTCCAACTCATTAAACTGATTTGTTAGTAATAGCTTGTCACCACAATGCTTTGATTAATTAAAAGTGATGGGAAGGATGACGTGTATAAAATGCTTGTCAGTTTTCAGCTGAAGCCACACATTTTCAAAAAGCTTTCTTGCAGATCGCACAAAAAAAAAAAAATAACGCAGAGTTATGATTTAAAATAGAATATTAGAGTCTGAAAGCCTCACTGACCAAAACACACATAATGTGAAATAATAGTTTGTGCATTCGAGTTAGTGAAGTTAAATGGTGTTTCAGTTCGCATAAGCTCGTGTGATGCAAAACGTATTAAACGGCAGCCATAATAACCACACAAATATGGAGAAAAAATCACTGGAATCAAGCAAAACTACATGGCAAAGCAACAGCAATAAAATAGACATTTTGCTCACTCAGTAGTTTTTTTTCTTACAAAAAACATTAGTTTAGAGCTCTGTCTTTGATATACAGTATATAAAAAAACACACAGCTTGAAAGTCCACTCTTGGATTTACAATAGCTGCAACAAAACCAAACCACTTCAAAGGGTCCTATTTTCCTGGAACTGGGTGCAAGAGCAAATTCTGAGCACAGTCAAATGCAGCTTTTGGAGACTCATACAGTTAGGCCAAACGTAGTCTATTTGCCTAAACTAAGACAAACTAATATTGTGAAATATTCTTGTCTCACAGCAAATTCTGTGCCCGAAATATGTTCAGTCCATCGTCAGGGTGTTGCAAGTTCAGATTGGACAGTGAAATATGTCACACACAGTGCTGCTTTTGAGCTAAACACGCTAAATTTGTTCAGTGAACCTGTGTGCAGTTTTTAGATCAGGTGACAGAACCTGACAGGGACTGTTCTGTCAGAGATGTGCTGTCTAAAAGGAGAATTTAACTTTCACTTGCAGTTTCCTTTAAAGCTTTGGGCTGAATACTGATTTTAGATTAAATACCGAGTTCCACTTAGGACTGTGACATGCTGAGTAATAGTGAACGCTGAGTTATACTGAACACCAGTAAACGCTGAGTGCCAATACCTTAAACTATAGAATACATAGCTACACTAGGGGACACTGTAAAATAGCTTTCCAAGTTGCAATCGCATAAATGTTTAATATTGCCCATAACTAATTGTTGCAACACCCAGCACTTTGCCTTACATTAGAGAATGTATTATATTTGTATCTCAATTACTTGGCTTTGTTTGACTCTAAATCTGTAAATGTGAGTCATTTCGTTTTGCCAGTAAACAAGCTTTAAATTCAATAAAGTTTAATTTGGAAGTTAACTATATTTAGTGAGGTTACTTGTACTCAATCAGAACAATCTAGGAGCGACATGGTGGAGCTGTGGTTAGCTCTATCGCCTTACAGTAACAAGCTAATGACTTCAGGTTTCCCCAGGTCCTCCAGCTTCTTACCACAGACTGAAAACCTGTCTCGTAGGTTAACAAGAGATTCTTGGTTGTTGGACTCCATGGATGCCCCTTGTCCTCTTCTGATACTCATGGGAACAATCTCAAGTTGTGTCCATGTTGAGGAAGGTGTTCAGTTTGGCAAGCTCAGAGTTGCAGCTTCGTTTCTTTGCGGATGACATGGTTCAGTTTGCTTCATCAAGCTGTGACCTTCAGTGCAAACTAGGGAGGTTTGCAGCTGAGTGTAAAGCAGCCCGAAAGAGATTTGGTGTCTCCAAGTCTGAGGGCATGGTTCTCTGCCAGAAACCGGTGGAATCCTTCCTCTAGGCTGGAAGTTAGGATTTATTGTAGCCGACTGTTGTGATGAAAAGTATACTGAGTTAGAAGGCAAAGCTCTCCTTTTACTAGACTCTTTTTTTTTTAACCCTCACCTACGGCCATGAAGTCTGGGTAGTGACCAAAAGAATCAGATTGTAGGTGCAAGCGGCCTAAATGAACTTCCATTGTGGGGTGGCTGAGCTTAGCCTTAGAGATAGAATGAGGAGCTTGGACATCTGGTGGAAGCTTGGAGTGGAGTCACGACCCCTTCATGGTGAAAGGAGCCAGCTGAGGTGATTTGGGCATCTGATTAGGATGCCTCCAGGGCACCTTCCTTAGGAGAATGTCAGGACATATCATTCTGGGAGAAAGCTGCGGGGTAGACCCAAAAAAAATTGCTGGAGGGATTACATATCTCATCTCGCCTGGAAAAAACTTAGAATCTCCCCGAAGGAGCTGCAAAACTTTGTTAAAAAGGAACATCAGGAATGCCTTGTGTAGCCTGCTGCTACAATGGCCATGACAGATGGATGGACGGATGGACAGAACATAAGGTCCATTCCAGTGCCTATACTACCATACTATATAGTATGTCAGAAAAAGTATTAGTATGTCTGAGCAGTAGTGTCAAATGTATTATGCCAGAAATACCAGGATCTCCTTCCTTCAGATACATTTTGCATTATACATGCCAGCATGTTTATCTGGCCTTTCTGACATACAATCCTCTGCTCTGTTAGATACAACACAATGTCTGCACAAGTATATATAAGCTTGAGCTGCCAGGAGTCAGCAGACAGATCACAGCTCATTTCATATTATAGATTGCAACAGATATCTGATCAAGAGCTAAAACCTTCAGCATTATTATGACAATGTAGTATGCTATGTCCTAACTGTATGCATATTGCATATAAAACTGCAGACTTCATACATACTAGAAGCATAAAGAGAACAGAGATATCTACAGTTGAACTCAATCAAGACAAACTGTATTACGGGTTTGTAGCACAAATATTAGCCCAGTTGGGGGTGAAATAATGTTTATGATTCAGTCTCTGGGAATAGTGTCTGAAATTGCATTTTTTTTAGCACTGATCACAGTCAAGGTTGGAAGTATTGTGACACCATAAATGCATTGATATTTAAAGAAAGTGAAGCTGTACAATAATATTACCTTGGATTGGTTGTTGTCGATTTAAAAATATGCATTATTGTTACATGCGTTATTATAAATATATGAATCTTCTGATGCCTAAGACAACATATCAAACATTTGCATGAAACAACCAATCACATGTTTAAGTAGTTTGATACAGTCTTTCTGTTTGCAATTTGTATGCCACCTCTGTATGACAATTTTGCATGTGAGCCGGAAAATATAAAGAGAACTTGCCTTGAGCTGACACAATGTAACAGCCTGTTTTAAGTTCAAACCATCGTGAAATGACAGTAATAAATTCTGAGTTCATTGATTGCTCGCAAGGAGATGATTCAAAGCTGACCTTTACTTGTTCCGATGGTCTGCATCCCTGATGAACTTGCGTTGCTCTTGAGAAGTTTCAAATTGTTCAAAAAGACACACTGTTCTGCAGCCAGGTCCTCCATTTCTCCGCATTTTCTCAGATGAGTTATACTGGCAATGATGCAGGGATGGACTGCAGGGTAATACAACAACCGTGCACACAATAGTTTGTAGTGTCAGCGAGGTTTGGATGGTACTTTGTGGTATTTCCTTGGAAAAAGCAGTTTGGAAGGATTTTAAAAGGATTTTTACTTGGTGGACTGGTAAGAGTGAGACTAATTTGTTTTATTAAAAGTATGCTTTATCCATCACAGTGTCAACAGATGAAAACATTGTGTCTTTATATGTTTATATATTAACACAACATGAACAAATCTTCTGTATTTGTTGATCTTTTGATAGTTTCTGACACTAACAGGCCAAAATTGCGGCATTTAAGTAACATATTTCCAAATGTAATAATCAGTTTTCCATTATTTAATGACACTCAGCCCATTCATGCTCCCCAGAGGATGAGTACTTATGTTTTTCCACCCCCAAAAGGTAATTACATAATATGCTAATGAATATCACATTGCAGACATTAAACTCAAAACAATATTGTATATTGCACTATGGATAATTTATGCGGCCAGCCAGAAATTAACAGACACCGTTGCAGAGATGGGCTGGTTTCAAGCTCACACCAAAATGAAAAGCTGAGGCCTAAGGACAGAACATCCAGTTTTTTGATTAGATTTCTTGGAGACCTGTGCGAGCTCAGCCCTGCGAGGTCGAAATTGCTCATTCTGACTGCCTGAGTAGATACTGAACATTCATATATCCTGTACCTTTAGAGCCCCGTGAGAAGTTAAATCTTGTGTGTAATAGAACAACTGGGCGTTTTACAGATATTAACTGGTCAGTTAAAGAAATGGAATGGATTCATATGCAGATGAACTGCTGAAAGTTTGATTTGGGCGTGCATTAAAGCTGGAGTCTGGGATTTTTAAATATAAATGAACATCAGTTATATTAAAGCCATTGCCAAAACAGTTCACACAATGCTGATTAAGCCTATTGCCGGCAGGTATATCGCCTGTGTACTTCATAGTATATTGAAGTATTAAATTAGTAATTTGTCTACATTCCCATGCTGGGACACCAATAGTGATGCATTTTATGTAAAACAGCTATGATTAGATGATTGAAGTTAAACTCCAGATGAAAAAGAGACCATTAAAAGGAAGGATTAATGTGTTAAAAAAAACAAAAAAACAACTGTGATAGTGTAATTACTGTCCCTGCCAGAAGGCAGTATAAAGTGATGCATAAAATACTCATTTTCGGCATTTATTTTAGGGCAAACATCAGTGTTTCCACTGTCCAAACTTTAGCAGTCTTACTTAAACAACCTTTAACAGTCTGACTTTAGCAGCCAGTCAGTTGTGATGATCATGTTTGTGTAATTACCATCACTGCCAGAAGGGGGAGACAACAGTTCCACTCTGCAGACATAAAATGTTGCATAGATGCTTCATTTTTTACATTTACTTTCATGTGAACATCAATGTTGTCCTCACTGGCCAAACTTTTACAATCTTATTGTTGACACACACAGACTTTTCCGCGGTCAAAAGTGCGTCTTCCTCTCCCAGTAGTTATATATACAGCAAAAGATTGCTGTGGCTGGGTTTAATCTTGAAATAAAGACATCTGTGTTGGTGTCTTATTCATTCTGTAATGATATAGCAGCATCCAGAAGGAGCTAGCCTGAACTCCAGACCTCCTGCTTCTACAGCGCCAACAGAGATAAATAGTTCAGCGTGATAGCCAGCAGGCTCTTTCAGGTTCACTAGAATATGCTTACTAGCTTTTGGCACGCTGCAGCTCATTAATGAGAGGCAATGACTGCCGCTTTCCCACAGTTGACCCTAACAAACCTGTAGATAAGAGTTGCAGGAGGATGTGCATTTCTGTTTTGTTTTGTTTTTTTGTCTTATCTCACGGTATAGGCCCGGGGCTAACATTATGAGAGTGGTTGAGAAAAGTAGAACATTAAAATTGACGAAGTGGGGCATTTTTGCCGTACTTCAACGCCCAAATTCTAACGGTTATAGTTGTGGCGTTTGTATGAAGCAAGCCTTATCTGTTTCAGTAGACACATTTAACGAAGATGAGTGTATGTTAGAGCAGATTATATTAAAACAGGCCGGCGCATATTGTACTGAAAAATACTACTGGTGCGAAGAGGCCCAAATCTAGAATTTCACATGAAAAGCATGTGTGTGTGTGTACCCATCAGTAGCTTCATATTTATTTTCAGTAACTTTGCGTTTTGTCTTCCATCTTTAAACAGACAGATCTGGTACTTTATTTTAGATTGCCTAGGTTAATTTTCAGCAATGTGTTTCTTTGTTTCTTTCATATATGACATAAAAAAAGAATCATTAGCTACACGTGCAGCCACATGAGCATTCAAACCATTAACACAAAAATTAAAAGTACAAATGCTAATATTGAATCAAAATTTAGCTAAATAATTCAATAAAATTGCATTTGCTGTTTTTTTTTTTTTTAACAGTCTCTATTAGTAAAATTGTGCAGTTCTAGCCTCAATTGCAGTGCCGAAGCGTAAAGAGCAAATTAGCTTTCAGCTGTGTTCTCCACGAACAGGTCTCATTTACAGTATTGAGCAGATCTTCCACACCCGAGTTCATTTTCCCAGTGTGATTAAAATGTCACTGCCAAGTCTGTAATGCATCCTGACTTCAAGTTTGACCAAGAATCGAGAAGAAGATTGTAAATTACCCCAAAGAATTTACTGTTGATTCTGAGGGAAAAGGTGGTAATCAATCAAGGCACTTCAAATGTCACTTAATCAAGGTGTGTGTGTGTGTGTGTGTGTGTGTGTCCAAAAAGGCAAGATGTTCACATTTAGTCCCAAGTTACAGAAACGGCGATTACTTTTAAAGCAATCCCAGAGGAATTACAATCGTGTAGGTTTTCTAATTGCAAATAATTATTATCCACCAGGGACTGAACAGCTTTAAAAGCGCAGCATAACCTGCTGCAGTAGAGACCCTCAGTTTTATCTTTTCATTTCAGATGCTGTGCATTTCAGATGATAGTTTCTTGGGGGCATGGTGAGGGAGAAAAAAAAGTCTCTGAAAAGCGCATTTCTGATAGTTGGTTCAGACACCTGCCTCAGGTATCGCATGTTCTCCTTCTGGCCTGATTCTTGCTATCTCAATAACGAAAAGACACACATGCAGCTGCTGCCATGCATTCAAATGAGGTAGATTTATTTAAAAAAATAATATTCTGTTTCCTTCATCACTTAAATAGAGACATATGGCCATTAAGGGTCGACATCCAGCCATTAAAATCAACCCGTGCCAGAGCCAGCTCATGTGTGGATGCTAATTTTATGCTAACCAGACAAATGGACCTGAACATGAGCCCCAAGTACAAAATGTTACATCAAACCCCTCCTCCTGCAGCGTTTCTCATTAACATCACCCCAAGACAGGCAACTTGGAAATTATTGGTCCAGGCTGCTCCCGCTGACATGAAAGCACCCCACATAAATAGCTCTGATTAGAATTTAAAAAAATAAAGACTAAGGTTCTTTGATCATTGTATCTCCGTCTCCGCGGCTGCAGCTAGTTAAACAATCCTTTGCACGGACAGCTGACAGGTGAAGCAGCCGAGCTCATATGACACGGCTGCTGTAGGTATTGGTTTAATGAGCCAGGGGGAGGAATTAAAAGTCAGTTTCTGAGGATGCAAAGCAGAAAAATCTTCTGTTGTTATTTCTAGTTTTACCTAATCTTGTGTGAACAGATACTAGTTAAGTCATACTGGTAACAAGTTGGTCCCTGTTTAGAGATCTTTCACTGGAAGACTACACACACACACAAAAGGGATTTTTTTCATCCATCAGTGATAATAATTCTAGCAGAGAGTTTTAATGTGGATCATAGCAATGAAACTGCAGCTGGCCTGAATAAAAGCGGATGAGCCACACAATTCAGTGTAGCTCAGCAGCATTTACAGTACATTACAAAGCACAGAAGTGTTCTGTATGTAATGACCTGCTGTGTCATATTTCCATCCCATAATGGTGATAAAAATCAAACCAATCCACTCTGTTCAGTTACTACAGCAAGACACAAGCATCCCACAGTAGACGTAGCAACAATACAAGCAGCTTCATACACGGCAACGACACGGAAGCATCAAAACCAAGCCTCATATAATAAATATACAATGCATGGCCATAGTCCATAGACACTGTAAAATTCTGAAATCAATCAGCTCTGAAATCCAACTCCAAGTCAAGTTGTGCCACTCAGCAGCCATCTTGGTAACACCCTCGGGCAGTTATTTTGAGCTAACAAGGTCCCCATATAAATGAATGAGAAGAGAGACATAGCTGGAATTCTAGTGGTATTAGAGCATTAAAATGTACTTCACATTTAGAGTCACAATTCAAATCTAACGAAAACTTACTTTAAAAGTTACGAAATATGTTCTTTAAAATGTTTTACCCTGCAGGTTATGTACATGTACACAACGCTGTGCTTGCTTCAGTGCAACGCCATGATTAGCTGGCTGTTTTTCCTGGTTCAGCTCATATAAGGAAGTTGATTGGTTTTTTATAGAGAGGGATGTTTCATTCAGCTGCCATTTTTATCTATACAGAATTCTATCAGATTTCTGAGTGTCTCTTATAGGGCTGCACCTAACGACGCGTCGATGAGTCGTCTGAGCACGATACGTCATCAAAAGCAAAAGTGAGCGCGCAATGCAACAGAAATTCCGGACGTCCGCGTTTAGATACAGCTGTATAGTAAACGCTGACATCCATGTTTACGATAGAACGCGGACATCCACGCTGCAGCGTGCATACATAATACATGCACGATGCCGCGCCGACGTTCATCCGTGTTCCACGCTCCGGTCGGAAGAGAATTTCTGTTGCATTGCGCGCTCACTTCCGCTTTTGATGACGTATCGTGCTCAGACGACTCGTCGACGCATCGTTAGGTGCAGCCCTACTCTCCTACAGCATCTAGTGTTTATTATATTGTTTATAACTCCGCCAAGGAATGACAGAGCTATATGACGATCGGCGTACGTTTGTCTGTCTGTCTTTTACCAACATTATTCATAAATGGACCAACGGATTTAGATGAAATTTTTAGAGACGGTCAGAAATGACAAGGGCCAACCGATTATCTTTTGGCAGTCATGTAGCTTATAGTCTGGATCCATGGATTTGTTAAAGATTTCTGTACCATTGCAAGAAAGCGGCTCACGTGAACACTACATCAGCTGCCTGCTGATGATCCTGATGATCACATGATTGCGATTCAACTTGTAGCACTTGGAATGGTGGGCTAAGGGCTAGGTTATGAAAAGGTTCGGCTCTGGAGGCCGCGTGAAAATTAATGAACACAAGACTCAGAAATTAGATTACCGGTAATGTATTAAAAAAATAATCAACAAAAAATACTTGAATACATCAAGCCAAAAAAAATGACCAAAATAATAGAACAAAACAATAACAGAAGACCAGAGTGAGAATAAATCAAACATTCACCTGTAATTCTGTAGCTTCACTTTTAACAATCAAAAGTGACAGTGCTATGTGCAGTTTGGCAATTCAGTGACAATAAATTCAGGTGAGCATGGTTCCACTGTTGCCAGTGGTGTTAATCAAAAGTCATTCAAAAGACAAGTCCATAACCTGGACAAAATAAATCCAAACAGGGTGAATCAATCTATCTAAACAAGTAAGCAAGTCCTACCACACCAGTGGGGAAGGGATGAACCTGTGAGGCTTGTGGCCTGCCAACAGTGGAGTGGGTGAAGGGGTGAATGCAGCCAACTTTTTCCAGTTTGTTCCAGGGTAGCTCGCCATCAAATCAAGTTCTCCATAGAAGCCTAACCTGTTCAGCGGTCAGGCTTAATTATCAATCAATCATCATATTTTCCGTTAATTGTTGCTCACCAACATTCAGCACAGTATGGGTTCAGGTGGGTGACATCCAGAAATCCAAAAACATGGTTCCAGTGGTGAAGGTCTGTTAGCATTGATATGAGCATTAGCATGATACTAAAAAGCTTTTAACATGCTCAGCAAAAGTTTGAACTCACTTCCTCCTTAATGGTATGATTTCCAGGTGTCTAAGATTGTGAAAAGTGAATGGTTTCCAGAGATGAGTGGTGTGGGGGTGATCCTGTTGTTCAAGTTGCAGGTGTGTGACTGAATGAAGCTGATATGCTTCAAACAAAGGAATGGTGTGGATTCCAGGTGAGAGAGAGGTGATTGGTTCAGGTGTTGTGACTGACAGTGAGGAGGTCCAGTAATATGGAAGTGACTGACTGATTGTGACTGGCAGGTGTCTTGTTCATGTTGGAATCTTGATGGCCAACAATGAACTATTACAAACTGACGAGAGACTATTGCAGAGTGAGTGCTACAAACTACAACTCAACTGCTGCAGACTTATCAGTACTTATCAGTCAGAAATGATACAAGGAACAATTAATTAAATTGTGGGGGTGTTTCCTAGCCCCATCAATTCCCACCATCTGCTACATATTTAGGTCACACAACCTATCCATACATAATGTACACAAACATAACACACGCCTGTGCTCAGCACAATGTCATTGTGTTTGTGGGTACATCTATATTAAATGGCCACATTCTATAGTGCCGTGATTTCTGTCTTTTCAGGATTTCAAGCAAGCGACATGATACAACAGCTGAGCAGTCTTGGGGGAGTACTGCGTTTTCTGAGTGCTTTTCTTGTTAAGTTGTTTATTATTGAATGTCATTGGCAGCCTACATGATTGTTTCAGCTATCTGTGGCTGTTAATAGTTGAAAAGTCTTGCATTTTTTCAAGCACATGACAACAATGAACCAATAGTGTCCACTTTGGGACAAAATAAGAACTTACCACATAAGTACTGCATGCATTATCAATCAGCTTCAACAACATTCATAACTAATTTTGACAGCATGTCATCACTGCTTTGGTATGATGCAGAAACACAAAAGTTTAATCATGAGAGATCATACGAAAGTAAAGGAAACATTCGTAGTGGTATACGCATGCTAGATAAAAGTGTCGGCAACATCACAGAGTAGTCCCAGATGAAGATAGCCAATGAGGACAGGATGCTGATGGTGGTGGAAAACTGATAACAGAAAATTGTTTTTCTCATTTTGAATAAAAAATTTGGTAGTACAGTCAACAGCCGCACCGCTACCGTGGAGACCAGGATTCGTTGTACATATGGGATCACTGTTCTGTTGCAGCTGGTGCCGCAACAAAGGAGAGGCACAGAGAGGCATGTTAGTGTAAAACAAACCCAACTAAAACAAAGAAAAGCATGGGTGGCTGGGTGTGAGAGAGGGACATTGGCCAGGTGTACCAGGTTAGCTGATTGTAGCTCCAACCAGCCAGAGACCTGCAAGAGAGAGAAGACCAGGGCTCTGGGGTTGTAACAATTCTTAAATTAAACTTTCATTTTCTACTTATCAGTTCGGTTTGCCACAAAAAAATAAGCAACCAAGTGTAGGAAAACAAGGCACTTTTGCAACAAGTTTGGGTGTGGTTAGGCAGCAAAACTATATTGTTCAGTTTAGGAAACTGTCATAGTTTGGGATAAACTACAACTATTTCATCACAAGTTTGAAGCTTCTCATCTAATATATGATTGTTTGAATGGAAAAAGTGGCATTAAGCAATAAAATAAATGGAAAACAATTAATTTCCCTCCAAAAGTAATTCAAAATGCAGTTTAGTTATACAATTACTGGAAGACTCTGTTGCCAAATCTTGTGACAGATTATTATTATTTACCACCAATTTGTGACAGTTTTGGAAAGCCAAATTGTTGTGATGAGGGCTTCTGTTCAGAAGATCAGAAAATGTCTATCTGTTGT
The DNA here is from genome assembly GCF_021347895.1 of Acanthochromis polyacanthus. Lineage (NCBI taxonomy): Eukaryota > Metazoa > Chordata > Actinopteri > Pomacentridae > Acanthochromis > Acanthochromis polyacanthus. The sequence continues at coordinate 17,579,095 of NC_067133.1, forward strand.
TCCAGAGGGAACAGAGGAAAAGTTCTGAATGTATCTGTAGAAATCTTGCTAACATGGCTCATTTTACTTCGACTGTAAAAAAAAAAAAAAAAAAAGGCAATCAGTGCCAACATAGAAACTCTCTAGGTGCCTTTCCTTTCCTGTTCTATAAGCTGTGGATTCAGCTCCAAGCAGTTACGCTATCACAGCATCTGTGGACTTTTACTGGCTGCCTCACACTTCTCTGATTTTGGGTTCATAGAACATGTGTAGTAGAGCGAAAGTCTCAGAGTGCGTTCATGTCCGACACATTAATAGGATAAAGGTATTTAATGATACAGCTTCTCAAGATTTTCCTAAAGTTATTGGACCAAATAAATCCAAATGTTATAATAAAAATCATCCTTTTGAGGGATTTGTGATGCCCAGAAAAATGTTTTCAGCATTTGACAGCTGCTCGTTTTCCAGCGATAGTGGGTGTGTTTTTCTTTACCAAACCTGCACAGAATGCACTTACACTTTCCTGTCACAGTGACTCAGAACACCTCCGGATGTGATACAGATGTATTTCGATTGCAAATGTGTCCTGCATGCATTAACACCTTGCAAAAACCTGTTAATGATTCGATTTTAAGTGTATGTGCATTCAAACAGTCACATTTGCAGTCAAGTCAATTTTTTTTTTTGCCTCAAAACAACGACAACAAGGCAGAAGAATACTTGGCAGAAACCTGTGAAAAGCACCAGAGTGTCTTTCAAAGTAAAAATAACAGAATAATGGTAAAATTACCACTTCTTTTTTCACACTTTCCAGATAATTGTATACGCTACCATTCAGAAGTTTGGGGTCACAAAAAAATGTCCTTATTTTTGAAAAAAAAAAATTTTTTCAATGAAGAAATACAGTTTAGACATTGTAAATGTAGTAAATGACTATTCCAGCTGGAAATGACTTTTTTAATGGAATATCTCCATAGGGGTACAGAGGAACATTTACAACAACCATCACTCCTGTGTTCTAATGCTACATTGTGTTAGCTAATGGTGTTGAAAGGCTAATGGATGATTAGAAAACCCTTGTGCAGTTATGTTGGCATATGAATAAAAGTATGAATTTTCATGGAAAACGTGCAATTGTCTGGGTGACCCCAAACGTTTGAACATGTATTAGGGCTGGGACTTTAACACATTAAATACGATGAATGTGTTACAAAAACAACAACATGTTAAAATAAAAAGAACGCAATTAATCGCACCTTTCTCATTTCCCTAATTTCTGGGACACTGATGAAAACTGTAGCCAGGTAGGTGGTGGTAATGCACCTAAAGTCTGTTTGCCGGAAGAAGATACACAGGATGCATTGAGTGAATCAGCATAGAAATGTTGGACCAACATGGCAGCTCAGTCGCAAACTTTCTATTTTATTGCGAAAACTGTTCAGCAAAAAGCATTTCTGAAAGCATTTGAAGCGAGAAACAAGCTGCTGAATCTGTCCTCGTTTCAGTTCAACGATGGCTAGTTTAAACGTTTAACGAAAGTTTCGCGATGCGTTGGACCTCCACTTCCAGCGCCACATTTGCACAGATGAAACTACTTTATGCAAATGAGCTCCGGGGTGACACACCATATGTTTAACTATAACAGTCCTGGTACCGGGAAACAGTGTAGCCAGCCCACAATAGACGACTTTTGAAGACATTGAAATTGCTTGTTGAATATAATCATTATAATTTCACTTTGAGTTTGCAGTAATCTGGATGATGAAAAATGCAGATAAATATAAATGAAACAAACATTTTTGTTGTTTAAGTTCCCGTAAATGTCTTTTCATTGATTCAGTCGTCAATCAAAATGTAGTTGAATTGAAAAATTTTGCTTATTATTATTATCAAATATTGCTATTTGACAAAAGTTAGATTCATCACGGTTAATTAATTTCAAAGCTTCTAATTGATTTAACTTTTTTAATCAAGTGCCACCACTAGTATATAATAATAATGCTGCTAGTTTCTGAACTTGAGTCTTTTTTTACGCACATATTCCCGCTTGTCAATATGAGTTTCTTCTGTGTTTTATAGTTTCCGTGTAACAGCCGTGTAATTTTTTTCCGGTGCTAAGACTCACTGGGAGTAAACAAACATAACAGCTGAAAAAATCAATAACTCAACGTAAGTCAGCAGATGTTGCAACTTTATCTGATAGAGGAGACTCACTCTGGGCTTTATATTCTGTAACCAAACGAAACAAGCAGTTTTGAGTGAAAAAAAAATCCCTGTGTGACATACTTTGCTACCTTATCATCCCCATCTTTTCCATGAATGCCTCCGTTCTGTCGTCATCCTGCTGTGGCATGTGTGTGAACATGATGTCTACAGAATGGTGCTGTTGTGTATTCGACACCAGGTGGCTGCGGAGAGTATGTACTATTTTAAGCGGAATCATCTGTGACCTTTCACTGTTAGTGTTCATGCTGTTGGTTCAGTTTTACAACATGCCAAGCTACAGTTTTGAAGTTGCACATACATGAGCCTCTGCTCATCTACACAGTCTTTAAGTATGGGAAAAAAAACTGTGTACGGAATTGACAAAGACAGTTCCTTCTACAGAAAACCAAAGATTCTCTTTAGATTCTGCACCTCCTGGAAGGTCCTTGCAAGTTTTTTTTCCAGTGTGTTGCAAAGCTGTTTGCTCAAAAAGGTGCTGTTCTCATAAAAGATTAATAGTTCCCTGGTGGCCCTGAGGCACCCAAGCACAACAACTCAGGATTCATAAATAAAACTAAATGGATCAATATTTCTAAGACGTTAGAGGTAACCTATGGCTACCCCTACCTTGAGAGAGAGAAACCTTTGAGAAAGGTTAGGTTTTAATCGAAGCCTTCCTCCACTTATAATAAGGATAGTGTGGTATTTATCGTCAGCACTGTGTGGCAGCGTACCTGAGATCCAGAGCCTGATTCACGCTGGGTGAATGTAGCTTTAGAAATTCAGGCTCTCCTGCTTCTGCAATCATAAACCTTAATGACCATTTTAAAAGAACTATCTCAGTATTATTCCACCCAAACTGCAGAGATATTGTGCAGCGGAGCCACTTTTCTATCCAGAGGACACGGAGAACTATGGGCGTATGAAGGAGTGCAGCCGATCTCTGAATTGTGAACGAGGTATTCATCGTCTCAGCAGCCAACACCAGATGGTTATTAATCAACTTTTATTGAACCAAAATGCCAAAGCAGAATGACATATTATGGTGGGAAGGAAAACTCTCATGACAAATATGACAAATACAATCATTTGCCTGTGGTTTGCAAAGCAATTATCTTGGCAGCCTGATGATGATAATGATGATGTATGCTTTTTGGTTGTACAAGCTGTCCTGTCACCGCTGAATATCTAACAAATACATTCACATTGTGTTTATTTGGGCGTTTGTCTCAATGTATCAAAGTGTTACAAGTTACTGGAAATTATTCGACACATCTACAACTTTCTTTGTTATCTCATTGAATATGTAAAACCCAGTATTTGCTTGTACCTTTGGGTTAACGCCCATCTGACATGGATTTTTACATAAATCTGAAGTACGATTTTCATTGCAAGCCAAAATGAATTACCAGCTGCAAGTCATTAATGCATCTGTAACAGTATTACTTCTACTAGAAACTGACTCTCTTCACTATTGTATTGCTAAGATCTTTCTCCAAACACTAGTTTTTAGATCTTCTGTGATGCAAGTGACAGGCAGTACTGTTCAACTTCCACCTGATATATTTTTATTTGTCATCCACGAAACAAAATAAGAAAAGAAAAAGCGTTTGGAAATGTTCCTGGACAGGAAAACAACAACTCTTGCTGACTCATTCATGTGCTTTATTCTTTGTTTTTGCCTCCCAAGGGGACTAATGCCACGAACACTAGACAGCCAGATCACATTAGAGAAGACTCCCAGCTACTTTGTCACCAGAGAGGCACCCAGACGCATCGCCGGCATGTCCCCCGAGACCAAGCTGATTGTTGTAGTGCGCAACCCAGTCACAAGAGCCATCTCCGACTACACACAGACTCTTTCCAAGAAGCCTGATATCCCCACGTTTGAAGAGCTGGCCTTTAAGAACGGAAGCTTAGGCCTTGTCGACACCTCCTGGAACGCCATTCGGATTGGGATGTACATTCTGCACCTGGAGAACTGGCTGCAGTACTTTCGCCCGTCGCAGATGCACTTTGTGAGCGGCGAGCGGCTCATCACGGATCCGGCCGGAGAAATGGGCCGGGTTCAGGACTTCTTGGGGTTGAAACGAATAATCACAGACAAGCACTTCTACTTTAATCGAACCAAAGGTTTTCCCTGTCTGAAGAAGCCAGAGAGCAGCAGCCAGCCGCGATGCCTCGGCAAATCCAAGGGCAGGACTCACGTGCAGATCGACCAGGAGGTCATAGAGCAGCTGCGGGAGTTTTATAGGCCATTTAATATCAAATTCTATGAAACTGTGGGACAAGATTTCAAGTGGGATTGAATGTACCATTAAGAAATAATGCTGTTTTTTTGTGAAAAATGGCTACCTCTGGAAACATGCTAAGATATAAATAAGGGTATTTTTAACAAAATGTTTAAAAACATAAGTTTATTGAGCTATGTGTGCTGTAAAGTGATCAGATTAATATAAATTAATATCTTATTCAGAGTTTAAAGGATTTCACATCATGCTGGGTCATTCAGGTAATTAAAACATATACAGAGACCTTGCAATATAGACTAATTCAGCAACAGGCAACCGATTCCTTAACCAAATCACTAACAAGTAACCATCACCATGCTTTCCTATCATTTCGCCACACCACACATAGAATAATGACACAGTTTGAATATTCATGGCCTAGATTGCTTATATATTCACTATTTCCGCTGAAAATAAACCACTGTCTTTACTGTGAAAATGAGCACTCGACATGAAGTCGCGGCGAAATGTCAAATGAATAATAAAACCAGTCTGTCAATTATTCTGCTATGAAATTTATCTCCTTATTGTCAACAATAGCTCATAGGCAACAGTGACAAATTTACTGAAAAAATGTAAATGAGAGCAAATACAGGATTCCATTACAAACACGCTAATCAAACTCGCTGTCACAGGGACATGCAGGCATTTTAACTCTATGATTCATAGTGAAATTCTTCAAAAGCAAAGCTTGCCTTAGCTGTGATCACACTTTCATCCGTGTGATTTAAGGATGCACCTGCACATTTCAGCAGGAATCCACCTGACTAACCACAATACAAGTAAAATATAAGATAGTTGTACTGACAAGTTTGTATTGAGCTTCTTAGAAGACAAGATATTCCTTTCCAAGTCATGCCACACATGTCATTGATCTCATTAATTTCAAGATTCCTTTTTTTGATATACTTGATTGTGCTTGTGCTAACTGGCTACATTAGCCTCCTGGATTCCCACCCTAAAGCCAATCAGAGCTGCCGTTAATAATTTACGCTGAAAGTGCAGACCAACAAGGAATCGAGCTTTGCAAAAACTAAATGTTAGCACAATAATACAACCTTAGCTGCCTGTATGCACATTTACAACACAATATATTATGTGAAGTGTAAGAGCAAAGCTACAGATTCCAGACAAGAAAAACAAACAATCACCATCTGTTTCTGTTCAAAATGAAACGTGGCAGTGAGGAAACATGCATCATTCTTATAACTTCAACTGAAAATGTTTTGCAGTGATCATCTTGAGTATATAATGATATAACTTATTAATACGTTATGTATTTTTATCTCTGATAAAATAATGTGAGGATAGCATCGTGACTGAAACAAGTTGAGCTGCTGTGCTACCGGCCATGCTAATTCCTGCATATGTGCCATTTGAAAAGTGTTTTTGACTTCTCTTTTCATAGGTGTGCTTTTCTCTCTCATTGTTTAATCCGCTGCTGCAGGGCTGTGAATTCAGCAGCCCTATCTAGTCGCACTTAGACTAATGTGCAAATGTGACAATGTGACCTTCCATATTAAGGAAATGAGATATTCTCTTGCATTCCGACTGCCCTCCTGCAGCACATGTCCGTCGGCCAACAGCAGTATTTAAACTGTCATTTGTGATATTCGCCATTAATTTTTGATTAACCTGCCAATGCTGTCTGCAGCCGCCTGCTACTTAGTGAGCCATCAGCAGACACGCCAGTTTAGCAATAAGCTCAACTTTATCTCAGCTCAGTTAATTATAACTTTTCCCCAAGAATGCTTAGGGCTGGATGACATGGCACTGAGGAAAACTCCCACACCGTTTCCGCCATATGATGCTCAGTGAACACTTTGATGCGTTATCCGTTCAGCATGTGGCTTCTATCTGTGTTTCTGGGTAACTTTTTTGGGGAATATCCACATTTCTGTAACAGAAGGCAGTTTGTTGCACATGAAAAATAGCTTGTGCTCATTTACTATTCATGCTTTCTTACAGTATCAAAGGCAACCTCCACCTGCAAAGTCACAGATGCAGCCGCTGCAATCATGCAGTTCATTGATCGCATATATTGTATTAACTCCTCATTATGACAAAACAAAGGTTCACCGGGTAACTAAATGCTATCTGACTGACCATTCTAACCTTCAAAGTAAATACCAAAGAAGCTGCTGTAAATGTCATGAACTTTGCAAGACTCAGAGGTAAAACACACCTCCGCTGCTCATCAGAAATAGCTAACGGCGTGTGCTGAAATCCATTACAACCGTGTTGCATTTATTCTCCATTTTAATAAATAAATGGAAATAATGAGGCGCTATTCAAATACGTGTTTTGCAGTCGCCTGTTGTGGATTCCAAAGCATCGGAGGGCTTTTAGAACACCCGCTTTGAAAACCTAGTGAAGTTCTACTGAGACTCCAACCTTGAAACTTCACAAACTTTACAAGCTTGTGTGTGTAATATCTCCATTGTAGGGAAGACATCTAAAGAAGAAGGAAAAAAAAACATTTGCAAAAGTGCTGTGTCCCAGAAAGCAAAGTAACTATAGACTGCATCAAAAAAGTAACAAAAACTCAATCTTAGGGGAAAAAAAGCTAAAAATATGTTGGAATATTTATAGGATTCTTGTGTGTAATGCACCATGTTTTCTATTATGTTCCTGAAGCCACTTGACATTTCCAGATGTAACGCTGGCTGATTCCCTCCTTGCTTTTTTTTTTGCTGGAATGTACATTTTCTCCTAGAAGACTTCTTTTTTTTAGTGGAGGGGGACAGCGTTGAAGTATTTATATCGAGACAACTCCTCGTTCCCTTTAATGAGCCAAAGCCATGAAGGATAATGAGGATGTTCCTTTTCTCCAATGGACAATGAGATGAGCAGACTTCCTTTTAGATGATTTGAAACTTGGCAGCCAGAAACCCCTCCAGAGGAAATCTCATTAAATACTAAAATGGTATGCGAGCCAACCTCTACCTGCATCAATGCACCTTTTGAATATGTCATCATTCCCCGAGGTTTTCTCCCGGAACATGTTCTATCAATGTGCATCTTCAAGTACTTGGAGCTGTTTCTTCGAAATTAAAAGATGTACGAAAAATCGATTTATTTCCACTGCATGTTGGTATTTTCTCAGGATGTATCAGTGTCTCTGCAGTTCCTTCATGCTTGATGTAACACAACCGGCAAGCGCTGTGCCACGCTAATGAAAACTTTCCCATTAAAGACGCCATGCACTCTTGTGGAGAAAAAAGGGGGAGAACTCAGCCACACGTGCACGCCTGCTGTATGTACACACATGTACCAACGTGGAAACCTTTTCCCCTCACCTCATTTCCTCTGGTCTGTTGAACATGTGCTGCTTGCCTTACCTTCAGAAAGGTCAAGTGCAGAACAGGTCTCCAGGCACACAGTCAACTAATTAAGCAGTAGTGGTGGAAGATGTGTACCAGCTCCTGGGATACCGCTGTGGTCGGTTGCCACCCTCAGGGGTGACGAATGTATTGTTTAACATGCAAGCAAGGTAGGGATTTGAACTGCATTGTTCTCATGCAAAAATATAAAAGACTACTATTCTATGCCAGGAAATGAAGCACTCACATGGCGGGGGGGGGAAATATCAATGTACCACTGAATCTTTCTACTTACTATTCTTGTTTGCAAAAAGAAGTCATCACAAGTCATTTAAAAAGGTGTTAGTCATGAAAACATAAAACAGCTTTTCTGTATCTTGATGCTGTAATCAGGAAATACAGGTAGAAAATAGAACTGCAAAGGCTTAAAATGTCTCGTCAGCTGCTATCATATTAAAGGAGAAGTTCTTTGACAAAGACCTTCATTAGGCCTGTCACCAAAACATTGCATTTCTTTGCAACTGCAATTCAACAAACAATATTACAAAAAGCATCATTGAGCATTAAATGTTTTATTAACAGAATGAGAAGAAGTGACATGCATTGGGTAAGTCTCAAATACACTGCTGTTGAAAAGTTAGGGGTCACTCAGACAATTTCTTTTTTTCCAGGAAAACTCACACTTTTATTCATGTGCTAATATAATTACACAAGAGTTTTCTAATCATCGATTAGCCTTTCAACACCATTAGTTAGCACAATGTAGCATTAGAACACAGGAGTGATGGTTGCTGGAAATGTTCCTCTGTACTCCTATGTAGATATTCCATTAAAAATCAGACATTTTCAGCTAGAATAATCATTTACCACATTTACAATGTCTAGACTGTATTTCTGATTCATTTAATGTTATCATCATTGAAAAACAAAATGCTTTTCTTTCCAAAACAGGACATTTCGAAGTGACCCCACTTTTGAATGATAGCGTATATGGCTACTGAATGTATGTCAGCATGCATTATGATTAAAATCTAGATATTTTTCCATACCAAAATATCCAAATCATGTTGTACAATATCCAGTTTAGTGACTAAAGCATTATGAATTTTTGTTGATGGTTTTGGTTGGCTACACTTGGTTAGCTTGGAAGGCATAGACAACTGGAACATTGCACCTAAATGGCACGAGAAAGCAATTTAGTTACATAAAAACTGTCATTTCTAGAACACTGTATTGCTTTGTTAGCACTTACATGTCTGCGTAATGCGCCAAAATACTGTATTTCCTATCCAGAACCAGTTGCCAGGCAACTAGAGGAGACTCCAAGATAGTCCATGAGACAGTTTAATGCATAACCCCCCTTCAAAAAGGTGAACTTGCATTTTTACACGCAGGTTTTTCATTAATCAGATGTGACATAACACGTTCATTCATGCTGATTTATAGCACTTTTATGCAGAGCAAGGTTTCTTCCATTTCAAGTTCTTGAGCTAAGCTAGTTAGCCAGCTGCTGACTACAGCTTTAATTTAACAGACAGTTAGAAGAACTGCATCTTCTCATCATCCAACTCTACAAAAAAAAGGCAAATAAACAGCTTTCTTAAAAATCTTCAAGTATTTGAGTGCTGAATTATGAACAGATGTGGTAAATAGTCTTTTGGTGGTGATTTGCAGTTTATGTCAGTCGATGATTTTTTTTGTTGCCACAGCGGCTTCCCCCTGCAGCAATATTCCAAACTACCAAGTCATTTGCTATCCAGCATTATATTTAAATGGTCTTTTGTTGGGGGGGAGAGAAAAAAATCAATCTGGAAGACAAATGATAACATGCAAACTGTTACGGAGGCTGCATATTTGCAAGTACAACAACTGGTTGGTGTTGGCAGAGGACTGTGCTCTGCTCGCTGCCTTCCATTTAAATGTGGGATCACAGAGGAAGTCAATTCAGTGTAAAGGACGGCGCCCGAGGGAGCCCCCAAAGGAGAAGAAGGGGTACGCAGTGATAACAGACATGCTCTCCAAGATGCCTGATAAATGTAGTCAGTCTGAGTCTGTAACTCAGATAATTAAGTCCTTATTCAGCTGAGCGAATGTGCCTGGCAGCGTGTTCAGGAGAGCACGGCACAATAGGGAGCTCTGCCAAATGACCACCACTTACCCAAACTTTCGCCACTTTTGTCTTTCTTGCCAAATCCCAGAGCCCATCAGCCTCAAATATAAATAGCACACAGCTCCTGAAGCTTGAAAAAAAGACCCAGCAGGTGGTGAAAATGATTAGTATTTCATTCCTAAAATCATTTATTTGACTATTAATATGTGGGAAAAAGCAACTTGAAGCAAGTAAGAAAGGCTTCACAATACAGACGGAATGTGTTTATTGTTTACTTCATGCATTTAATGTAAGAAACTGATATCTCTGCAATGAATTTCTTTTGTTTTCCCCCCTTTCTGTGTCTATTGTTTTTGCTTTGCCTGTTTTCCATCTAATACATTCTGGAGTCTGTGCAAGTTTTAAATGTGAAACATTAAAAAATGATCTCACATCTGTTCCCGCTCTGGACATAAGATAATGGAAAGGTTTGCACACTTGTACAGTATTTAAACCGCTCTAATCTCTGGTGTTGCCATTATGTATCACAAAAATTATGCCTTCATTTGACTTGTTGATCAATACCGCACATTGTGCTGCCTGTTTAGATGTAATTATTAATGCAAGGTTGAGATTTACGAGGGCGTCTCTAATGAAATGGAACCGTAAAGCTGTCATGCTTGTTTTCAGGGTGTGAGTAAAGTGCCATCGCTGTCGTAAACATAGATGGTGGACGTGCTCTGTTGATATAATGCCTCATTGACCCGTAATGTGTAGGCATTTTGGGGAAAAAATGGCGAATGATTCTTGAATATAACTCTCTGTAATTGCGAATCTAATAGCCTTACTTTGGAGAACAGGAGACAATAATCAGAGCAAATGCAAAAGCCACTGAGATTGCCTCTGCCTGCCTGGGATGGAATCTCGCAGGGATATTATCATAGATCGTTGCAAAGCTTTCTGCAATCACAGCGGCTCTGCTTTAGTCTAATGTGACTTATTAAAGCATTTCCATTGTGTCATTACTTTCATGCTTTCAGAGAAAATGGGCTCATTCAGTCAGTATCAGTCCAACACCTTCTCTTATCTTTTACTGTCTCCCTGCTCAGCGACTCTCAACCCCCAACCCATATATTAAATATTTTAAGATATTTGCTGCTCACTCCAGCCAGCTCTCTGCTCTGATTACTCTTCCTCATGGAGTTTTACTCTATGAGTCTAGAGTATATTTCTTCATTTGAAGAAGGAGAGGCTGCATGCATGCATGCACAGAATGAAAAAAAAGAAAAGTCAGCGGACATCTGCTGCAAACTTTAGCACTGAGGGTCCACTACGGCCATAAAGTCAGAACAAGTTTAGCGGTAGTTCGACTTTGGGAAATATGCTTATTCAGTTTTTGGCAGAGATGCAACACTACAACAAGCAGGCATTTACTTTAGCTTAGCATAAATACTGGGAATAGGGGAGTGCATAGCCAGACTCTATCCGAAGAGCAAAGCATTATATGCATATAAATTATTTAAGAATACAAACTGAGAAGCAAATATGAGAATTCCCATACATTTTGCCAAAGACATAATATCTTAATTTGCACAGCTACAGAAGAGATTCTAGGCAGATTTTGTTTTGAACTTTTGGTAGAACTACATGATCTGTTTTTCATTTTTAGCTGCAGGTTTGTAACACACAAGAAGTATCAATCACCCCATCTAACTCTGAAGGAATAGGTGCATTTCCCAAAATGTTAACCTCAAATCAGACACAAAAACAAACCATACACAGACTCTGAAGGTTACATTTATACAAGGTATACTTACTTCAACAGAAACTCTGAAACAGGATGGAACTTTGAGTCCTCCAAAACATCACAGTCACAGAGATGATAAGAATCAAAAAGGGTATAAAATTTAATTTAAGTAGTGTAGACGAGGGAATAATAGGAAATCATAGCACAGTTTGAGCATTTTTCCTTTTTGAAAAGCCTCAGATTTAATAAATGCGGCAGAGAAAATGACTCGATCCGAGGCACGGGGAGAGCTTTTAATTTAGATTTTGAAGCAGCTGAAGTTGGGAAGTTAAGACTCATTTAAGTTCATCATGGAGCGTGCTATAGTGCTCCCAATTTGATCAAGAGAGCGAACTGAAAGAGTGAAAGCGAAATTAATGATATTTTTGAGCCGTCAACATGCTTCTAACTGAGCTACTTCTAAGGACAGAATATAAATTATTCAGTGTTTGCTTTTAACAGTTTTTGAATGAATTCATGCCTCTTGATGACTAGCTGGAATTTTCCACTGTGCTGCAACTCTGATCACAAAACGGTTATCGATTTCGTAGAACTTTAACCTCCAGCGATGTCAGATGAGTTTGATGTGGGGAAAATGATCACTATCTTCAATCGTGTGTCTTGTTTCTCTTTCAAAAGTAAGAGCTGAAAATGACGCATTATGCACTTTGAAACAACACAACGCCAGGTAAATTAGAGAAAATCACCCTTTTAACATGAGATTTTAACAGCTCTGTTTGTGCACAAGTGCAGTAATTTTTACCCCGGATGACGTCACGCGGCGCCTGGAAATGGGAGAGAAAAGGTAGAAGCCATAACAAGGCTCGTCTGTTCTCTCAGCCTGTGAAATGGGCACAGCTTTAATGGCTTGCGGTTGGCAGAGACGTTTTATAGCTATGTGCAGGCAACAAAGAATCAATCTGAAATGCATGACAAGTTGCACTACATGGGCTCCAAATGTAAGAGCATTAGTAATGTTTGCTGACATAACTGGGACTTACAATGAGCTCCACCACAATTGTCAGCCTTAGTGTCTTACAGCATCAAAGTTGTTTGAGTATTGCATTATTAAAACCGGTCTATCAACAACACTCAGTTGAGAAATACGCACGAAAAGCAAGAAAACCACAGCAGAGCGAGCTATCCTCTCTAATGAGGGCCGTGCACTTTGGACAATGATGCATTTTCATGTTAAGAGGAGTCGATGAAGCGACTCTGAGATCAGCCTGTAATCATTCATATGAAGACGTGTTCTGATCAGACTTTACGAGCACCTTTCTGAGCTCCTCAGTAAATAAATATGGCTCAGAAAAACAGAGATAAAAGCACAGAGCTGGAGCTTTGCGCTGGAGTTTCTTGAGATTGAAGCTGTTTTTTTTTTTTTTGTAATGTTACCACTGCACTTGTGTGGATTTGAAAATAAATAAATAAACTGCGTTATCTGAAATTGTCAAATGATGACTTCCCACAAAGTGTCAAGAACGAGTATGTGCAGTTCTTGTTTGCTGTATTTTTTATTTTTTATTTTTTATTTTTTTCCCCTGCTCCTGGAAGTCGTGCTGGTGCTTTGACACAGCCCAAAATCATCGCTTGACTTTGAAGTGAACGTCTTTTCTTTTAAAGACGCCAACGCTTCCACGCGTCTTCAAGGAGCTGAAGCTGAAGGTTTCCAAATGTGTTTTTCTCTCACTCTAAGTAAATGACTCCGGTGCTGCAAGAATCGGAACAAAAGAACTCACTGATGACATTTCAGAATTCAAGGACTATGGGGGTCTTTGCCAGTTTTAGGTCACTTAAGAAGAAATCGCATAATTATTACAACTATATTACGGAGGTTTTATGATATGTAACAACTATTTTCTCCTATTTCCTAGACAAACAGTAATGGTAGTTCGTGTTAGCTTTGGTATAAAAATAAACTTTAAGCGGATCATTTGAGCTTGAAGCTTTAGATCATGGTTTGTTTTAGATATTGATCAGGTTTTATTTGTTGTTGAGCAAATTTTAAGCAAATCTTCTCACCTAACTCTCACCAAGAAGAGCTGAATTAGTCCTGGAAGAACACAGAACAAAACAAATGTTTGCTAATGTTGTTAGCAAAAGTGCCGGGGGGAAAAAAAACATTAAAATCTTACAATAAAAACTGTTCAAGAACAGTTATTAAATGTACCTCAAAACCTTTTTTAAAATTAATTTACTAATTTATTCAAAACATTTAAAAATGACCTCAAAAAAATTAACACCTTTGAATGACTTTTTGCTAAACTAATTGAAAAATAACAAAAAAAAACATCCGGAATACATTAGAATTTGCATGCAAAATAGAAAAAATAATCTGCCGTGAGGTCACTAATAAAAATCTATGATTGCAATTGAGAACTGTTTTGTTGACACAAATTACAGTTTGAGCCATTTTTTATGGTTAACAAGTAAATAATATTATTTTTTCAGTGATTTTTCAAGCTATCATCTGCACCGACAAAACAGGGAAGATCTGTAGAAGAAGAGCAAATTTAATACGATCACAAAATTACAGTTTTTGAACAACTGAGCAAAATAGCATGTCGTGTGCAGATGTTGTACAAACACTAATTTTAACAATGTCAATGAATATGAAAAGCTCCTGTTTTGAAACTAATCTGTCATTAATGATGGGAAACATTGAACCGTGCTTACAGTGGATTTCTGCTTCCCCACCAAACTGATCATTCATGCATGTCCACAAACCACCATCTGTTCTGCAGCTTTTTCAACTGAGGCTGTTTCTAGGTTTAGATTCTAATTTCAGAAGTTGACATTTTGAGTAAAGAGTGAGGGAGAAAAAGTAAAATGCAACTGCTATTGCAAGGTTTTTTTGTGTATCCAGAGCTGGTAAAAGTCTAGAGGAACTGTAAAACATGCAAAGAAACACCAACAGAGTCTTAGAATGAAAAATATATATGAATATGAGCATAATCTGTGTCTTGTAACTGACCCACTATCACTGTGCTTGTCTGGCGATGGGGTTGTGATCCACAGCCTCCAGCTTCCAGGGTATTGTGCATCAACAATACAAGGAAATGTGAGCACACATGAAGTTCACGGTGGCCGAATGGATCTCAAAGCAATCACTTTGGAAAAGAAACGAGAAAGAAGGGCCGAGTGCGGCAACAACTCCGTGCTGTCACCGAGACAACTCAATGTTTTCTCTTTATCCTCAAGATAAGAACACATTAGAGCAAATAAAGGGGCGTGATGTGGGTGAGCAGACGTGATTCATGGGGCCGAGCTCACACGGCGTGTCCTGGTTGCTTGTTAAATGTTCTGACAATGGACAGTGGCCTTTCAAAAACCCCACAACTCTGTCATGCATTCTTGCACTGAGGAGAGTTGAGCCTCTTTGCCAAAGACTCCCAAGACAAAACGATATGTCAGAACTGTGCCCTCACGCGGTTCATCATGTAAAGGTCAGACATATTGAGGGCCTGATGAGCATCCAAAGATGGAGACCATGTGAAGTCGGCAGGAGTTGCAGTCTGGCGCAGAGCTGCACTTTGGTACAGATTATTACAACCTTAGGCTCAAATTCTTGGCAAACCGTATTTTCACAGCGTAATGTGCTTTCTCATCCCACTCTTTAAACCACTGCCAGTGTAATTTCCCCATTTGGTGACCTTGAGTTGGCCCTCCAACTCAGTCGCAGAAAACACGCTCACTAGTTTAAACTCAGTATAATGAGGTGTTACAAACCGAAACGCTGACGCCGTCATTCTTCTGCCAGCAGTCACACAAAATATGAAAATGGGTACATCAGAGAAATCACAAGAGGCAAAGAAGAAGGAGGGCGTGCTTGCAAAAATATTTTAAAAATCCCCATATTTTACATAGCTACCTGCAGTCTTACAGTATCTAATCATGCTGACGGTTTGGGCGTGAAGTTTCTGTCCGCTGTTGCCTCGGCACAACAAACAGAGCAAACAACAGCTGAGTGGTGCTCAAATCACCAGAAAGAGTTTTTGTTTTTCTTTATTTCTGGGAAAAGATTTCTGTTGCCAAGTTACTTTGAAATGTCAAAGCTAATTCTGATAATCCACAGACCTGATTACAAGCAGTTTCCATCAGCGGCACAGGACGCAGACTTGTACATTAATGATGACATTTGCATGACATCATGCCAACACTATATGACAGGGAAAAAAGTATAAGAAATATATGAATCAAATATCGGAGCAAGCAAAAATACGAACATCAGGATTCAGGATTTGTATTGGGGTGTATAAATATATACACTTTGAAAGCTTAGGGATAGACTGACCTGGAAAAGACTCTGACTGAGGGGGGAGAAAATGGAAATACAGACCACATATATATTTATTTTTTTACCGCCAGCATCCCAATATAACTGCTGCGTACAACAACGCACGAGGCAGCGTTTGTAAGACGGCATACTTGTATTATTCAAAATAGATTAGAGTGTGATAATGCACTGCAGGGGTTACCAAATGTCACTGAATCAGCAATGTTTGAAATCAGGAGCCTTCAGCAGCACTGCCTCAAACTTCAAAGGGGATCAGTTCAGCGCTGTAGTTTTTGATCACTGAAGACAATTGATCTTTAGTGTTCAAAGAATATTTATGCTTCAGGCTTCCCTAAGAAACTTTTCAAACAACCTGCCACGAAATGTGTGATTGTAATATCAATGCTGTGAGAAGATTCAAACAACTCCCTGGTAGTACAGTATCTGCAGGGATTTGGCTGTTTTCCTACAATTACTAAGCTCCTTCCTGTACAGCACCAGAGAGTGTGGATTAAATCAGTCGGGTGGACGCTCGGCAGCGCTGGTATGTACTATAGTTCGTGCTGTAAAGCAGGGAAGGTTACAGCGTTGCTGGTATGTGCGAGTTTACACATCTGTGACACTGAAATTCATCATGCAATACATGGTGTAATTTTGTCTCTTTAAAATCCTCTCACAGACACAGATTCTTTCTCAGCAATATAACCAGGTGTTTATTCGACCAATGCACTAAAGATTCAGATGTGATGATGCGCATAAAAATTCTATCCAAAAAGACCTCCATAGACAATGGCTCTTCATCTCTTTTTCAGCAAACATCAAGCAGGTGCAACACACCATCAAACCTGCGTTTCAAATATTCACTCTTGTTGTTTTGAGACTCCGTTTTCTGCAAATATGGGTAAGTTTAGTTCCTACAGGGATGAAACCCATCAACTTCAAGCCCTAAACATGAATCTCTGGTCGATTGCTCCATCTGGGATTGGGAGGAAGTTTGCTGCCCCCAAGCAAAGGAGTTTAAGTATCACAAGATTTTGTTCAAGAGTGATGGGAAAATGGAGCGTAAGATACTTAAGATTAACACTTTTTGGTTTACAACATAATTCAATGTACTCTTTTCTCTTTTTAATATCTTCAGTATTAATCTACAGTGTACAAAATAATTAAATAAAAAGGTGTGCCCAAGCTTTTGACTGATAGTGTATCAGTGGCGGCTGGTGAATTTTTCTCTTCGGGGGGCGCACTTAATTTACCAAACCAAATAGCAGAGTCGGCAACACTGGAATACAAGAATTGATGTAAATTACGTTCACAGCCTTTTGATGTGCTATTACTATGCACCACTATGAGGGTACACCTAAGCACTACTGCTGAGTCAAATAGACAATTAAATGCACATAAATGTTACCAGCTAGTGAATTTGAATTTATCTCCCCAGTGTTTGATATGATTTGCTCCAGATAAGGTGTAATTGGTACACACAAACCCTTAACATCTCCTTTTCTATAATTAAACAAATTAAGAATGTATAAATATGCAAATCTATTTTTTACTTCAAAAGTAAAAAAAGAAAATTCATTCTTCCAGCTTCAAATAGTGCCAAGTGCTTCTTCTGTCCAGCAAAGTCTTTGGGACAACATATTTATATTTGCATACTCAAATAAACAAAAGCAAATCCATACCTGTGAAACCAACAAACATTGGACATTTTGTTAAAAAAAAAAAAAACTAATTATAAGGCTGAAAGCAGACAGTGCTTCTGTGAGATAACTTTTACATTAACAACCTTACATGACAATGAGAAAACAGCAAATCTGCATATTTAAGATCAAAGCAATAAAAATTTGTCACTTTGCCTGAAAAAACAAAATACTGAAACCATTAGGCATTATACTATGTATAACTGTGCATGTGACAAATAAAACCTATCTTATCTTATCTTAGGCTTTGAGCCCAAAGTGCTTCTGTCAACTAACATTAAATATTTACAATGAAAATGAAGAAAAACAGGAATTCCTCAGATTTCAGAACATATGAAAATCAACAGGCTTTCAGTCTAAAGTGCCACTTGTGTCAACTAACATTTCTATTTACATTATTAAATGACAAAAAAGTAAATCCTCACATTTTAGAGATTAAAGCCAGCACCTCTACATCTGTGTTATTTTTTTGTATGCAAGTTTTGCTCTTCTGTCTTTGAGACATGTAAATTTCTGAATGACTCTATGGTTAAAATCTGGGGTCTCCCTGACAAGTTTCTTTTCCATAGAGAGCATGGCCAGTGCATTAAGACGATCCTGCGGCATCGTGTTCCTGAGGAAGGTCTTGACTTTTTTTAGTGTTGAGAAGCACCTCCAGGGCCCGTGTGGGGCTGAGCATGCGTGTGTGTGACGCATGTGGGCCTGCGGGCCTGTACAGGGCTGATGAATGGTTGGACGCTCATCCCATTCGGCCGCATATGGATAAATAAACTTTTTTTTTTTTTTTTTTGCCTTTTTATTGTGATAGTTGCAGTGAAGAGTGACAGGAAATGGGGGGAAAAGTAGGGGGAAGACATGCAGCAAAGGGCCATTAGGCAGGATTCAAACCTGGGCCGCTGCATCGGAGACCAGCCCCTGTACATGGGTCACCTGCTTAACCTGATGAGCTATACAGGCATCAAGTGTCCAATAAACAAAATTATTTAATAAATACCATCGCACCGGCCCACATGTGGACCAGCCCTTCGGTCAAACATTCATTCGGTCAATCCGGCCCTGAGTACCTCTCAGATTCAGCTGTTGTCATTGGAGTCGTGATGAGGATCTTCAGGAGAGACACAGTCTCTGAGAAGGTGTCCTGAAGATTGTTGGTCATGAAGAGCTGGTACAGAGCCACAGCACCATTGCAACTCCTGAACTCTGTGTTGCTGAAGATGAGCGACAGCCTGCGCCCTGCTGTCTCCTATCTCTTGTATTGAAGAGAAACGAACTGCGCATGTCAAAGTTATAACGAGAGTCAATGGGGAAAGATGAGTGCACCCCGGCCATATATCTCCACTATTAGTAATTGTAGACAACGTCGGACGTTTCTAATCTGACTTTTTATTACAAATTATACATTTTAGTAACTCTCTACAGGCTCTATTATCCATTTTGCTTGTTAAAAACATAGGATATACATGTAAATGTAATTTTAAAAACGTTTTATTAAAGGAAGGGCTGTGACCCGGCGTAAACTAACCATGACGTCACCCGTTGGTTTCAACGCCGAGAAAATGAAGCCTGGATTTTGCTACTTTCTGGTCGCCGTTTTGGATTTTTTGGAGCCAGTGACGTAAAAAGCGTCATCAAACAGACTGGACCGGAGAGCACCTAGGGGCAGGATTGGCTGAGGACTCTCTTATCCCGCCCACATTTTACCGCAGAGGCTTCTGTTGCTGTCTATCAAGTATAGCCACGCCCCCTTGCTCCGCCAACTTTAACGATTTATTTAAAATTCAGTATTGACTTATTTTAAGATCGGCCACCTGATCTCTCATTTTGACCATGAAAACTAACAGGAAAAAAATCCTGAGCTGTAGAAAATCAGTCTATCAAATTTTATTTTTTCCAAAAATGAATTGGGGTCTATGGAGAAAAAGCTTTTTGGAGCCAACCCTAGCGGACGGCATGATATTGCAAGTTTTTGACACTTCCGGGTTGGCTTCAATTCTGGAGCCAGATGCTACGTCCACTTTATATACAGTCTATGGCTGTGACTCTACATGATGTGAGACAGAGGGGGCGGCGCCCTAGCGCCCTCTATTGACCAGCTGCCCCTGTAGTGTATATAGTTTTGCCATGGAAAATAAGACAAACAAGTTCCAACACAAATTGCAACCAGCAGTCCATCATCTACTGGACTGCCAATCAATCAATAATAGTTGAAGGATTTTAAAAAGTTTGGAGGCAGAATGAGACTTTTGCCAGTAAGAAATTCAGTTACTTGTCCCTACAGAGGCGACTAGCTCAGATCTTTTATTCGTACATTGAGATATCTTGATAATCTATGAGTCTGAGGCGTCCACTGCAGACTGAAAGAAGAAGATTACAGGTACAAGAGGCCAAAATGAGTTTCCTCGCAGGTTGGCTGGGCTCAGCCCTAGAGATAGGCTGAAGAGCTCAGACATCCTGAGGAAGGTCGGAGTGGAATCAATGATCCTTCACGTCCAAAGGGGCCAGTTGAGGTCAGGCATTTGATTAAAATGCCTCGAAGTTTTCCTGTGGAGATTTTCTGGTAACACCCAGGTGGAAGCAGACTCTGGAGTAGACCCAAAACCCACTGGACTACCATTCAAAAGTTTGGGCTCACTTAAAAAGGTATTTTCTAGTGAACATGACATTAAGTTAATCAAAACTACAGTATAGACATTGCTAATGTGGTAAAGTGACTATTCTAGCTGGAAACGGCTGATTTTTAATGGAATATCTCCATAGGGGTACAGAAGAACATTTCCAGCAACTATCACTCCTGTGGTCTAATGCTACATTGTGTTAACTAATGGTGTTGAAAGGCTAATTGATGATTAAAAAACCCTTGTGCTGTTATGTTGGCATATGAATTAAAGTGTGAGTTTTCCTGGAAAACATGAAATTGTCTGGGTGACCCCAAACTTTAGACCGGTACTGTATATCTCATCTGGTCTGGGATCGCCACCGGATCCTCCAGGATGAACCAGAAAGTGTGCTGGGGAGATGTGCGCCTGGAATTAGGTACTGTCTCCTGCATAAGCACAAAAAAATGAATGAATGGATGTCAGAGTTCCTGAAGACTACCATATTTAAAAAAAAAAAAAAAAATCACCTTCCTGTGCAGCTGTATCATTCTTCACAGCTCCCATCAACAGTTACACCATCTTGTGTTGGAAAAGAGAGAGACGGCAAATTTGGTAAATCACTGTCGCACCTAACAGTGTGAAAGTCATTTCCGGTAACTGTGTGAGAGGAAATTTAGCTCTCACCTTAACTCTGCATACCCACTGTCTGTCACTGACGGCATGTTGTCGCATATAGGTGTCATTTATGTAAAGCTTTCATTTTGTTGTAGAAATAGTGATTTTTTTTCTTAACTGATTAGAACAGAAAAAACTGATTAAAAAAAGATGTTTCTAATTACATAGATAGCATGATCTGTGGAGCTGATAAAAACAGATTTCCTTTTAGTTCAACAGCAAACGCTGACAGTACATTTTCATAGAGTGGGAACATGTAGTGCAACAATACAAGCATTTTTTAAAAAAAAAAAGCCTTGTTCTTTTTAAAGGTGTACTTTAACGTCCCATATTTGACTTTAGCTGGTAAAATACTTTATATATATTAATTTTCATTTTAAATGCTTCATTTTATTTTTGTTTAATTCCTATTTAAAGTTTTATTGTCTAAGATTTAATTTTCTAATTAAACATTTAATTTTTTAATTATGTTTTGTCTTTTTAAAGGTTTAATAATCTAATGAAATGTTTAAATGTTAAGTATTCTTCTTGTTTAATTGTATTTTTTGAATGTTGAATTATCTAAAATATTTCATCTTTAAACTTGAAAAAAGTTTGTCATAATTACATGTTTTGTATCTTGTTTAATTATCTGATAAACATTTTGCCTCTTTAATATAATTTAATTGTATTTAATGTTTAATTTTTTTAAAGTTTATTGTATTAAATGTTCATTTCCTTTGATTTAATTTCTTTTTTAATGTAATTCATTTCTTGAATCTTGTCTGTCAAGATTTTAACCCCAACCCAGGGTTGTATATAGTGCTGTTCTTGCACAATATTTGTCACTTAATTGCCCTCAGGATACTGTCATTGAGCTTACCAGTTTTACATAACAGGCAGATGCTGCAGCTGATGATGCTGTAATTCACATAAGCAAGGAAACAAGTCCATCATAATTTGAATGTTAACAGTCCAAAATGAAAAGGTCATATACAGCTTTCCTATTCAGTTAGAGCCAAAAAAAAACTATGAAAAATACTTTGTAAAAACGAGAGGTCGGTTGCAGCTTTCATTTTTTTCTTACAAGTTTTCAGTGCCCTCCCCCTCAAAAAAATCTGTTGTAATCTCCTGTGCCCCCCCCACCCCCACCCCTACTAAAATTAATCTGGATCCGCCCCTGACCCTAAGTCAGCTGGGATAGACTCTCCAGCCCCCTGTGACCCTACTGAGGATTAAGCGGTTTATGGATAATGAATGGTTGGAATAAAAACTAGATGTGTACAGCTACATTATAATGCATTAAATGATTTACTCAATGTTTGTATGGTAATTCTACATTCTGTTTAGGGGGACTTGAGGAAATGTTTTTCAGCACTCACAAGCGTTAGCTAATATAGCATCTTTTGAGACTACAGCAACACAAACTGGGAAGAATCTTCTGAAACAGTTTGATTGTACAGATTCCAGAGAATGCTCTAGTTCTTCCACAGAAGTCACTGATATCAAGGTCAGTCTGAACCCCATAACAGTGATATGAGACCATCCTTGCAGCGTGGGTTTCAGTTCTTGTGGAGACTCAAGAAACCTGGTTGGCTGCGTTGCTCAAGAGCTCCGAGTCACCTCATGTCCAGAAAACAAAGAGGTTCTGGCAAACTCCCCGACAGTTTTATCATCACTATTCAACATGTTCAGAAAATGGGGACAGCCTGGAGGAGTTGTAAATCCACTCCACAGTCTGTGCACCAAACCGTCACTCCAGTTGGTGTGAATGAAAATGTCTCAAGTTGAATGAGAGTTTGAGCCAAAACACTCAATCAGAGAACTGCCTTACACAATGTATCCAAGAAGTAAAGGATCTGATCATAAAGGCTTTCATACTAAATAAATACATGATAAGGATCAAGATACATAAAGACTGGACTGGTGGTGGTTTAAAATAAATATCTGATCGATGTGGCTTCAGTGAAAATGATGCTGAATATTTATATGTCGCACAAACTGGCCTGGAGGAACAATCAGGAAGCTTTGCTGTAGGAATCAGATCACAGCTCTCCGACTGCACACCAGCCACACACAAGCTGCTCATTTGCACTAGCTTCACACTTCTGATTGCACAAGTGGTGTGACTTGCAGCACGCATGATGAATTTATGTGTTGTGTTTTTTTCCGCCCCAACTAGTGTGTCCTCACCTAAATCACTGGCATCCTTCTTTCCGACTCACATGGATCCGAATCCAGAGGCTGAGACCGCTGCGAGGATGTGCATGGAAATATACGGGTCGCTTTGTTATGTGTCATGTGGCCCCACTCGGGTTGAGGGGCACATAAAATGGCCCTGATACTGACTGACATTTCCTGATACTTAGCCTCGAGCCCCCAACTAATCTCCATACTGTTCGGCGGACATTTTAACAAGATTGTAAGCTCTCTGGCAACCAGGAGAGGAATTAATATTTGGCTCTGATTGAGCGCGATTCTTCTTTGCAAAACACATCTCTGATTGGAAACACATAAGTGTAGTCATAATCACCCACATCACAACATCAATCACCGCTTCTCCAGTGAGTTAGAGGCAAATTGTCACTGGTGGAAATTCAACAAAGAACTTTTTAATATTAGCATGTTTTTCCACCGCTGAAGAGGAACTCTGCGGGTGCCATTAATAATAATAAATATTTCTTCAGTGCAACAATTATGCCTCCTTTCAAACTACATTCATCCTTATTTGAATTTGTGATTTCCGGAGGCTAATGGTCATGATTGAGCTTAATTGACCGGCAAAGCGAGCAACGCTGAAGAGTTTCTGGTTGCATACTTGCTTCTTATTCAAGTGATTTTTTTTAACTCCTCAATTAACCTCCCACTCATTCAGTCTGTCGCAAATGGGCCGAGAACCTCATTTTTGTTCATTAGTAGAGATACTTTTTTTTTTACTTTATTGATATAAGCTGGAGTCAAACACTAAAGATAAAAGGATGGTGGAAAGCAATTCATAAGGTTTGTTTAGTTCATTTGTTGATGGCAGATCAAATGATACTGTAAAATACAATATAATGAACTGCCCTTCAATTCACCAAAAAATATAGCACCATTTATCATTTATAGGGAGTATAGCAACATTTAATAAAAGATGTGGTGCACGATAATAAAATTGTCAATATTTATATATACACAGTGTTCAAAAGTTTGGGGTCACCCAGACACTTTCACGTTTGCCATGAAAACTCACACTTTTATTCATGTGCTAACATAATCGCTCAAAGGTTTTCTAATCATCAATTAGCCTTTCAACACCATTAGCTAGCACAATGTAGCATTAGAACACAGGAGTGATGGTTGCTGGGAATGTTCCTCTGTACCCCTGTGTAGATATTCCATGAAAAATCAGCTGTTTCCAGCTAGAATAGCCATTTACCATATTAACAATGTCTAGATTGTATTTCTGATTAATTCAGTTAATTTCGTCTTTGAAAAAAATATTTTCTTTCAAAAATAAGGACATTTCTAAGTGACCCCAAATGTACGGCTGGTATTAATAATTCATGTTGGTTTGAATAGATAAAGGTAGCAATATGGTAAAACACAGCTGCCACAAAATAGGAGTTATCATTAACATTTGCCATATGTTACCGTTACATGCTTTCACAACTGTATTATTGTGTATTAAAAACTATTAATAAATGTTTCATTTGCTGCCTAAGAGATGATACAGTGGTTAAGAGTACACAGCAACAACGTGAAGCACCAGTTGCTTCAGAATTCCCCCATCTACCTGTAAATGTATGCGAAAGAACCGAGCTCCGCTGTTTCCCCGGTGGACCTTGGTTGCAGAATCACAATGATGCAGAAACGCTCATTGAAACCAATGAAAATGAAATTCTTTAACTGAAGGCTGCTGCTTCAGAAAGATGTTTGTAAACCCTTGACACACACACACTGGTGAGAAGTTGTTAAATCATGCACTGCGCAACAAAAATGCCATCGCAGCAACTCAGAGCATGAGTTCAGTGTTTTGTGTTGGCATCCTATTGCAATAATATCTCATAATCTAAAACTAAAGGCTGCAGTAGAAATAAGACAACAGGATTCTTGTTCTGTATTATTTTGCCATCGCTCGACAGGCGCCACAGATTACCCCTCACTCTTATGTCTCCTGTTGGGGTTCAGATGATGAGAAAACACTGCTCTCATCCACGTTTCGCTCTAGTGTTGCGTTAAAGAACTGCAGCAGTCTGGTAAATAACATGTCCAAGTGACACGTTCTCTGGTTGGCAGGATCTGGAGTGAAGGCGGACAGGTCGCAGCCCTCAGAAACACTAAAGCGTGTCGTCACCTCAGCTCCGTCTGATGGAAACTGAAAACAAATAGCAAAACTGAGGCAAACGAGAAGTATTTTGTAAAGCACAGGCTGCGTTCTGATTGATTTTTCATCAAGAGTTCATGTCGTATTACAAGGAGATGAGTGCGGGGTATTGTAGAGACGATTCTTTTGAACTGACGCGTCCAAGAGGAGCAGCATCATGTCTCATATCATTTATTAGAAGCATAAACCGACTTGTTTGATGTTCAGAATAGCCTGCAGAGGGACATTTCATGTTCTTGTAAAACACTGCGGGACTGACTAATTGCTGAGTGTTTGAAGGACTGAATACAGTCTGCTAATTACTACCGATTGCAATTGATAGATTCATGATCATTACCTTTAATGACTGTCATCTTTACAAAGCAAAGGACGTGAGGTTGAGACAACACATCAGCCTGCTGCACTGTGAAAAATGGGAGCAATTTTCACCGCAAGGCATGAATCATTAGAATGTTTCTAAAAAACAAAATTTACAGCTTTCTCGTGTGTAATCTTAACAAGAAGCAAAGAAAAACACATTTTAATTAATAAGCCAATGCATAAAGTATCAGAGGGCTGTAAAGTGTCCCTGAAGATATAGAAAAGTCCCTCCAGATTAGAAGATTTACTGCAGCGTCTAATTTATGTCATAGCATCGTCTAAACAGGCTGCTCTCTTTTACCTTATTATCTTTATTATTAAGTGTGATGATGTTCTTTACTGTAATAAATCTGTAGCCATGTAAACTTGTGGTTGGAGCCCAAATTGTGAAGCTGTACAGACGCCTGTAATGTTTCTACCTTTACCAATATATCCATTACATTGCACTGGCATCTATTGCAGCCCAAAGAACTGTATGGCATCAAGTGTTAAAATCTGGCACACTGATTGATCATTCTTTTTGCCAGGTTTCATGTCTGTGTTTATACACAGATATTTTATGCACTTTCAAACCATATGCCCGGTTTTCAAAACTGCCAAACCATTGGATTTCTTGGATCAAGCCGAGTTGGAACCATGACGTCAAAGTGGTGCCATATGGGATTTTTCCACCATATTGTTTTTTTTTTATAAAATTACACACCAGAAGCCTTTTTTTCCCCCCAATCTTCACCAAAACTGCCACAGATTACCTTTAGATTTTTAGGTCTTAAAAGCAATCATCCGTCACAGCCAATCAAATCTAAGCAATGCTTTGATCTCTGAAACTTGGTACCAAGACTCGTGGCCCTATTTTGAGCAAGCCTAGCCAATTTTGCAACATTTGACCACTAGCAATAATCATAAATGTATAAAGCTGTGGAGCATCGTAAGGCCAAGACAGATAAAATTATCGACCATCTATAGGTGTGTCGCTATATTGGATAATCTTCATATCAAGTGCCAAAAAAGCTAGCAAATTTTCCAAACAACTGTTTAATTTATTGACACCAAACTTTGTGTGCATGGATTTGGCACCTTCTTGTCCAGAATATAGCGTCATTTGATGACTGGAAGGTGCTGCAATAAGCACAAAAGCAATTTTTCTAGTACTGTTTGATGTGCCGGCCTTGTAAAAATGCTTGTTGCGTCTGGTGATATCTTTGGAGATCCCAAGGATAGGACTTGACAACTTATTATGTTGACCAGATTTATGTTGCTGCTATGTTGCAATGAATCAAAAACTGTAAATAAATAAATAAATAAAATAGTTTTCAGTGGCCATAAACACTGTCAGATATCAAAAGTAATGAGCTAGAACGTAGTAAAGCCTTAACGCGATACATCATCTTGTCGGCTGCAGGTAAACAACCTGGACGAGACCTCATATGTGACTTCCACCCAATCATTGGTCAGTTGACATAAAACTTGCTATCACTGCTTACAGCCACACTTTCAAGACGATCAGATTAAGTTGCCATGGCGACTGTGCCCTGCCGAACTGCTTAGTCCCTTCATCCCTGCTATCAGCTGTATTTGTTCTGTTTTTTTTACTCCTTTCAAACCAATCAGAGGGCAAATCATTACCCACCGAAAATAATCAAATTGCTTCGGCCGAGCCAAAACAGTCAGAGAATAGAAGCCACTTCACTTTGAAATGATAAAAATACTCCTGAACCTCAGTTTGCAGAATGGAGAGAAGATCAATAACAATCAGGACTCTGACCTATCTTGTTTGGATTGCCTTACATCAGATCTTTTAAAGCATTCAGGCCTGCATGTTACCTGTATTTGGACAAATAAAACCAGACATGTTGACTCTCAGTTCGAGATAACTGAAATAAAGTCTCCTTGCTTTGCCCTGTCTACAAAATAAAGGTTTTCTCAGCTAAAAATCTGTACCCATGAGGGAAATGGCTGTTTTCAGTTTCTATTTGATTCACTTTTTTTGCTGTTAATGTAAGAATCTGTCAGGAAGTGTGCAAGTAAAATAATAGGTGCCTCACATGATCCGCTGTAGTCTATATTGCAAGAGTATGCAGATCAGTTCATCCATAGCTGCTGAGCGAGGAATAGTCTCAGTGATCCGAAGCGACTTTAAAGATGGTGGCAGATCAGTCGAGAACTGCAGATGAAAGATGAAAGTGGAAGGGAGAGGGAGTCGGACGGAGGGAGCGACAGAAAAGAGATAGAGCGAGGTGAGAAGTTAATATCTCCATGCGACATATCCTGCATATCATCCGAGTGAAATAACAGCGAGTCCATCAATGCAAATATGCACAATTACTGCGACTTTGGAGCTGCTTGATATTTTCGACACGTCACAGGGATTTTCAGCTTGAACCCAAGACTGCGGCGGAAGTCTGAGTCCAACCAGCAGCTGTCTTGTGAAAGAATCAGCCTAATAATCTTTGTAATATTAAAAACACATTCATTATTCGGCACGGTGAAGCGGGAGGATGTGGCCTCACCGAGCAAGTGATTCCCAGTTCAAATAGGAGAAAATGTTCCCGCATGTCTTTCCCAGTTGGTATGAAAGCGGTATTCAAAACCACTCAGTGATTCCAGTCTATTTACCGTCCTCATTAGCATTCTTTTCCGTCCTTTAAGCTGTGGGTCATTAAAATACCTGACGGTAAATCCTACAGCGCATTGTGTCCTTTAACAGATTTAAATAAATAAATTGCAATTAAACATAAACACGTTCGACTTCAGTCCCCGAGCTCAGAGCCACATTTCACGCTCCTCTTCTCCACACAACATGTTAAACTCCGTGTGAGTTTTGTCTCATCTCATTGACAGGATTTTATATTTGAAATTACTTCCAGCGATCAGCAGTCCCATGTGATTAAATGCTGTATTAAGAAGGCTGATTAATTGAAAAGGACACAATTATCTTGCCTTTTCTAAGACACAATATACTGAATATGCAGCAAACGGAATATGGCAGTAACTTCCTGTCATCCTGGACTGTGTTCTTTCTGGTTACATATGATAATGAGAATATTGCTATTTGCTGCCTTTGTTGTGGCGATAATCATAAGGAAGTGTGCCTCTGTTTCAAATATATTTCTCTGTTTTCTTCGGGGAAACAATATAATAAAAACCAGTGGTGATTTATGATACAGTAAACTATAGTGAATAGGGCTAAATAAGGCTTTATAATCATTGCCTATGGAGCTGGATAGTCGTTCCAAACAGTTAGCAAGCATGTCTTCAACTAACGTATTGCCACTTTTGCATACAACCGAGACTGTAAATCATTCCTACAGCCTCTCCAGTTTTCCTTGATGACACACTTGCGCTCCATTCCTTCCTTTTTTTTTCTTCGTTTATTAAAAGACCACAGCAAAGTCCAAACCTGACAGTCGACCAATCTTTGAAGCCTCCATATAACACCCTCCTCCCTCTTCCTGCCTCCTCCTGCCCCCCAAATTAAGATTAATTACAGAAGAGGCCAATATGCTGAAATGGGAAATTATATGCCCCTAGGAACAGGGCTCTATAGATGCTCTGTCTCAGTTAGTGGAAGAGCTTTTCGATTGCATTCTCGTCTCCCTATGCTGAGCAAAGCAGGCTTGGGATTGACTGTCTTGCTGTATTCTGTGGGTCTGATAATACCTG
Organism: Acanthochromis polyacanthus; assembly: GCF_021347895.1. Classification (NCBI taxonomy): domain Eukaryota; kingdom Metazoa; phylum Chordata; class Actinopteri; family Pomacentridae; genus Acanthochromis; species Acanthochromis polyacanthus. The sequence continues at coordinate 17,608,384 of NC_067133.1, forward strand.
GTAGAGGAGGGGGACTCGGGATATGATGACACTGATTAAAGCCACTTTTATTGCGTGTCAGCTGGGGGTTGGAGTCCCCTTATCTTTCTGATCAGTCATTACTCACAGTGTGACAATGCACCACACCTCTTTGCGTAATGTGATGCACATCTGGCAGCCACAACAGGCTCCGTACAGCATGCGGACACATATAACTGGCAAGACTCTATCGAGGCTTTTAAATCGCCGGAATATGTAGAGGGCTGAGGTGAAAACATGGCATGATTGCAACATTTTCACCTTTTAAGTTAAACATGGCAAACCTGTGTGAGCAAACTGTTGCTCTCCTGCAACTGCCAAAGGAAATATGTGTCTCTTTCATTGCTAAATGTAACCTTTCACCTGTTAAAGTGTCTTTCAGGAGCTTGGAGTTGAGAAAAGAGGTTACAATCGGTTTTTAAGGACCTTTTTTTGGCCGAAAACTGCTGCTGGCTGTGACCGCAGTAACTCTAAGAGCGGTGGGAGGGAAGAAAAACAGCAAAAGTTGACAGCTAAAAAAAATCAGCTTGAAATCAAGTGAAGTACAAGTACTTCAAAATTGAACTTATTTTTCACCATTTGGCACGCAATTATCTTAGCTGAAATGTTTTTGCTAGTACTTTTCTCTACATGTTACTTCCCCGGAGACTAAAAAAGAAAGAAAAAAGATTTCACGGACACATAACGTCCATTTTATTGTTGTGGTCTTTTCACGGTTTAGGATAAATGTTGCACATCTTGGAGCACACATTGCACAAGACTTGCTGCATATTTTTCATGTCTTTAAAGTTTCAGTTTTTAGGCATTCCGTTGATGTTATATTCACACTGACGCAACAAGGGGATGAGTGTCTTTCTACAAAATTGCTTTTTGCTAACAGCTCTGCCTCATTGTTTCTGCAGATTTTGCTGAACATTTGATGCGTCGTGCTGCTGAAACATGCGCCCAACAATCAAAACACAAGTATAGTCCTTCTTAGTGCCCTCACAGCTGAACATATACTACATATACCACTAACAGCCACTGCCTGCTGACCTTTCGCTGTTACAATATCAGCATCAAAGATTCTCCATGTGTCAAAGAAAAAAGCTTTGACCAACTTGGACCGGCTCTGCCACCCAGTTCCCCCGCTGTGAGCATTACCTGAGGAAAAATTCATGCTGAGGGAGCTGCAGGGGAGCGAAGGGAAAGAGTAGCACCTGGTGCGTTATGTAATGCGAGCGCCTCATTGTTCAACATGGAGCACTGTGTGTTGTGCATTGCAATCTGCGACACATTCTGTCCTGGACTGTGTTTCGATCCTCTCACCAAGGACGGAAGCAGAGATGGGCAGCTGGTGGCAGCGACATGCTTCTGAACTACTTCACACATGCCAGAATCCGACACAGTTTGAATAAATTCAGTTCGAGAAGGCGTCGTGCAGTTATGAACAATGCAGCCAATTAAAAGTAAATATGCTCTGTGTAGGCTTTCATCAGGGGACAAAAGGGAATTCGAAATCATAAAATAGGACCAAACAGAGCATATCTGCACTGTGTTGTAATAGTGCACATGGTAAAAGATGTGCGTTCAACTACATTTCACTTGTGCACTTTTGGTATGATCTGGCTCAAAATGGCGACAGGAAAAGGAGAGACACACCAAATATCACAATTAAAGCTTGGTTTTCTTAACTTCAATCAAATTAAAACCAAAAAAGTCTGGGGTTGTGAGAATCAGTGGAGTGTGAGTGCTACGAGAGCGAGCGATGCAGGTGTTGTGAGGTGTAAACCAAATCCCAAAAGAACTAAAACACCATAGCTAGACCTGAGTGTGTGGTGCCTGTGGAGGGAAGCAGAGGGGAGGATTAGAAAGCAGCCATCTCTGAAGTAACCCAGGAACACACTGGAGCCCATCGGTACACCTGATTACATTAAGCAGCCACCCACAGAACCAATAGAAACAACTGCTAGAGCCACCTTCAGGGGTCGCCACCCCACACTTTAAAAAAGGGGTCCCAACGGGATCACCAAAAGATGCCATGGTGGGCAATCTATACACAAAAGTTAAAGGCGTTAAAAAGATTCACTGAATAAGTCAAATGTTTACTGACAGCCTGGTAAATGCATGCTTCAAACTGTCAAATCCAAATGTATATTTTCAATACCAACTCAAATGGTAGTTGGATTATGTTCATTTGTTGCCTCTTATTATGGAATAGCATTACTTTGAATCCGACAACGAAATAAATAAGGAAAGCATGGTTTTACCTTCCTGGCATGTTTCGACTGCATCTACAGTCTTCTTCAGAGCGCCATCCGACATGTGATGATGATGTGTGCTTTTTTTTTTTTAAATCAGGTGACCGGTTCAACAGATCTGTCAGAATCTGTCAGACCAGCCACGCCCCCTGCTGTCCGGTGGCCTCTGGAGGATGGAATCCCACATATGCGAGAAGGTGTAGGACCCCTCGTCCCGGTTCATGGAACTCCTCCCACACTTCCTGATCTCTATGAGCTCCTTAATCCATCATTTTTATTTGTTGGCCTCCGATGTTAAAATCCTCCCCTGTCCCAGTCCATGATGTGATTATTTCTTTCGCAGTGGTCCATGATGGCTGATTTTTTGTTTTCTTGATCAGCTTTTTCGTTTTGTGTTCTTGTGAGTTTGTCAAATTGTTTCTTATTCACTTTCTCCATTGTTCCTTTTTTCTTGCGTTGCATGATTTACCTGTTTTGCCAATGTATGTTTTCTTGCATGATTTGCACGGAATGTCATATACGATGCTGCATTTATCAACCGGTCCTATTTTATCTTTTGGATGGACTAATAGCTGCTTAAGTTTTGTATGTGGTTGTACTGCTGTGTTGATGTTGTGTTTTTTCATTATGATGACGCTCTGAAGAAGACTGCGGATGCAGTCGAAACATGTCAGCAAGGTAAAACCATACTTTCCTTATGTAGTTGTCGGTTTGAAAGTAACGCTATTCTATAACTCAAATGGTCACAAACACAAACTGCATTACAAACAACTTCTGGTCCTCAAAAGTCAGCCCAGTTGCCTGCACCATGACTGGTGTAGCGACCAGCACTGAAACAACCAGACAAGGCACTCCCTCCTCGAACACGTCTTGCTCAAACAAAGAAAACACCAAATCCTCTTTTTGTCTTTGAGATTTCTTCTTATTCATCTTAGGTGTCTTGCGTAATCGCATTGACGACCATGCAGATGCAGTTGAAACATATCAGCAAGTTAAAACCATCCTTTCTTTACTGATTTGTCAGTATAAAAAGCAGCGTTGTCCGATTATAATAAATGACAAAATGAACATCAATCAACTTTCTGTCATGTGCATGGTTTTTCTTGGTATCGTACAGCAGTGGTTTGCTATTGCCTTCTGCTGCTATTTTCCCATAGATGGAGCTATTTAAGCCACAGCTGGCACCCTTTCAGGTCCTACCACTCCGGGTCAGAGTGGACCTGAGAACAAAGACAATTAAGTGGTTGTTTCACCTTTCCTAAAGCACACAGGTGAGCCTTATCACCAGATGCAGTTTAACGTCATGCTCAGGACGGAGACTACAATACCATCATGATCACCTTTTGGAAATAACTGCCCTTTCTTGCAGCCACAAACAAACAAATCATCAAAAAACCCAGACAAAGAAGCCATATTTTCAAATTCACCATCACAGACAATCAAGCATATTCTGACACACACACAAATAACAGCCCTTTATGGAGAATTTTCCCCTGATTGCGTAACTAGAACTTACTAGACTCACCCCTAGTCTTCATGTGGTTCTGCGGCAGGTGTATTAAACACCAAACCAGCGAGTCTGTAAAGCCAACTGTAGCAGGTGACTCCACCAGACCACACCGAGTGCCACCGAGATAGCTGTCCGAAGACAACCAACACTAACCGCTCCCCATGGCACTAGTAAAAACTAACACAACCCAAGCGGGACATGTCCGACAGCCAACAAGAGAAATCTCTGTAAATAGAGCATCAAGAACTCACCTTCTGGTCGTCAGGTCACAAACAACTCTGCAGCCTTACAAAGCATGCAGCACAGTCACAGCCAGCCCTCCACTGGACCGAACCTACTAATCAGTGCCCAATCAAGAGACAAACGCAACAAAATACCTGAATAGATGAGACCCCGACATGCTAGAGCCACTCTCAAGATGTCCTCAGGGGTCATCACGACTCGTAAAACACGGTGCAGGTGTGCTCAATTTGATGCTATTCTATTGTGTTGGATTTTTCTTCATTTCCCTTTCTTTTTCCTGTTTAAAGTGTGAATCCAAGTGTACTGAGCCTCCATGTATTCTTATTTGATCACTGACTTTCAACTTTATATGGCTGGAGATCTTAAAATCCAAAAACCTCTTTGCAGATGAACTTCCACAAAAGCTTATAGAATATAAGAGTGTCTGAATCTGCTGTTTGCGTCACAGTGACATAATACACTAAAAGGTGTCGGATTGTTCTAGATCTTCACCAGAAATCCCATCACAGTTAGACTTATGGACAAAAATGTAGATAAACCAATGACTGCCAGCTTCTAACATCAATATGGAGATTCACATTGACAATCAGTGAGGACAGCCAAGTGCTCTCATCCATAGCCTGCTGATTTCTATCTTATTTATGTTATTTTCTTCAAGGTTTCTCAATATTCTGCTCATGGATTTCATGCATGCGTGCTTTTTTGTTGTTTTGGGAACTGATTTATATTTTAAAAAGCACCGTACATCTGAGCAAGAGTGAAAGATGCCTAGGTATAAACATGCAAAATGACTAGAATGGTAAAAATGTCTGATATGGGAATGGAAAGAATAATAATAAATCACAGAAAATTAGTCAGATAACAGAGGAAAAACAGTGACGTTGTGGAGATGTAAACCAGCGCTTGCAGAGGATGATCCAGAACAACAAAACCGACAGGCGACATGGAGGCCGCGGGCTTTTTAAAATCAGTTTTCGAATACACTCAGATGTTTAACAGAAAAAAGAAATGTCTCAAGGTTTTAATCTAAAGAAAATCTAAAGGCGTCTGTTCTTTGTGTCTAAACTCCACCACCCACCTCCATCCACAGCACAAAACTTACATTTTCTTTTGAGTCTACCGACACCTCATGGTGTTGTTCAGCTCAGACAGGAGAGACAAAAGCAGCTTTTCTATACCTCAAAATCAACGCGACAACCTCTCAAAGTCACAAATCTCTCCCAGCACGGACGGCGCAGCCTAATCAACAACACAACCCCGTTCTGACTCTCTGCTCTGGCGTTAATGGCAGATGTTGGGAAGAATTAAGAAGAATGGCTCCGTGTCAGCGCCAGATATAAGTATCAATCATCTGATGATAAACGAGGCAGTCCGGGCAAGCTGAATGTGTTCTGCTTCTGTGTAGGACCTGATAACTCTCTCCAAAACATATCTCGTCCTTCAGCAGAATGTCAAAGTGAACCTGTTTCAGAGACAAAAGAATGCAATGATTAAATTCCTGCCGTCAGCCACAGAGAAACTCGACACTCGAGAGGATAACATGAGCCAAGGTCAGTGCATTCACATTCCAAAGCGTGGCTCCTTGGGTCTGTTTGCTTGTTGCTGTGTTTTTTCCCCCTTCTGAGTCCACTGTGAAGAAATATGAAGTATAAAACGTGTAGGGGGAAGGAATGCCAGAGAAGGATTGGTCGGAGAACTATCAACATGCTGGACTGTAATCTATTACAATGACATTCCCAAGGATCAAAAGCAATGAGCTGCTGACTGTTTAATAAACTGCAAGCTTACACTGCAGTACAGTCTTAACTATGATTCATTACTGTCACTGAATCTTCTATGAAAATAAAAGAGGCGCCTGAGGAGGCTGCTAGATTCCAGCCACACTAAATTGCTGTAAATTGCCTCTGCATTACATGTAAAGACTTTTTTGTAGAGTTCATTTTGGTCTGTTTTCTTTCCCATTCCCTTTATTTTACCAGCAATTAAAAATGCATGAAAGTGAGAGTTTTAAGATCCTCATGAGTCGCCATGGGGTTTTCAAGTTTACATGCTCAAGGCACAGTTTGATATTTTATTCATTAATGTGTTTCCTCACATCATAATTATAGAGGTAGACTTAAAGAGCTTGCCTCAAAGTCAAGGCTGACATTTCTTGCTTCACGAGGGGCTGAGTGCCGTGAATGCTCTTCAGCTCTAGTGGGCTTCATTTCATTTCTTGCAGCAACGGCTAATGAACTCTTTTGGACATCCCGGCTCTATAGAACAGATAAAAGCATCGATATTTAGGTCAGGAATCTGTAGAATGAGAAGTAACGCGTTGCTTATCACTCGGCATGAACGTTTTCTACATCGGAAAAAAAAAATCTCAATATGAAATTCCGTTTCATGCTGGAGAATCTGAAGATGTGTGTTTTAAACAGAAGCGCTTAATTATGCATTTTCATCTTGGGATCTGTATGTCAGGAATTTGTAGCTATTACAGAGGTGAAGTGAGCGCTGTTTATTTGCATTTTAAATACGGGAATTAAGAAGCAAAGGCTTATCGGTGAAGAAAGGCTGTTTGGAAGGCCGGCTGGGGACCGGAAGGAACAGAAGAAGAAACACAACACACCGCAGCGGCAGCAGCAGCAGTGCTCTGGTTTAAGGTGTTGCTCTGGTTAAAGCCAACGCTCCGCTGACTCATTACAGCGCTGTGAGTACACTCATTAGTCAGTTTCAGTGGGCACTGAAAACAGCTTAAAAGTGCCTTAAATGGTCACCAAAAAATTTACCGTGTACTAAAGCGCTCGAATTATTCTTCAGAGTATGAGGGGGATCTATAATTCATTCTGCTGGGTTCATTGTTATTCTCATTGGTGAAAAGGAGACTCTGGGGAATGTGATAGGGTCTCTTCTTACTGTTAATTAGCAGAGCAGAGAGGTTGGCTTTTTTTGAAACTTGTCATGGACACGACACAAGGCCATTAGGTGACGGGGAAATTTGACTCATTGCAGAAATACAATCTCACTTCTCTTTTTAAAAGCTATCTTTCACCGAGCAGGAAAAAAAAAGGTGCATAAAGGTAAAAAAAACAACAACAACAAAAGAGCCGGTGCTTTAAAAGTCCTTGTGGGTTTGCCCACTGCCCCGGTGTGTATTGGTGGTTGTGTTTAATTGAAGGGTTTCAAGGACGTGTGGAAACCTCATCTCAGTACAGGCACTTTGTTCCTGTGTTCGTCCACATTAAACCATCAAACAGAATCCGCCAGAGATTGTTATGTAAAGTAAAGCGTTTTAAATTTATCTTCCTGACAAGCACAGCGATGCTCTCCAAATGTTACAAAAAATATGGCTACAGGGAAGCAATGATAAATCTCCTGCAAACTATATTAGCGTGCCATTCGCTCCCTTTGAGTCCACGAGGTTATTTTTATGACGTAAGCGGGAGAGTGGAGAGAGAACATTGGAATTACACTCATTAAGAAAAGGAGATGCTTTGCTGTTTTAGATGAAAGAACTCCATTTTCCAGATATTCAAAGTATCATTGACTAGATTCACGGACATTCCTTCCTTTGTGTGCAATAAATAGCATTTGTGCTTCTGATAAATCTCATCAAATTTTCATTTCGGTTTTTATAATGCAGGAACTGCAGGTAATAATAATAATAATAATAATAATAATAATAGCATTTATTTAGATCTTTGTGCCTCCACAGGCTCAACTATCAACCGCTGTCAGATTCTCAGTAGCAGGAGGGCGAAAGGAAACGGAAATAAAACCCCATGACAGAGTGTTACTTTTAGAGATTTGACAGGCAATAAAGAATCCCAGCCCAAGCTTAACAAATATATTAGACCATTTCCCTAAGCCCAGGGACATATTAGTGCAGTTGGAGAATATTCATTCATAAATAAATAATGGTGAAACAGCTTATGGGGGCATCTGGCTTTATATCTGTATTAGCTGCTGCGCTCATGAAACCATGTATCATGATAAAGAGGATTCATGTGCACGGAGCCTCTTTAAAATATACTTCCTTTAAGGCCTTTCGTTCCTGTAGAAAAGCATAACATTAAGAGTTGTGTTATATTTCTTTTCCAAATTCATGTGTAGCACAAAAAACGCACATATGCATTTACAAGTCAGGTGAGACAACAGTAAGTTTGTGCTGGAGAAGGTTTGAGTACCTCAAGACAGTTTGAAAGTCACATTTGTGAGCAACAGTAACAGTTTTTGTGCTACTTTCTCATAAACTTTACAACAAGTGATCTTATAACTATAATAAATGGTAATGACAGCAAAATGACCTGGAGCAGCGTCTTTAAAACAGAGTGGCTGTGGTGCAGAAGAGCTGGTGAGCCCATTTTCCTTCCTTATTGAGTGACTTTTTTTACTTTTTAGTGCCTTTAGCATTTGCAAAGTTTTCAAAAATTGCCAATTTGATGTTTTTTTTTTCCTCTCAATTAGTGCTACTTTGCCCAACACGTGCCCCGTTTTCACACTTTTTTTTAATGAGATTCCCCATATTCCAAGATCTGCGATGTACGTTTTGCACTAAAGAAGCATGTAATCTCACACATGCTGTCACGTTGTTCTCTAAGGAAAAGCAGCAGAGCAGCGGCTGCAAGCGTAGCGATAAACACGCAAGTAGCCCACTTTTGAAGAACTAGTTCACAAGCTTAATCTTCAGGTTCTGTTGGTGTTCAAGGTGTGTATGCAAAAGACATCGATATGCAAATGAGGTACTCTGGCATTGACTCGCTCGGTGACAGGTTCAGGCGTGTTTTTATCCGCACTGATGGTAATGCGGCCAGACATAGAAATGTGCCATCAGAGTAATTGTGAGCACATTGAAAGTGCTGTCAGTAGAAATCTGCTGAGCCGTGCGGAGGGTCATTACACCTGTCTGATTCTGGTCGTGCAACCATAACAACCGAAGAATCGGATGTTTAATACGCAACTGCATGCTATTATCATGAGTGCCGTGGATCCACAGCCATGCTAACACAGATCTACAGATCTCAGCCTCACAAAATAGAATTTTTTATATAGACACGCATGCATAGGCTGTTCTCCCATGTGCATTTGATTCATATCATGTCAAAAGTTTGGGGTCACTTAGAAATGGCCTTATTTTTGACAGAAAAGCAGTTATTTTTTTCAATGAAGATAACATTAAATGAATCAGAAATTCAGTTTAGACATTGTTCATGTGGTAAATGACTAGTCTAGCTGGAAATTTTCAATGGAATATCTACATAGGGGTATAGAAAACCCTTGTGCAATTCAATTAGCACACGAATAAATGTGAATTTTCATGGAAAACATGAAATTGCCCTTTTGAAGGGTAGTGTATATATACTGTATATAAATCCAAATGGTAAAAAAAAAATCTTACATGATCTGCACATCAGCTCTTTAAGTTTGGTATCAGGAGACTGTGAAAAAACGCTGGAAAGTGGAGCGTGACCCAACCAGCCCATATCAACATACACAATCACCATTGTGACATTGAACAAATTATTTTTTTATAAGCACGTTATTTTCACGCAGGAAGGAAAAAAAAATATCAGCTCGGCAGCGCAACAGCATTGTGATCGGATGTCCATGTGTGCACGCATCTATATTAAAATCAACTCACCGTTCCGATGGCTTTGATCAAAATCAGGAAGAGTGACGATTTCTCTCAGCGCTAATCTTGGGGTATTTGCTTTGTCTGAAAACACGAGATAAAGCAGCAGAGGAAATGACAGCAGGGAATAATAAAAAAATTCAATAAAGAAAACAAGGAGAAAAAACATGGGGGGGGGGGGGGGGGGGAACAAAAGCAAGCTCCTATTTTCTTTGAAATTTTACTCATCTTGAACCATTGATGGGTCCCCAGGTGCTCAGATCAAGCCTGCAGGTACTGAGTACCATTCAGCAGTCCTGATGACAGGGGAGGGGATGGCCTTCAGCCAAAAGACCACACACACACACACACACACACACATATATATAGCTACACACTTCGCTGAGGGATACACGCAGATGCCCCACCTCCACCCGACTCCACTGGTGCCTTGGATCACTGCTCATGTTGTCCAACACTGTTCCGCCTGGGAAAGATCTCAACTATCAATCTCCAAGCTGTCAGCCACACTGACCCGCCAGACCCCAGACGAATCCTGCAATAGAAATCAAACAGCCCTTCCTCTCTGCAGTGAAAGTCTGTCGCTGTCTTGTCCTGCTTTGAACGTTACCCTGTGAAGGTTGATTGAGTGTTTTCAAGCGGGGAGAAAGGACTAACAAACAAGAAAAACGCACAGAAAAACAGGCTACTAATTGGCTGCCACAAGGAGGAACAACACAAATTAATTGTCAAAGTGAGGCGGCTGATTTGACATCAGATTCGGTTTTATTTGCCACTTGAAACGACTAAATCTTGCAGTTTTCATGAGCTGCATTAAATGAGAATCTACCATTGAATGGAATGACTTACTGTTAAGCTGCAGCGTCACCGTTCTCAGCTGCCATTATTCTCCCTTTATATGTGGGACCTCAGTAGCTGTGAGACCCAGACACTTTATAATCTGTTGTTACAGACAGGTTCATGTTGGTGACCTTTATCTGTGCCAGCACATGCATATTATGCTTAGGGTCTTGCACCTCTCTGCTCATGCCTCTCTGTCTCTGTCTTCCGCCGGTCCTTCCCCTGAATTCCAACCTCTTTTTCCTGCCTCCTGAAATCAATTATTATCGATTTTTGCTGCACTCTCTGGGGTGGAGTCAAAAGAGGGGACAAAGGAGATAAAACCACAGGCGAATTGCTAAAGTAACTCCACTGTACCACGGCGGGGGGGGGGACTGATACGATCATGAGAGAGGAGTCAGATGCTGGTTTGACTCCATTTAAAAAGCACTGGAGAATAAGAGGAAATGGCATCCTCTCCTTACCGGGAAAATTTTGATGCATGAGGTGGATACGAGCCAAGAGCTGACTGGCTGCTGCTTTAACAACATGCTGGTGACACTCAAATGGACGGAGATGCTTTAAAATTCAGGTTTAACAGTTGCTTCAGATGACATTCTGGCCTTTAAAGATCTTTGGATGATCTCTTACATCACTATAAAATGGCTGCCCCTGCTTAATGTGACAGAAGAAACTGGTCTCTGAAAGATCCTGTTTGCAGAAAAGCATCATAAATAACAAAGTAAATATGATCAGAAAAAAGTTTATCATTTCACACATTACAACTTACAGATCGCAGTGTATCGACAAAAAGTACGAAACATTGGAAACTGAACAATCTAGTATATTTACTTTATGGTCAAAACAACTTGTCAAGATCTAGAAATTATTTGAAATTTAGATTCATTTACACACCTATGTAGTATTCCAGACCCACAACACAACACAAACTAAATATAGGGATGGGATCAGCAAGTTCTGGGGGGGGGGGGGGGTGTGCGGCGGCAGCGCAGCAACTTCCAATCGCTGGGTCGTTTACAATCGGCGTTAACAAGCTATCGTTAACGTCGTTACCATCTCGCGGGAGTATCAGTGACAATAAAGTGTTCAAACTTGAAATGAAATCCGCGGATCCGCGGTAAATTCCCATCCCTGAAAAAAGCGGAATTCCGCGAATTCGCGGAAAAATCACATCCCTGTAAATAGACAGGCCCAAGCCAGGAAAAAAATGGCCAATGTTTCCTGTCAAGGTTTTCTCAGTGGATTCTGGTACACAAAGACATACTCTTGAAAATTAGCCCTGGGGACATCTTTAAATTTGCTTCAAATTCAATATGGCCGCCGAAATTCCAAAATGGCGACTAATAAACCTTAGCCACTGTTTGAAAGCATGTTATAAAGTGTAATGCAGTTCTTTTTTTCAGTATTTTGTGATAATTGAAGATAATAAATATGAAAAAAATGGTTAGGTGTCATTTCAATCTCATATTGGCTCATAAATCCAATATGGCCGACTGCGTTAACAAGATTTTGGAAAAAAAGCTCATCTTTCCTCAACTATTTGAGATACAAGTACAAAATTGGTGTCTACACCAAGATTTTCAGGGACAAGGAATCCAAATGACATCAGATTTCTAATCGGGTCAGTAGGTCATGAGATAAATTCAAAATGGCTGTTAAAGCTGACATCCATAGTTGGCTGATGCTGTTTTTTGCACTCCAAAACAGTGGCAAAACCAACTTTATGAAAATATATTTATTTGCCTTAGACATTTACTTTTCTTTGATTTTTTTTTAATCAATGATCAGCTGCTGAAAGCTGATGTGATACTTGCATATATTAAGTTATACGTAACCATTTTTATTTATTACCTTCAATTACCACACAATACTGAAAAAAGAACTGCATTACACTTTATAACATGCTTTCAAACAGTGGCTAAGGTTTATTAGTCGCCATTTTGGAATTTCGGTGGTCATATTGAATTTGAAGCAAAATTAAAGATGTCCCCAGGGCTAATTTTCAAGAGCATGTCTTTGTGTACCAGAACCCACTGAGAAAACCTTGACAGGAAAAAATTGGCCGTTTTTTTTCCTGGCTTGGACCTGTCTAAAAGTGGGAACTATAAAGAAAGAAGGTTCAGTTATCCCCCTGCCTTGTAAATGTATTAAATTTATACAGAAAAAAAATTCTACAAAGTTGTGGCAGAATAGTGAACAAATTGAAAACAGCAGTTACTTTTACTGACACGTCGCCTCTGTAATTTTAATACTTTGCATAGTCATCCCGCAGGCTGGATTGGACCCCCTGGTAGGTCAGTTTTGGCCCACGGGCCATATCTTTGACAATAGCAGCTCAAAGCCAGTGGTTAGAGACAGTCTAAGCTCTATCCATCTTACCTGGTTTGATAGATATTTTATAATCTACTCTCAGGAACATGATCTGCAATTCATATTTCTGATTAAAACAAAGCTAATCCGACATCTTTTTCCATCTGAACAATCACATTTTTTTATACGAAGGTGTTGAATTATGACAAGCGGTAAAAAGCAACGCTCAGATGCAGCTCCTGCATTTCTATATACTGCAAGCAGAAAAAGCTTGAAATAATAACCCTGTCCAGAAATTTAGAGCCACTCGTGTATTGGACAGCCTTGAGATTTCAGATAACACAGAGTCCCCTGCAGCAGCGAGACAATAAGCAGCAGATTTGTGTGCTCATACAGCCGGGTGCCCAAATCCGGCGGAATCAGAGCTGGATAAAAGGGAGATCTTTGAGCATTCAGATACAGCAACTTCAAAATGTGTCTCACGCTGGTACAATATAACATGTGACAGCTGCGAGAATAGAAATGCTTTAGTGGCAGCAGAGTGTGGACAGTGTTGCAGATCTGAAAGCTGAGCCCACAAATGAGTGTTTACACTCATTTCCAGCTCAGAGTGAGATCACAGGATTTTCTGACATTAATCAGTCTCAAGTTGTGAAACAGCGATACACAAAACTCCGGAACTTTAGTGTTCTATTTTTCAGTACCGCATCAGTAAGTCTGTATCAAGCAATGAAATCCAACCGCTAAATGCTGGACGGGGTCATTTGTTAGAGAAAAGCGCCACCTAGTGTCGAGATTTAACATCACAATAAAAACGGATGTAACAGTTTCAGTATTTTTAATCAGATTTTTCATTTTGTACTTGCATGGGTAAACCAACAAAGTATATACACATTTGTCCTTTTTGGAGGAAAAAGAAAAGTGCATATATGGTGAAAAAAAAGACAAATAAATTAACACAGAAGACTCTGATGCAGTCCAATGAACTTGAGACTGCAGAATGTCAAAACAGTCATAAATTAAAAATGAACAGGAATACGCTGGAGCAGAGGCTCTGATGTAAAATGAGATGAAATAAACTGAAAACATTTGGTCATTTCAGACAACGCAGAAGTCAATAATAACCTCGTGAACCCGGGAGAACAAGGAATACAGTCAAATACACTTGAAAAAAGAAATCTCATTAAATGCAACATACCATATTTTACAAAACATTTTATGAGTTATACAAAAAAGTAAAAGGAGAAACATGCTGTGCATTTGTAGCGTTTTCTTTTTTTGTAATAGCTTAAAAATAAAATGAGACATGACATTCATTCGTTGCACAGCTCCTTAGTTTCTGTATCATCCTAGAAACTGTCCGTTAACAATGTGTGGTTTTTTGCTTAAGGCTTCTGAAAAGTTTCGGTCTCCTCTACTTGTAGTGTTTACATTTGCAAAATGCCCTCACAAGCCTCTTAAAGCCTCGCTAGTCTTTTAATACTGAGGGCACCACTTCACCACATCCGTACAGCTTTATTACTGTAGTACCACG